>NC_133486.1:6419761-6551771 GCF_025370935.1 Choristoneura fumiferana
AAGATAAATAGATCAAAGTTTTGTACGGTCGACAACTTTTGATAGTAGGGGAGGGGGGCCCAAAGTGAGCACCTTTAGAGGAACTAAGAAAAAGTATGAATAAAATATCAGTATCACTTAACTTAAATGCTATTTAAAGCTGAATTATCGTAGTTTAATTATACATACTTCATTTTTCTGCAAAGTTTAGAAAACTAATAAAAATAACAAATTACGAAAACTTTACTTTTGCTCGCTTTGCCCGAGGCAAAGCTAAAGCGAGCACCGCTTTTGGGCAAAGCGAGCACAAAGGGGGCAAAATGAGCACCCTTCATTCATGCAATAACTATTAAATATTTATTTGGAGATAAGGATAAAAACTACGTCGATCACATCAATAAAACTCCAGTGATTTGATGTAGACTTTAATCAGAGTCAAAACATAACAAATTTAACAAAATATGGTACTTCTTACGAAACATTGCTTTCCGCCATTGCTTTTGACATTGACTCTTCATCCCAAGCACTTGTTCAGTTTTACTTTTGTAATTATTGACCATCTAAAACAATTAAGCAATGAAACAAGCAAGCTAAGCGTTTAAATAACACAAAAACAAATAAATCGCTTAAATATGCCTAACGGTATGTGGCACATGCTCACTTTGCCCTGCCCGCTTTGCCTTTTCGACCAAATCCACATTGTACTCGAACTTGAACTTCAAATATTTCGCGCACATTCAAGAACACTTTACCAAAACAAAGCCAAATAACTGTCAATACATATTACAATTAACGATTTTCAACAACGTCCTCACAAATCCGCAAAACACTCGATACATACCTCGTATTTTTCATATCTGGACTGATCAAATCGTAATTTTTGACACTACACGCGCACGGTCGCTAACAGGCGGCGGTTGGCGACTGCGGCAGGTGGAGCGGGCGAGGCGCATATCGCCACGCAGTCACGCCGCCATGGGCCTTATATTTTCAAGGTGAGCGCCAGTGCTCACTTTGAGCACTATGCTCGCTTTGGGCCTCCCTCCTACTTTTCTTTTACCGAAGAAGGTAAAACGACTATTATTGGTTACATCGACGACACGGCTTTATCTAGAGGTATTTGTTATCGGGCAAATCAAATTTTTTTCATTACACTTGCTCGTAAAGTGTCGTAACATGCAGGCTACCTTAGTTGCAACCCCCAAATAAAACCTCGACCTTAATGTGCTTGTCATGAACCCGTGGTCGGTAAATGAGTCATTGCGCGTACACATTTTCTTGCCATGAAGCCCAAGGTCGGTAAATGAGTCAGTGCCCGTACTGATGGCGCCGCGCCGTGCCGCGTGCCCGTGCGCGCGCTCTTGCTGCAGGACTACATGGACCACATGCACACGCACGTTGCGGCGCATGCCGAGGGAGGGGGAGGTTGAGGGCGACGCTGCCAAGAGCACAGCCTAAGGTATCGCCAATATTTGGAAGAATTATATTTTTTCTTTTACAAATATAAAATTTTACTTGCAAATGTGATGAAAAACATTGTATGTCACACGGGCGGTACTAGAATTACGAACATCGACTCATTAAAGCTAATAGACTCTCGTTCGTAATTCCTTATTTACCGCCCTTAAGACACAATTTACTATTACGACACTAATCTGTCCGCGACATTTTTCGAACAATTGCAGATTTTTGTGATTAAACATGTTTTTTCCGTAATTTAATAGATGGTGTACATGAATACATGCCATCCTGCGTAAGTTTAAGCTATTAAACCGTGAAATATCTTGTTGGAAGTACGATTTTTTGGTAACGCTAGAGACAATTTTGGTAACGCAGGAGACGCCAAAAGTGTCGGTAAAATTTTTGATTGACCCAATCTCGAGATCTGGAAATAGCTCGAAATTTCCGTATTTCGAATCTTCGACATTTGTAAAATGTTAAGTTTGACACTATCGAACTTCTGAATTTTTACTTGAAAAGAGATGGGTCCGGTCTATTCTAAATAGGGCACGGCACGGAAAGGACAAAGATGGAACCTGTTTTTTCTAGCTATTTAGATCCAGCTCTTACTAGTCTAAAATCGGCAAGCCTCTGGATATAAACATAGACGATGTTTCCCGCAATATCACACATATATCTTTATTGGCAACGAACCCATCCTCAATGACCTTTCTCTTCCGTTTATATTTTGCCTGAGTACATAAACTTGTACGATAATATGCGTTTAAAATTCAAGGCTGAATGGAACATAAATTCTAGAAATATTACTTTGGGGAATCTGGAATCTACCAGTCATTGTGGTGGTTCGTTTTGCATTAAAATGCGAAACTTTTCATGATTGAGTTTGACACTTTCAGAAAGTGAGTTTCAGCAACTACCATTTTGAGCTAGGTAGCCGTTAGAGTAATTTAATTGTATACCATGCTGCGGGATATAAACTTTAATAGCTTTGAAATATATAGGTACTGCATGTAGTCAGTTGAGTAGCTAATTACGTCACTCCTCAGTATTAACACTCAAGTTTTAACAAGTCATAAAAGGTACAGTTGTAGTATTCATACTTTCGATTGGTATTAAATTTATTCGTAATCTTCAGGAGTGCGATGTTCGAAAATAAATTTTACATTTTTTAATTCGAGGGGAAATGGGTAATTTCACCCGAGTTAGACACTAGATACTTTTAATTTCGACTGTCAGGAAAGTAAAATAGTAAAAAAAATAGAATAATAATAAATTGAATTTCAGTATTCAGTAAATTGAATTTACTTATATCCAACCTCCAATGGTACCTTTTCGACCTGGCCACTAGCCACGGCCGACAATAAAAAAAATGGAGTTGGTCACGACCATGGGAGCTTATATAGGTACCTACAAAATTGGAGGTTGAACACTGAACGAAGAAGCTTGACCTTTATTACTTATTTATATATTCCATCTCTTTCTTTCACATTTCACGAATGACTTCCATCTCTTTCTTAACCTAACTAAAGAAAGAGATGGAATATGTTCGTGACGTAATAAAGATCAAAATTCTTGTTTCAAACGGATTTTCGGGTTCAACCTCCATTGTTGTATATAAGCTGCTTGGTCACGACGTGCATCTAGATGGCCATGCCGAAACGTGAAAAAAAATCGGCCATGAGCGTGTCGGACACGCCCAAAATAGGATTCCGTAGCCGTTACGAAAAAAAGTTAATATTTTTTCTAATCATTTCGTATTTTATACGGAATCTTCCAAGTTTAGGTATATTTTATACCTTAGGCTGCTATTTACTCTTAAACTACTAATAATTCTCAAGCAAACTTAGCTGTTATAGTTTTCCTTGAAAGTTTGATATTATACTTGCTACCCTGAATTTTTTCAAATTTTCCACCCGCCGGCGGACGGACGGACAGACAGACAGACATGGCTAAACTATAAGGGTTCCGTTTTTGCCATTTTGGCTCCGGAACCCTAAAAAGTGTCATTGACGTAACTCAATTATCTTCGACTCCGTGGCTGATCGAAAATTAAAAAAAAAAAACTTTCCACCCTAGAGATGAAAACGCAAATTTCCACCCGGCTATTAAACTTTCGGAACAGGAGAGATGAAAAAGCATTAACTACTCGTACTGAGCAGTCTACGAATAGATACTCTTACTATCATAAAAATTGCTCGTGCTTTGCCGACGACCGTCACTTGCTGCTCCTTAACACAGTGCATATAGAGACCACATAAATGTATAAGTTTGAACACAAATATTCGACCTTACTAAATTTACAATATTATGGTACAAAATCAAATTGATATCGTTAAAAATAT
The DNA here is from genome assembly GCF_025370935.1 of Choristoneura fumiferana. Lineage (NCBI taxonomy): Eukaryota > Metazoa > Arthropoda > Insecta > Lepidoptera > Tortricidae > Choristoneura > Choristoneura fumiferana. The sequence continues at coordinate 6,423,544 of NC_133486.1, forward strand.
TAATCTTTTTTTTTCGACTGGATGGCAAACGAGCAAGTGGGTCTCCTGGTGGTAAGAGATCACTACCGCCCATAGACACCTGCAACACCAGAGGGGATTGCAGATGCGTTGCCAACCTAGAGACCTAAGATGGGATACCTCAAGTGCCAGTAATTTCACCGGCTGTCTTACTCTCCACGCCGAAACACACCAGTGCAAGCACTGCTGCTTCACGGCAGGATTAGCGAGCAAAATGGTGGTAGCAATCCGGGCGGACCTTGCACAATCATTTTTAAATTAATTCCTCATAGGTCTTTACCTAACTATAAGTATAAAACTATTATGAATATTTTTTTGGTATGCATATCTAAATTCGCGGGGCCTGGAAAAGGCTTAAATGCAGAAGGCTACCCTTCTCCTGTTTCCTCTTAAACAAATCTATTAGGGCAAACCTTGGCTTGTCGGTACTTTATTGCGTACTAAGTGGATCTTACACAGATAGCACTATGAGGAAATACAATAGTTATTTGTGTCACAAGGGAGCGAAATGGTGTATTTACGGCGAGGGCGTACATTGAATCCAGAATGTAGTGAAGGATTCTGCAATAGAATCCTGAGCGTAGCGAGCGTAATAAGGGATTCAAGTGTCCCAAGATGAAAATAATTTTGCTCCCAAGTGGCTCATACAACTTTTCACACCAATCATGAAGAAATTCGAAAAAAAAACTAAATATTATTATAGAACAACCAGCATAGAAAATGGCGTGGTTTTACAATTATCAACTTCAAAAAATGGCATTTGCAATAAAACACCCCTGAAAAGCCTTGAACAGAAAAGAAGCACTTTGCTCCCTCTCAGGGAAGAAAATTTACTTTTCTGAAGGAGAGGTGTGAAAAATATAAATCGACGGCAGCTGTTATTTCTGATGCTTGCAATCGGGTTGGCAATAAGGGCGATTTCCTTAATTGCTTGAATTTCCTAATAGTGATATCTGTGTAAAATAATAGTAGATAGTATCACCAAAAAGGCAAGGTTTGCCCTAGTATGACCAAAATTAAACACTAAACGCATTCGCGCACAAATCCAATGCATTACCAGGTGTAACGTAAGCAAATGTGCCTAGTAATTAAATTACTGTGTCAGGTTCTATCGGTTAATAAACAAAGAAGGGTCAGCTTAACTATTTGCATTTAGATGAAAATTGGCTCCATTTCAAATTATCGCCGCCTCCATTGCAATTAACTGTCCTGCTATTAGAGGATGGTTATTGGATGTTAATAACCTCAGTTTGTATCACAGGATACAGATTGGCAACAAAGATACTTATAGAAACGCTGCGCTGGTTTGCCAGATAATCCCTACATTGACAAGTTCGTACTTAGTTTAGTTATTAATTAGTACGTGTATTGATTACACAAGCCTATACGCTTGGCCGATAATCATAATGACCCGTCCGGTCAAAGACTTTAATTCATGATCCACCAAGGAACTATTTCACAGTAAACGATATAGTGGCATTGCATTAATTAACAAAGAAAACCGTAATGACTTTTTAGAAATCTGTATCGTAATGAGATTTCATACATCATTACTGAAGGGGGTTGGCGCCGCGACCACGTGCAGCAGCAGGTTGTCGCGCGCGCACCGGGCGCAGCTCGTGGGGCAGACACCTACCTAGTCCTCGTAAATGCAGGTCATTCTCAATGGTTCTTGAACACATGATAGAGGATTTAATATATGGATATAGATAAAATATTGTATGCAACTGTACGTAATTAGGCCTTAAAACATTCATGTGGCCCAATTATGAAACTCGGCTACGCCTCGTTTCATAAACCCACACTCGGACCCCTATTACGATACAGTTGCATAAAATACTATTCCTTTGAAAAGGTTCCATGGTGCCTCATGAATTAGAGTCCGTGGCCGTACACTTGTAGGCAATTTACAAGGTCAAGTGTCTTGGCTTTACAAGTTAATGAGTAATAATCGATCAAAACGTAATCTCTGTCTCAACATAATATAAAACATTCGCGTCTTTCTCTCTGTATATCCATTAACTTTTCAAGAAACTAATTACGATACGGTTTTCACCATCAGTGTGATTTTTTTACGGAAAGCTCATATACGAATACATATATATTATGTTTAAATTATTATTGTTTCATGTATTTTCTTACGAATCATACATTTTTTTTTTGCACAATAAATAGAGTATATACATAATGTACTTACCTAGGTATAAAATTTATGAGTTTTAAAAGTACGAGTATACCTTATAAACTCCATTTCAGTAGAATCTGACAATCCTGTAGACACTTCCAGCCAACTAATATGAACACCGGGTTGCTTAGGTCTTGGTGATGTGACTATTTTTCTTTTTGGATTCCTTTTAGACTATAATCACATCAACAGGGACAGACATAATTAAGTGCGCCCACGTTAGGGTGTCTTGAATGTCTAGAAAATTTTCAGATTCTATTGAAATGTAGTCTAGATACGCACATGTACATTACTGTTATAAAAAATGCTTTTTGGAAATAGGTAAAATCCTGGAATGTAATTTGACGGCCGAATCTAATGGTATACGATAGAAAAGCAACTAGCGCTTAGTTGCTAGTGTTGCTAGGTACATAATTAGTTTGCTTTGCACGTTGTATATACACAGTTAGTTTTGGGACATGTTATTTTTAGGTATTTTACGAACACCATTCAATACAATATAAATCTCTTTATTGCACACAGGGGTATATGGAGATTTACCAAGGTAAGCAAAAGGCGGCCTTATGGCTTCAGAGCGATCTCTTCCAGGCGAACGCTTAGCTCCGTCTCTAACAAAGTTACTGGCCACGAAAATAGGTTATTGTAGTGAGTGTGATTCAAAAAGAGTTGATTGTTACTGGTGTGTTAAACGCAACGCAAACAGAAATAAATCTACACATGTTACATATTTATAATTCGGACCTGATTTTCGAGGCTTTGAATATATTTTTGTTATATTTTCTCGGTGATAAAGTAATAAGAGATATTGCTACGTAAATACCTATACCTATTGTGTCAGTACCTATTTAAATATATACATACATATATATATATCAGTATACGAAACGAAAATGGTGATAAATATACTCGTAAGATTTTTTAACTGTTTTTTAACTGTCATGTACGTAAACGTGTCAATAGTTATTATAAATGTATAGATAATAAGTAGAGACCGAATTACATGTAATTGTATATTTAGCTGTTTCTTTTTTCTTAAATCTTGTAATAATGCATATTTTCACTACATATATTTGTAATATTGCAGCCTAGTAAATGATTCATTAGCAGAAACAAGCAGTGCTAACGTACTACCCAAATTCATATAGGTACTGCTATCCACATCTATGTATAGACTGCATGTTTCTTACATCAAAACGGCGGACATAATTTGTTCACACTTATTTAGTAAAAGTACCTACGTTATAAAACGGAGTTTTTTTTAGTCTTGTATTTTACATTTTGACCTTTAACAACACTGTGAAGTTATTTCTGTATGAAATGAATAAAGATTTTTTTTTAAATACCGGTTATCGGAAATAAAAAAACGAGTTATAGGCTGGAATGGATGGTTGTACATAACTATACTTAATAAAATAATCTTTAGACCCAGCACCGCTGACACTAGTGGGCGTAAGGCGCTTTGTCGTCTAATGTATTTTCTAAATAGCTTTAAGAAAAGATTAAGCAGTAAAAGCCAATTTACCTATATGATACATTATTGTGCAATTTTGTTTACAATGCCTTGGTCGATGGATAATGCCTTGACCAACTGTGGTACTTTTTCAAAGCAGATACCATAGTTGCATCGCATTGCCTGACAATCCAAATCATTATAATTCGTTTGTTCAGCATTAGAAAAAGGGTAAACAATCTTGACGAGTCTTTTTATTGAAAAACGTTTTTTAAAAAAAAACCGTAATTATTTTTATGATACCAAAATCATGTAACTGATCATATATGTCCTTGCTAATTGTTATATATTTGCTGTGACTTCTTTTCAAAAGTGTTTTTCAATAAAAAGACACGTCAATATCGCTTACCTTCTTTCTAATGCTAAAAAAACGAAGTATAAGACGCTTACTGTAAGGGCAAGTACAGACGGACTGCAACATAACTGCCAACTGCCGACTGTATATACATTTTTCTCAAACATCCAAGGAAATGTCGACCTTATCTTCGTGATCATAGAACGCCAAGTAGGTCATTGTATAGCACTTATTGAAGATTCGTTCTAATTTCAAATTAGAGGATAGTAATGGAATTTCATGCAACATTGCCGGCCAAGGCCAGCAAAGAGATTGTATTTTGTTGGCATACTGCCAATTAAAAAAAAATACTTAGTTCGTGAATGTGTATTTACTTTTTAATCTCTTATTTGACTAGATTATTTAATTATAATAAATCAGGTGTTAAATAATAAACAAGGATTGACATTTATTGTTAATAATTTATTAAAATAACCAATTAATTTCATAAGTGTGTGTTTGTCTGTGTATATTTAAGAGTTTCATACAATAAACTTTTAAAAAATGATTGTTTTTTTTTACATACATAGTAGACATATGTTGAGTAACGTTCCTTCTTATGAATGTTCTAGAATGTTCAAGAAGGTAGAGACACGTTTTATAAGAGTTTTTTGCAACTTTAATCATTGTTGAAAAGATTTGTTCTTTACATTTTCCGCGAGTACAAGTTTGCCGCAAATCCAATTAAACAGAGGTAAATTAAACATGTAAGTATTTGATTTTTACTGTAAACTTACTAAACAACTTACTTAATTGAGTTTTGCAGCTTACAATGAAAAGTTTTACGACACATAAAACCAAATTAACGCGACGTTACTAATTAACGAAACTTACCCTTTCTATAACGAGTTGAGGACAAAGCCGAAGTAGCTTTCTAATTAACAGAATAACATTTCACTGGAGTCGGCACGTTTTAAGCCAAGACACGTACTACGTACTATAAAACTGAGGAAGCTATTGTATTGGGGGCATATAACGCGTAACAACGAGTATAGTCTGCTTCAGCTTATTATCCAGGGGAAGATTCAAGGCCGCAGGCCACCTGGCAGTAGATGAATCTCCTGGTTAAGAAATCTTAGAGACTGGTTAGGAATTAGTACCAGATCCCTCTTTCGAGCGGCAGTCTCTAAGGTAACAATAGCCCTAATGATCGCCGACCTCCGATAGGAGAGGGCGACGGAAGAAGAAGAAGAAGCCAAGACACGGTAATAGATAAGTATTTTTTTTTGTTTATGTGTCTAATATACAATATTATATAATATGTATGTGTCCTTTTTGGTATCCTGCCGTGTCACCTAGTAACATTGTTTTAGTGCTAGTTCTAGTCTTAGTTTTAGGTGGTACTTTTTGGAGCCAAAATAAACTTTTCTTTCTTTCTTTCTTTCTTAATACATTGTGAAGATGGTAGAAATAAGCATGAAAATAATTTAAAGATATAACCTAACCAACTTAGATAAGTTAAAAGCTATTGTCATTTCAAAGTTTAATATCTCAAAAATGGCTGAACCGAATATACCGGAATGACTCTACCAATTTTTAGAGCCTTCTTTTAGGGTCTTTTAAGTATCGTTTAACTGTTATTCCAGCTATTAGCACTATTCTTTTAGTACCTAAAATAGCCAGAAAAATTACAGATAAAGGGGCTTGCTGTCTCAAGGTCTCTACCCACTACACCGTTTTATACCATGACCTTAATAGGAAGGTGTTATGCACGGAATATAAAAATGTATGCGCGTTACATGGTATGTGCCACGCGACGGCGAAGGTTTGCTAAAGAAAGGAAGAAAGAAAGCATTTAAAGGCTGACCAGGAATATAAAAAACCTGACGCGAGGGCAGCACTTCTACGTTTTATATTGCAACATTTTTTTACACTTACTATACGATACCTACCAGTCATATTGACAACGGAGTCGGTGATATTGTTTAAAGGCATATTTTCTAACCCCTCAGACTTTTAATACATGGTGAATTATTTTCTTTCCAAGGCTATGAATGATCTAAGGCATTTTAACGCACAAAAACACAAAAACTCAAAATAATACTTGACAGATGACATTTGAATTTAGTGTTACCAGTGCAAGAAATTAGTTTATTTGTTTTCCGCAATATGGCTAGGTTTTTTATAATTCTGGTCAGCCTTTATTCGTGACAAAATGAGAAGAATGAATAAAAATAAAAATAAAGTAGAAAAAATGAAGAGACGTGCTTGCGGGCATAGTCTCATACTTTTCAATACAAAGAATATATTTTTGCCTGACACGTTTCTATTACGGTCATGGTATGTTGTATGATACGATGTAGTGTGCTGAGACCTTTAGCCTCTGCTGGACGAAGCCTAAACATACTTACAACCAATGCTTTAACAAGGCTTTAACACCTTCGTAACGTCTGAACGGTGAGCTTGACAACTTAACGTAGACCGAGACCGTATTGCCTAACGTTTCTGACGCTAACGATAGCAACCAAATGACAGATTCCGCATACAAAAACTGTCATTTGATTGCGATCGCGAGCGACAGAAACGTTAGGCATTAGGCAAAAAAACTATCCTACGCTTAAAAAACTTACATAAAATAAAAATAAAACCTAAAACTAAAACAAATTACTTATGCAAGGTCCCGAAGATGCTGGCTCTTTGAATAGCTAAGCTAATTCTTTGTCCGAGGAAGCTATTGTTATTATGTTATGAATATCAAAGTTGTCAAACTTACCACGTTCATGCTGGTCTCAATTAGTATATATAAGATAACTTTTAGATACAAGCTAACTACCACAGTGTTGGATATTTAAGTGAAATCAGTTTGTTATTAAGTATAGAAAATTAAGTAGGTAGGTAGTACTTAATAAACATGAAGAAACGAAAATCTTACTACAAAATCGCCTAACTGGAAACTTTTATTTCAGCGTGCGTCTCTTAGAAATGTTGTAACATAACTAAGAGTAATTTCTGAAACCGCCTTTGATAATTCATATACATCGCACGTGTACACAGTACACACACATGGTACGTCACATAATGTATGCACATTGCTTCAAAGACATTGCTACAATGTCGACCCGCCAGTAAATAGCTTTATGTTTGAACAAGTCCACGATATTAGTGTAGTTAGCAACTAACCCCATTCGTAACAGTTCCTGTGTGAAACTACTGGTTAACTGCTGTGTGAGAGCTGAGGACCAAAATCATTTATTAGAACAGAAATTTCCTTTAGCTAATACAGGATTCCAAGAAAAGCGTTAACGATATTTGATTTTTATATTCATAGGTAACACTATTTGGGTGATATTGCGCTCAGAAATTGACGTGAAAATTTATGTGAGAAAAATACTGCGGATGTTTTTGACAGGATATTCATAAACTCGTTCAAAGGTTAACTGGAAGAGATCCCTTTAAGGGATAAGTTCGCCTTTTTACATCTCTTTCTCTTGTTAATTGTATTTTTCATATGTTTTATGTACAATAAAGAGTTACAACAACAACAACAACTCGTCAGCTATACTCATATTATACTTTTGATACACTGGTGAAAACATCTTTGCAAAGTTTGGTATCATTTTTAATCGCTTCCCACCGAGGCAACTGGAGGTCTATGGGGCAGGCCTACGTCCAACAGTGGGCGTCCAACGGCTGATAGGATGATAATGATGATTTTTAATTATCTAGCTGACGAATGTTTATGTCTCTTGTTCCCACGAAAAAGGCTTTATATATAACATAGGGTGATGGATGGCACCAATTATGGATAGGAACCAATAATACGGCAACACACAGACTTAATCTTCGTATACAATTTTGCATTTATAATATTAGAAAGATTAATATTTGGGGTTTATATTACAATAACTAAGTATAAAGGTAAGTTTTATTAAGTTTGTCAATTGTGTTTTGTTTCTTTTATTTTGTACAATAAATATTTGCAATACATATTATTAAATCTGAAGGTAAGAGTTTGTAACCAATAATATCTCAGCCTATCATTTTACTTTTGCGCAACAGAGTGCTCAAAGTTTGACATCAATGATGGGTTTGATTGACAACCCTGTTTTCCAAATGACAGGCAATTTTCTCATTTACAAAGCTATTTTTCTCTTACTCTCCCTCTTCTCTACATCATTCAAAATGAAACGTTAGTAAAATTAGCCACAATGCTTACACAAATGTACCTAATGGTTCAATTCAATTCAAATTTTGGAAAAAGTTGCTCCATCAATTTTTTGATCATTCTGCCAATGTCGACGTTGGCTAAGACATTTTAAATCCTAAAAGTCAAATTACTTTTCATTGACTTCTACAATTAGATTTTTAATAAATAATTAGGTAGTTATTAGTATCTACACTACACTTATAAATAAAAGTAAACAGAAAAAAAATAGCCCAGAGCATGTCGGATACACCCAAGATAGAGTTCCGTAGCCATTACGAAAAAGCCCTCATCGAGAAACTTTTCGGCACTCCATCGGAACTAACCGCTCACCCGGACAAGAGATATATCAAATTAAGATTGGTTTTTTGGAATCTTTTTGTATTTTTTATTTCAATTCCAAATTTTTTGTTACTTTTACGGTCATCCCGTAAAACCTATATCGAAAATACAAACTGAAATATAGATGCACAGAAAAACCAGAAAGATAAGACCAGCGCTGGGAATCGAACCCAGGTCCTCGGCATTCCGTGCCGTGTGCTATACCGCTACACCAATCTTATCTTATTTCAAAATCAGCGCTGGGGTGTTTCTAACGCTTCAGCATTATGCTGAGCCAGTGTCCGATTCACAACCACAATGACACATTTGTGTTGTTTTTTTGTACCTACCTAATAATATTGTTGTCTTGTGTTTTGAATAAATTTATTTTCTTTCTTTCTTTCTTTCTTTATTTTACTACATTGTCGGCGTGACTAATATGTATATATTTATGCCAAATTACAGCTTTCTAGTACCAACGGTCTTTGAGCTTAGCCGCGGACGGACAGACAGACAGACAAACGGACAGATATGGCGAAACTATAAAGGTTCCTAGTTGACTACGGATCCCTAAAAATGAAACGCGGTAATTCATGTACACGCATAACTTCCGAACAACGACAGCAAAATTTATTTGTACAAATGCTAAATCCCCCGTGTGGTGTCGGGTTAGAATAACACCTCTCCATTTCTTCCATGGATGTCGTAAGAGGCGACTGAGGACATAGGTTAAGGTACACCGTAGGCGACAGGCTAGCAACCTGTCACTATTGTACCGTTTTTGTCAAACTTAAAACCTAAAATTGCTAAAAGTGGCTCCGAAGCGGTAACGTTTCGTGTGCTCTGCCTACCCCATTTGGGAATACAGGCGTGATTTTTATGTTTTATTATGTTATGTATGTAAATGCTAAATGTCGTTATTGTCAGGACAAGGTTTGTGTTAAACAAAACAAAAATAAAACTGAAACGGGGGCGAAGCCGCGAGCAACAGCTAGTTTACCAAAAAATTCTATGGGGCGTGTTTTGACTTTTGACAGCTTATGAAAGGTATGCCAACTAATTAACAGTCTCAAATAACCTAGTATGCTGCTCCAAAACTCTCAAGTACCATCCCATTTAAGATGTAATTTAATATCCTCCAGATATAAGTACTTCATCATTATTACAGTCAAGTTTATTAAAATATCGTCATGGCTCGGTACTGCCTTGCCGTCCTCAATCAAAACTCACTCTTAAAGTTTTATAGCAATATTAAGAAATTAATTAAGACTTTCGGTCGGATTCGGTTCCTTGATTTCAGTCCAATAATTCATGTTAAATGGCTCGTACCTAATAATTAATTAATTGATTTCAGTTTGTAGTTATTTCGATAGAAAAGAGCAATACAGATAACAGTCATAAACAATTAAATTATAACCATCGAGATGGATGGATGACCTGAGGTCGTAGTGACTAACGTTTCTGTCACTCGCGGTCACAATCAAATGACAGTTTTTGTATGAATACCTCATTTGATTGAGATCGCGAGTGTCAGAATCGTTACGCAATAGACCCTCTGGTTAAAGCCGAGTTCACGATGGATGGCCGCCTCGAGCCAAAAAACTGGAGATCAATGGGTATTATGGGTGGATATTATCGGAATTTTATTCTTAAAACCTTATCAAAGATACTTATGCCAAACAGAAGGCCCCATCAAAGGACGCCAGTAAGTTCCTGTCTCACCAACTGTGCCTTTTCCAGCCCAACTAAATTGTGATAGCTATAATGTAATACGACAGACGTGCGAATACGGCTACTTCATTCTATGGCACGTACAAAACTTCGCGGGCGCACGTGGAGCGATAATAACGTACGCAGAAATTCAATTAGACAATTTGTTGGAGGAATATGGATATCACAGGACGTTTTATCGCTTATCGACAACAGATGTATAAGTACTTAATGGGAGAATGAAACGTATAATTTCGAGACACAAGGGTGTTACAGTAACAGTTTTTGATTCACAAGTACATCCTCACTAATATTATAAATGCGAAAGTAGCTCTGTCTTTTACCCTTCACGCTTGAACTGTTGAACCTATTGAGATGAAATTTGGCATGGAGATAGTTTAAGACCCTAGAAAGGCCACAGGATAGCTTTTAGCGATAGATGGCGGATAATATCGCGGGCAATTGCTAGTTAGATATATTTGTTACGGGATAAAAACCGTGATCACAGGCAACTTCGTCAAAATATCGGGAACTTATTAAAGGTAATGGCGGTCTGCAGCCCGTAACACAAACATTATATCTAATGTTAAGGTCCTTTCGCCGTTTATAAAAATTAAGACATTCTTCAGTTTCAATCAATACAAGTTATTTTTAAAATATCTGAAATATGCATTTATTTATTAAAGAATTTATTGATTTTCCGCACTTGAAAAATATAATGTCAATATTTTAAAATAAAGAGTAGAAAATAAACTTTCACATGGGTGTTGAATAGGATCTTATTTTTTTATACTTCAACTTTTAGAGCGGCTGCTTTCGCTTAGTTCCGATCCATTTTAATGTCTACCAACTTTATCTATTAAACTGTCATTGTTTTAATTTAAGTATTTAAGTTAAACGTTAGCTGACGACTTTCCAGACAGCTGAGTAATGAGCGTCTTAGTTGATTCGTACTTTCTTCTCTAAAAATTCGCTTGCTTTTCTTTGAATTGACATCTGTGAAAATTTCAATCGAAAAAAATGTGCCGGAGGTATTTGGGATATCAGTAGATAGTGTATCACAGCTCTACATTAAATAATAAATACTACATGAAGTAAGTAAGTAGAAAAAATACCTAATATTTTGCAACCAAGTCGCCGAAAAATAAGAGCATAGCAAAATATGTACATAGGTTTAACTTTAAGCGATACTTAAAAAAACTATTTTTCACTTCTCATGCTCGTAAAGTTGATATTTACGCTGGATCTAGGTGACATAAAATTACTTTTTATGCTCTAGTGCAGACGTTTTCAACCGGTGTGCCGCGTATATTTTCAGGTGTGCCAAGATTACCGCGAAGTGTATGCTGCGTAGAAGTCATGCTGTTCATGAGATGAGAAAATAGTACGAAAACAACTGACGCGTGGCGTGTGCGACTAAAAGCCAGCGATGTCCATTATGTTAAACATATTATGGGTATACTGTACGGAACCGTGACGCGCCAGTCCATCTCACACTTGGCTATTTTTTACTGGTGTGCCGTGAAACTTTGATGAGCGAAAAGTGCCGTTAAAACCAAAAGGTTGACAACGCGTAAAATTTTCGTCTAAGACCAAGGTAATCAGGTATCAACAGCCACATAATTCTATATATTTTTTAATCATTTTTATTTTATGTATAACTAAAAATCAATCAAAATAAATCAATAAAACTAAAAATTTATAATTATGTAGCAATGCATAAGAAATAAAGGTAGGTACCTAGTAAGTGAGCAGTTGTTTCCACTGTTGCTATTTAAGTTCCTCTCAATTGAAGTGAAAAGCAGAGTGTAAAACTCGAGCATTAAACCCATTTTCCCCTCTACGTGTCTATCCACCGACTTGGCACGCGGCTATATCAATGTCACTTACGTCACAGGTAAAATGGCTCATGTTATGCTCTTCTTGAACAATCTATGTACTATTATGTACTACCTATATATTTATTACACATTTAATGGACAGGTGACAGGACAAAACAAAGGTATACAAAGGCGAACCTGTCCTTTCCTTAAATCTCTTCTAGTGAACTTTTCATTAAATGAATAGTGTACTACATGCTTGTAACTTTCAAGGACAAATCGTTTCAGTTTTCCATTATGGGATAACTTCGAGCTTCCCAGTTCGTATGGAACAAGTGTTTTGTTATGAAGAAACTTTTTCCTCTTTTCTTCAATACCTGTACTATAAAGCTGCGTCGTGGCCTAGGTACTTACTTCAGAAAAGGGTTAGTACTTAAGTTATATTTCCGTACCCTTTGTAAGTATGAGGACTTTCTGAGTGCTGCAGTGAGGTTTAATATTAAAAGAGGATTTCTTTTGGGCAACATGCCAAGGGAATTTTTAGATTTACTTTAGTTTTACGTAGGTAATTAGTTTTTTTATGGAATACGATGCCAACCAAGCACACAATAACACGATCCACTGAACTTTAGGACCTTGTCACTGTATGCATTCTGACAGTTTTATATAATAGTTCAGACAAGAAGTGAGAGCAACATAGTAAGGGTGTAAAGATCTCTTTGACTTCGGATGCCTTCAATGTGTCTTGGCTGTCTTAGTAATAAGAGATATTAATTTATTTTCCAAGAAAAAACTCCTATTACAACATTAGAAAATTGAATAATTAATTTCACCTTCGTTTTACTATGTCTCGTTCATCTATTGCTTACTTTCGAGCCTCTACAACAATGTACATTTTTTTTAAACGATTGTAATATTTGGTCTAACTCCATGTTTCTTCCTATGTATTTGGGTGCCACAGCCAGCATGTTACTTATAAGTACATATTCATTTGGCAAATCAGGCGAATGGACCCGGAGCGTTTTAGATTAAAATGATTACCAAACGGCGGGTTCTATAGCGATGGATAATGAAATAGAGGCAGACTCGGAGGCCAAAGCACAGAATAAGTAATAGTACAAGTGATGAAGATAGTGATAGTGAAATTTTGCAATAGGTAGGTCCTCCCTCACGGGAAAGTAAAGTGAAAAATCCGAAAATCACTGAACTATGAAAACTAACTTCGCACTTTTATAGAAATACTACCTACGAGAACCTTTGGTACGCCGTAGGCATGCCGTAAGTATATTTTAGGTATTCCAAAAGAAATATGAAAGTTGGATTCAAGGATTCTAATTAGGTTTCCTAGGTTTCAAATTATATTGGGGGGGCCTGTGATGGATCCGAAGAAAATTGGAATCTAATGACGTAAGCATAAGGTACCCATTACATGGGGGCGGGGCCGGGTACTGTACCCTTAATGTAAGTTTTCGGTTACAAAATACGTCTTACTCAATTTGTATGGAAACACGAACAGTGCCTCTAGCGGAACGTTTGCGATGTTCGTGTTTCCATACAAATTAAGGTTTTAACGCGAACGCGTGCCGTGTTCCGGATCAGCAGGGCTACTACGAAACTCGAAACTAGAAGTTCGTAATGAGGGCTATCGCGAATGAATTCGCCGCTAGAGGCGCTAGTGTAGCGTGAGGTCTCCGAAATGTCAAATCTCATAGTTTTTGGGTGAGCTACGCGGGTTTATTTATAATTAGAATAAATTTGTGAATATTTTGCAATATCTGAAATTAATTATGGCATGCGTTCCGGGGCAATGAATGTCTGTGTTTTGAGACAGTTTTGTCTTTCGGAAACCTTTGTCCTCCCTTTTTTCCGAACAAAACAGGGACTATGCAACACTGTGGCATGCTCGATATTTATATGGTACGGTTTTAAGGTGTATTAAATATGATTTTAATCTAAACTTTGTTTTCACGCCCGTAATAACAGACTTTCAAAACCATACTTAAAAACCTCACGCAACAGTGCGCCATCTAGTGAGACAAAAAACGATAGCCCTCATTAAATAATATAAGTGTCGAGTTTCGTAGTAGCCCTGCTGATCCGGAACACGGCATACCAAAGGCTCGTATTGCCCTCGACTCCGTCCGCGTAGAAGTATGAAAAATAGTTTACGTCCTATTCTCAGACCTACCGAATATAGGTACACAAAAAAAACATAAAAATTTGTCAAGCCGTTTCGGAGTAGTTTGGTCACAAACATTGCGACACGACAATTTTTAACTGACTTCAAAAAAGTAAGAGGTCCGTCCTCCGTTTAAGCAGGCCTACTACGAAACACGAAACTCGAAGTTCGTGTCGTGCGGTCCCTCTCGCTCTCGTATTAAATAGTGTAAGTGTCAGAGGGACCGCACGACACGAGCTTCGAGTTTCGAGATTCGTAGTAGGTGGCCAGAGCTTTTTCTTTTGTCACTTAAACAAAAAATTACCAGGGCGACCGAGCCGAGAGAATTTAATATAGATGCCGAGCTCCGGTTAAAATGTGACATGTCGTGACTATCTTGTGACACAAAGGAAGCGATGCGAAATAGCAGTTTCCTAATACTTATATAATCTTCGTCGAAACTTTGCACAGCGTTCCGATGATTCCTGCACTATATCAAAGGAGCATCATTCTCTCACGAACAAGACACTGAAACGAAAGTAGCAAATTATCTTTATCAGGAGATAGATTTTTGAAATTACAGCACATGAAAATAAGAATCGAAAATAGTGAAAAACGCTACAAAAAACAACAGTTCAATAGTAGGTACATTATTGCCTAAGCCACCCTAAGCCTGCAAGTGGTGTTGGCTGGGTATTGTTGTTGTTTCTTTAAAAAAATATGGCTCGGTCCATCGGAGGACAATTTTGCCAGTGTCTAGTAGTTTTTGCCGTTGTACGGTAAAAAAATTCTAGAAAACGAAATATGAGACGTAATGGTGGATGAACGATCTGGCTGGGTATTAAAGTTTTTTAAACGCGCCGTTGACGCACGTAGAAATAATGCGCGTTGACTTGACATAAAGATGAGATAGGTAACCAGGTAACAAACATTAAAGAACCGAATTGATAACTATTGGAATTTGTATGCATGCAACACTGTTTGATATTTGACAACTGTCATGTGTGACAGCGCTGCTCTTCCCTTTTTCTTCCTTCCGTTGCAATGACTGCATGTAAACGCATCGCCTCTGGTCTCGCTCTGTTTGTTGTTATAGGATTAATCTAGTTTTATACGTGTAATCGTTAAGGCAGATTGCCACCATTATTTAATGATAAATAAACAGTGGTCATCACAATATACTTTGAAGTTTATTTGTCAAGGAAATCCAACCACAACCTGCGCTGACATATTCGCGTGGTGATTCAGCCCTCTCAACAATAACCTCCGTTTTTTTGAAGTCGAAAGTAGCGTGCTAGGATAGTTCCTCAAGTACGTTTCAAACTTCTTTGTATTTTAAAGAACGTAGCTTCTTCCTCGGATCGGCAAGGGCAGCGTAGGACGTCCTCCAACAAGGTGGACGGATCACCTGGTTAAAGCCGCTTGTTCACGGTGGATACAAGCCGCTTCCAACCGAAGCAACTGGAGGTCTATGGGGAGGCCTATGTCCAGCAGTTGGCGTCCTACGGCTGAGATGATGATGATGAGCTTCTTCTAGTCTAGAGTCTAAAACAAACAGTAGAAATTAGATAAAAAATATCTAAAAATGTTTTTGCAAAATTGTTACCAAACACGTTCGGCAGTTGCGTTGTTATTATTTCTGATGGACTATACATATTTATGGATATTTTCAGAAAACATCTTGATCGGGCAGTAGGTCTACCGTTTTATGTCTCGCACATTTTATTCACAAGTGCATCGCTGGGATCACATGAGTTCAGATTTCGTGGAATCTCGGAAATTGGGAGCTATACCTGCACGCTGTATAAGACGCTCTTTTTTCCACAATATACTTCTAATTAAACATTTCATGTATATGTAGATAGGTACATAGAGCTACAGACAGACATGCAATAATAACCAGTACTACGAAAAGTATAATAAAATGGCTCCTATGTTCCTATGATAATGTAATGAATGATCACGGCTAGCGGACATCTCACCCATAGTGTTATTATGTTTCGCTGCTCAATTCTCGCGATTAATTATTTACTTGTAGTACTGCCTCGTGTCGACGGCTATAATCACGAATTTTTAAAGAATAAATATTAAACTGAAACAAAAAAATAATCTATAAGTTGTTCCTTTGACTTCCGCCCCACTCTACGAGCCCGGCGTCCGCCATATTTGATTCATTGTCTGTTTTCGTGACCCGGCTTGTTCACGTTGTTCACGTTCCTTCTAACAAAACAGTGAAAAAAGTGAAAAGTATTGCAAAAAAGATGGGAAAACGAAAGCGAGATGAGGATTACTTGCTAAAAAAGTTAAAAAAGATTGAAGATCGCCTGAGCAGACGACGAAATGAAGAAACGAATTCCGAGTCAGCATGGGGTGAGTTATGTGTTGTTTACTAAGTGTTGTGTTGTATTGTAAAGCTTTTACAAAAAAAGACTAGTAAATACAAATGACTATGTACCTTACCTACTTACACAATCTGCAAAACAAAAATACACATTTGTTAGGTTACAAATTCAAATCTACCTATTTGTCTGGTAACGAAAATCTCGATTACCATAGAAGGATATTAGAGTCATATGCCTATTTTCATAGTGCCAATCATTACAACACAGTACCGGCACAAGTGATGCGAACAATACAAGGGATTGTTACCTTCACGTGTTTCAACAATACAGAAACAAAATGCCCAATGGTACTAGTGATGCGAATGCTTTATGGGAGCATTACCTTCACGTCTTATCCACATGGATTGTAATGGGTACTAACGTTACTTCGTGGTTCTTTCAGATCATGAAGAAGATCCAATAGCG
Organism: Choristoneura fumiferana; assembly: GCF_025370935.1. NCBI lineage: Eukaryota > Metazoa > Arthropoda > Insecta > Lepidoptera > Tortricidae > Choristoneura > Choristoneura fumiferana. Next base: position 6,440,551 of record NC_133486.1, read on the forward strand.
ATGGACACTGAATTTGGGTCAGACAATGCAAGTGCTGTGGCGGTTAAAAATATAGACACCAACACTCCCAATTCCTTGCCAACGGGAGACGAAGAAATAATTCTTGATGAGGCGTTCCTCACACTTTTGGGCGATGCACCCAAGGACGAATCAGTAGCAGGTCCAAATATTCAAAAAGACATAGCGGCAAGGCTTAGAGAAGTCATTAAAAATGGCCTTAAAAAAGAACAAAAAGAAAAAATTTTGGAAGAATACCCATTTCCGGCTAACTGCCAGTTATTCAGAGCGCCAGTGCTAAATCCAGAGATCAAAGCAGCGGTCTCTGACCTGCTACAAAAGAAGGACTCATCAATTGAGGCTAGGCAAAATCAAACCGGAGTGGCAGTGACTGCTTTGAGCAGGGCATTAAATATATTAGCTCTGGAAAAATCAGAAACTAATCAAATATTAGTGAAGCATATAAGTAATGCCAGTAGGCTTTTGTGTGATTCACATTGCATTGACACAAGACTGAGACGCAATTTTCTGGTGTCCACTCTCAACAATAAGCTTAAAGAGACTCTAAAAGACACTAAAAGGGACAAATTTCTATTTGGCGAAGACCTATCAGAGGCGCTTAAGGCAACAAAAGCCATAAGCAAGTCTAGCCAAGACCTGAAGAACATAACAACCAAGCCCAAGCCTGGTACAAGTAGAAGCCAACCTTCAGGTTCACAAAATTTTTTAAACTTGAAGTCCCCGTATCCCGGTGTCCAGAGCAGGAAGCCTGTGCCCTCCAGTCAACGAGCTACGGGGTGGACTCCACCAGTGAAAAACCAGGCGAGGAGGCCGCAGACGCAGCCTTCGAGTGCACGCGGGACTGCCCGCTTCAAGCACAGCGCCAGGAGGACATAGACACACAGGTGATTAACACTGCTGGCCGACTAAAATATTTCTCAAGTGTATGGAAGAGATTAACAGGTGACCCTTACATCTTAGACTGGATCCAGGGTTATAAAATACCTTTTTCATCGCAGCCTCATCAGGTTGACTATCCCAAAAATGTACCAAGTACTGATAAAGATTGTAACTCTTTTCATCAAGAAATTAATAAGCTTTTAACTAAAGGGGCTATTTCTCCATGTACAAGAATAGATAATGATTTCTTATCCAGCATTTTTTTAGTGCCTAAGCCTAATGGTGAGAAACGATTTATCTTAAACTTAAAAAATCTTAATAAGTTTATTAAGACCTCACATTTTAAGATGGAGGATTTACGAACAGCCACAAAATTAATTTTCTCTAATTGTTTCTTAGCTACGGTGGATATAAAAGATGCCTATTTTCTGGTACCTATTCACAGGGATTATAAAAAGTATTTGAGATTTGAGTTCCAAGGGAGTTGTTATGAGTTTAATTGTTTACCTTTTGGCCTGAATACCTCTCCATTAATATTCACGAAGATAATGAGACCTGTCGTAGAACACCTGCGCTTACATGGTTTTATATCTACAATATACTTGGATGATTTTTTGCTTATTGGCAAATCATATCATGACTGTTTACAGAACATTAAACAAACTATAATGTTACTAACAAATCTAGGCTTTATAATAAATTTTGAAAAAAGTGTTCTCGAACCCAAAAAAAAGTGCAAATTTCTAGGTTTTGTTCTAAACTCAAAAGAAAAGCTGATTATGCTACCTAATGAAAAAAAAGACAGGATTAAAAAAGAGGTTAAAAAGTTTATGGCTGTAGAAAAATGTAAATTGAGAGAATTTGCTAGTTTTCTAGGATTACTTGTATCTGTATGCCCCGCCATAGAATATGGGTGGCTACATACAAAAATATTTGAAAGGCAAAAGTATTTAAATCTTTTAACAAATCCTGACAATGATTATGACGTTGAGATGTTATTAGATAAAAATATAATGGAAGAGGATTTGAGATGGTGGTACTATAATATTAATTATTCTGTTTGTCCTATCCGCGAAAATTCATATGATTTGGTCATATACTCTGATGCTTCCTTAAGCGGCTATGGAATTGCATGTGGTAAAGAAAGAGCTCATGGTTTTTGGACACAAGAGGAAAGATTATTACACATAAATATATTGGAGCTGTTAGCAGCATTATTTGCACTTAGGATTTTTGCAAAAAACTTATACAAGATCCAAATTTTATTACGTATTGACAATATAACAGCCATTTCGTGTATAAACCGCATGGGCAGTGTGCAATACCCACACTTAAACAAAATAGCTCGTCAAATATGGACCTTCTGTGAAGAAAGGCATTTATATATTTTTGCATCTTACATAAAGTCGTCTGACAATTATGTTGCGGACGCTGAGTCCAGAAGGACCCAGACTGATATTGAATGGGAATTGGCTCCTTTTGCATACTCAAAAATAATTGAAAAATTTGGAATACCAGAGATAGACTTATTTGCCAGTAGACTCAATGCCAAATGCGACCAGTTTATTTCGTGGAAACCAGATCCTTATGCTTTCGCAATTGACGCTTTCACAGTTCACTGGTCTAACATTTTCTTTTATGCATTTCCACCATTTTCTATCGTGCTGAAAACAATAAATAAAATCATTACGGAGCAAGCAACTGGAATATTAGTTGTACCACATTGGCCAACCCAACCCTGGTACCCGATATTTAGAAAAATTATTGTCTCAGAAGTTATTTATTTTCAGCCTAGTAATGATTTGTTAATCTCTACTATTTCCAGATCACAACACAGCCTGCACAAAACGCTTACCCTGGCTGCAGCCATATTATCCGGGAAGCATTATTGTTAAGAAGTGTACCACCCTCATCAATTTCAATTATGATTAACTCTATTGCTGAAACCACAATGAAACAATATAATTGTTACCTAAAGGAGTGGTATAATTTTTGTCAGAAGGAAAGTATTAATTATTTGGTTGCATCTGCTCCCAATGTTCTCTATTTTCTGACAAAGTTATTTACTAGAGGCTACAAATATGGAAACCTTAATTGTTGTAGATCCGCATTGTCACTGATTTTAGGTAATAACATCACTAATGATGAACGAATCAAAAGATTCATGAAAGGGGTATTTAGGACACGCCCTCCTGTACCCAGATATGATTTCACCTGGGATACTGACATAGTGCTAAATTACATATCACAATTATATCCTAATGATACCCTTACATTAGAATTATTGTCTAAAAAGCTAATAACTCTGTTATCTTTGGTGACTGCCCACCGAGTACAAACGCTATCTAAAATAGCCCTAAGTAATATCACCATCTCATCAAATAAAATAACCATAAAAATCACAGAGCTAGTTAAGACATCCCGTCCAAACGCCAATCAGCCTTTCTTGATATTGCCTTATTATAATGATAAACCTGAAATTTGTCCTGCACAAACTCTATGTTCTTATAAGACTGCTACCTCTGATATAAGATCTCATGATTGTGATAATCTGTTTATTAGTTTTAGAAGACCACACTCCAAAGTTACCAGCCAAACACTGAGCCATTGGATTAAGGAAATGCTCCAACGCAGCGGCATAGACACGAGCGTGTTTAGCGCGCACAGCACGCGTCACGCCGCCACTTCTAAGGCTAACTCCGTCGGAGTAAGCGTTGATCTTATAAGAAAAACTGCTGGTTGGAGCAGCTCCTCCTCAGTGTTTGCCAGGTATTATAAACGTGAAATTATCAATACAACAAATGATTGCTTTGCTAGTGCTATCTTAAATTAATATTAGGGTAAGAAGCAACTATTATTAGTGCTTTACATTTTGTTTTCTCTCAATATGTCTCAGAGACTTTAATTACGATATGTTTCTTTTCTAAGAGTTGTAACAGAAATTTCTTTAAGTCTATTTTCTTGTTGTGTGCGAGCATATTATATATGTTATGTTGGTTGATTAATACATAAACAATAAAACACATTTTTTTATTCTATTCTTTATTTTAATTTTTTGCCAGATTATTACAGGCTATCAAAAAAAAAAAAAAAAAAAAATGCAGTTAATTTCAGTCTGATCTTCAAACATCTACAAGTAAATAATTAATCGCGAGAATTGAGCAGCGAAACATAATTAGTGATAAAACGAACTTACCTGGACGTGAAGTTCTATCATAATTATGTGAGCTGCTCAATTCGAAGCGATTAATATAACAATTCCCACCCGGGACGCCCTACCCAGGACTGAAATCACTGCATTTTGTAGATGTGTGTGTTGTGTGTGTGTGTATATATATATATATATAATACACATATGCATACCCATATACATATATACATATATATATATATATGTATATGTGTAGTATGTGGGTTTGCATATGTATACACAAAAGTACATAAGCAAAGTACTATGGCAAATGTCCATATCTTAGAGAGGGCTTTATACATAATGAATCAAATATGGCGGACGCCGGGCTCGTAGAGTGGGGCGGAAGTCAAAGGAACAACTTATAGATTATTTTTTTGTTTCAGTTTAATATTTATTCTTTAAAAATTCGTGATTATAGCCGTCGACACGAGGCAGTACTACAAGTAAATAATTAATCGCTTCGAATTGAGCAGCTCACATAATTATGATAGAACTTCACGTCCAGGTAAGTTCGTTTTATCACTAACTAATTATTATACCGGGTGTGGCCTGTAATATGAGCAAATAATTAAAACATTAGATCATACTCATCACACTGAACAACGTTTAGGTCAGCGACTTTTAAAAATAACTAGTCTTTTAATTTTTATTACACTTAAGTTTATTCGAAGAAGCAATGTAAAGCAAAATGCTTGATGTTTGTAGCGCAAAGAGTACAATACAATACAATACAAATATTCTTTATTGCACACCATAAAGCAGTACAAAAACTTATGATATAAACACTTAGATTAAGGGTAGACAATATGCGGTCTTATCGCATAAAAGCGATCTCTTCCAGACAACCATGAGAGTATTAGTACCTATAGAGAAATAGTATTACTGTCACGCTCTTGTAGCGTGACAAGAGCGTGACAGTCACAGGCGACGTCAGTTGGGTTCTATGGTAATGGATGGCGTACATTGATAGCAGTATTTAATTAATAATTAAAATTCTATATGAAAAAAGGAAAATTCAAAGAATCCATTATTTTTAAGTCGCTGAACTAATGTTATTCAGTTTGACGAGAACGATCTATATTTTAATTTTTTGCTCGTAGGCCGATATAATGTGAAACACATCGAGCATTTCTATTTGTATGTCAAACACATTTTCCATAGACAAGAACAATCTGTTTAGCTGTCAATGTCATTAATGTCAACGAACGCATCGCGTCGCCCTTCGCGTTCGCGTCGTCGCTTATAGAACAAAAATGTCAGTCGTATGGTATTAAATAATTTTAGTGTGATGTGGATTATTAATTGCATAAAAAGTTCTTAAATCAAAGAATTAAGTGGTGTTACTGAAACACAGACATCAAAATGTCTCAATTACCGGATGATATCGGGGATATAACTATGGCTTCGACGGAAGCGGATTCCTCACAAACACACGCACACGAAGGTAACAACAAACAAATTCAGTATTTTTAAACATTGAATGATAAAACTTTTAAACAATTTGAAAAAGTTTATACTCACTACTTTTAGTTGTTGAATCCTAAAAAAGAATAGTTCGTGGGTTTATGTAAAACAGCTGACTATTTTTACTTACTTACTTGCTTTTGATTCCAGTAATAACTAACATACCAAAACATACATTTTGCTCTCGAATTAAGTCGCAAGTTATTAATGTTTGTAAGTATCTTTAACAACCTGACTAAATGTTAACTTTGCTATTAATATTATAATGGCAAGTTCTGGATTCCAGTCCTTGAATGTAGCATTGAGTTTTTATAGAGAAATTTATGCTGATACTGCTAACTAGGGATAAGCGCAAATAAGGAATTTTGCCAGATATTTATAAAAAATAACCTGGTAATTATGGCCAAAACAATCACCTCACTACCTAGACCTAACCTGTTCATGCACGCAATAAATTAATGCTGGTCACATACGCTGGTATGTTGTAATAAACCATTATTTACTGTCTGTTTAAGAGTGTTTATACCTGCTGAGCTGGTAACGTTGCATTTTTGTTAGTTTATCTTGATTAGACAGACAGATGAAATTTTTATGAAAATTTAAAATGTGGTCTGATAGAACTGTTTTTAATATATAAGTTAATGTGTCTACTACAATAATTATTTGTGATAGACTTTTATATTCTTTAAAAACAAATGTTTAATAATGGTTTTTAAAGAAAATAAAAGTCTGCCAAGCTTAATTATTGGAGTAGACACATTAACTTATATATTAAGAATAATCAAGAAAAACTAACAAAAACACAATATTGCCAGCCCTGCAGGCATAAACACTTAATTGTAAGTCATTGGTTAAATCCACAGCAACATCAAGTGCCAACACAGACGACACAGCATCCAACAGTGCTGCCACTCCGGCCAGCAGTGAGGGCCAAGCCTCTAGACAGTCAAATCTCCAAAGGATACAACAACGGAAGCAGCAAGTTTACAACTGGCCGCACAACAAGAAACTGCTTAAGCTTGCTATTTATTCCGCATGCCAGGTATAACAAAATCCACATTAAATTTTCTGTTTTTAAGCAATCCAAACGGAAGTATTTTACTTATATTTTGAAGGTTCTCTGTAAGTCTGATATATTTTGTTCTTCATCAGACTTTTTGAAAGAAAACTTAGTAGAAGACCTTATAATAATCAGAGGCAGCTTCAGGGGATGGCCAGTAGGGCAATAGAGAGAGCCTTATAATTGTAAGTGGGCTTGCATAACATGAAAAGTAGACCCATTTGTTAACTATTGCATTTGTTAACTACAGATTTGTGGTAGACATTTGTTCCGAGTTCTGTGTAAAAGAATCCGTGCGCAGGTTTGCCACCCTGTGGCAGGGGATCCGGTGGTATGGTTTGGAGGACATGTCAGTCCCTCTTGGCACGAGTTGTTACTCATTTAAATCTTATAGCTGTTGTGGTGTTTTTATAGTTAAGGCCTTTGGGAACTGACATGTTCATTATCGTTTGATCAAAGTTCCATAATAAATAAAGATTAAAAAAAAAAAAAAAAAAACTTGCATTTCTGATCAACATCAGATTTATACCCATTTTTGATACACATACGCAATGGACCAGGGCCTCACAAAGGTAGATTATTTTGAGCCTTGCAGTGGCTCAGGCTGACCATTTGACATTTTACTTTTTTTCTTAGCTCATAGAGAGCGGTTTTGAAGTAGCGAATACAAGTTTAATATGGATATGACTAGTGTGATTGGTTAGATAGATTGATTTATTAATTAGATATCATGTTGTTTATTGGTCTTACAGTTATCTTATTACTTACTTACTTACTGCAATATTAATAATGAATTACAGATAATTAAATTCAATAAACTACTCATATATGTGAAGAAAAAGGTTTTATTCTAATTAAACAAGTTTTATACAGCACAAACATAATAAATCCTATTTATTACGCACCTTTTTCATAAAAATAAATACTTACATGTACTAGTAATTGCTACTTCAAATCCACTCTCTACTCATAAAAGTATTGCTAGGCAAAAGCCTCTTGTTCATTCTGCCGAATTATTGCTAGCTACCTACTTAAGAAAAAAAACTTTCCAGACACCAGACTGTGGTTGCAATGGATGGAAAACACCAGTTCCCCAGCAGGCCATCAAAGCCAATGCCCGTGCTGATAACCAGCCACTGGCGACTTTCAATGACCCTTGCAGAAACTGCAACCACATTTTAGGTAATTATAAAATATAAGTATGTAAAGCAATCCAACGCCTCCAGACCTCTAAATCCGACCCTGCTGCCATGTCAGTTTCTTTACAGTTTTATGCTGATATTTACATCAATAGTATTGATAGAGCTATATTATTATTTATAATGCACAGACAGCTTATAGCTGATGCGTGCATATCATTGTTCACTTGAGTAATTGTCTTCAAAGTACTTATCAAGTTGGTTTTTAAACTCGAGCATTTTGTTCCACTGTTTCACAATGCGGTTATGTTACCCAGGAAATGAATGATAATATGATTTTATGGCATCCTACAGACATTTAAGATATTTAAAAAACTGTTTACGGTTTGTGCTAGCTAGTGCTGCATTCTGACGGCAGAACAGTGCACTAATATTCCCTATTAAACGTAAAATGTTGAAGTTAAAGCCAGTTAAAGTTACGTGTGACAGTCTAAAGTAAAACCGGCCAAGAGCGTGTCGGACACGTCCAAAATAGGGTTCCGTAGCCATTAAGAAAAATTATGTAATATTTTTCGAAGGATTTCGTATTTTGTACAGAATATTCCAAATTTAGGTACTTATACCTTAGGCTGCTTTACTCTTAAACTACTAATAATTATCAAGAACACTTAACCGTTATAATTTTCCTTGTAAGTTTGATATACTTACTTACTACCATCCTGATTTTTTGCGCTCGCTTTTAATGAAAATTTGAACTTTAAAGTTGAATATTTTGCAAACATGTCTCCAGGAGACAGGGAATAATAAAGGCTTTTTATTTTATTTTTATTTTATTTATTGTTTTGCAAACATATCACTGAATCGAAAAATCGTTTTAGCAACCCCCTAAGGGTTTTAAAAGACCTATCCAACGATACCCCACACTACAGGGTTGGATGAGAAAAAAAACACCCCGACTATATGTTTATGGGAGGTACTCTAAAAAAAATTTTTATTAAATTTTTATTGTACCATTTGGTCGGCATAGTTTACATTATATATTCGTGTTAAATTACAGCTTTCTAGCATTGATAGTCCCTGAGCAAAGCCGCGGACGGACAGACAGACAGACAGACATGGCGAAACTATAAGTGTTCCGTTTTTGCCATTTTGGCTATGGAACGCTAAAAATGGTGGATTATCTTAAATTGATATACTTTGGATCTAGGAGTGTGATTGCCAACCTTCACTATTTATTGGACCCTGTCTAATTTTAATCATTGTTGCAGAAAAACATGTGACACAACTGCAAGGCCTGCAGGTGGCCGAAGTAGACCGGCTTCTTGGAGCCGTTGTGGACGTGGAGAATATCTTCATGTCCATGCACCGAGAGGATGACCATGATACAAAACGAGTATACTACTACCTATTTAAGGTAAGATAGTCACTTAAATCTGTCCACATACATTCACTGTTAGGTAAAAACTGCTTCGTTTTCATTTTGCTTGGTCCTGTACCCAAACAGTGCTGCGGAAGTTTTCGCAGTTTGTTGTGTGTGCTACCAGGCGATAATTGTGCGGCGAGCGCAACGAAGAGAGAATTCCATGACCCACATGCTCATTTGTCTCCTTCTCGTAATCATAATAAAAAAAAAATCGCTCGTCGCGCCTCCAAAAATCCCGTCGGAATTCCCATATTACCTCGTGAATTTCATTAATATTGCATAAAAAACACCCACACAAATATGTGTCTCGTCCTATAGGCTGCTTTATTTTTGGTCCTTCTAAGCCGGATTTTTAATTTCGATCCAGCTCCTCCGGAAGTGTATCCTGACTCGATCTTCGCCGCGCATAGAGGGCCCGCTGGGGCAGCCGCCGTTCGAGCGGCCTTCCATAGCCAAGGCCATCACCAACTTCGTGCTGTATAAGTTCAACACACTGCCTCAGAGGGAGTGGCAGACCATGTATGACCTGGCCAAGATGTTCTTGCACTGCTTCAACCATTGGAACTTTGAGACGCCTAGTGTTAGGAAGCTGGTGAGTGTTTTTTAAACAATTATTATAGGTTTTAGAGTTCCGTACCTCAAAAGCGTACCTCAAACAGCCGTATTACTTCAAAATTACTGAACTGAATGAGTTGCAAATTTGTATGAACAGATGTAGTGAAAAAAGTTTTTACACAGGCCAGATAAAAATATACCTTCTTGAGTTTCTTGCCGGATTCTTCTCAACAGAGGTTTTTCCGAACCGGTGGTAGATTTTTTTTTGACATTCATAAGTGCTTGTTATTCAATTCAATTCAATTCTTGACAGAAAAGACACTATCGGCTTAGCCGTTGTTCGGTAGATTCAGTGTGCGGTAAGTGCTTGTTATAGCCTAAATTGAATAAAGATATTTTAACTTTGACAATCTTATGTCAATGTCACAAAGACTTTGACATAGAAAAACTTTTTTTTACTTTAACTTTTACACTGGTGACACAAAAATGGACTTGTAATTAGAATATTAAGAATTAAGAAAAATAGAATATCATATGATGTCTCCTGAAATACCTACCCTTATGTCCAAAAATAGTGGGTGTAAATTTTTTGAAAACAATACAGAATATACTACACTATTGATTGCATGAAAGAACACTTATAAAAAATCTTTAATGTTTAAAGTCTAGGAAAGTACGGAACCCTCTACTCGCCACCCTCTCCCCTCTCTTTTCGTTCTGTTTTTTTTACGAATTAGGTAAACCTAATTTGTGTTTTTGTTTACAGCAAGTTTCTAATCCAGAAGATATTTCGGCCTACCAAATAAATTATACAAGGTAGTGTATTATTATTATTACTTCGCTTATTCGCGGCAATCGAATTAAGATTCTTGGATTTATTTATTCTCATGGGAGCTCCTAGAACATCATGCTTTCATTTAAGTTGCATGAAAAACGCCATTGCAATTCATGTCTCTAGAGTTGGCGGTTAAAATATTGGGGTTTTATCTAAACAAGTTAGGTAGATTTAAAGCTGTGCGTCCACTGCATCGGAATCGGAGCGTACGGAGCGGCCGGATTTGTTGCTTTGTATATATTTGTATGGCGCAGAAATACCGATCCAGTGCACGCACTACCATAGAAATCTATACAAAGCAACAACCGCTCCGTACGCTCTGATTCCGATGCAGTGGACGCCCAACTTAAAAGACAATTGCAGTGTATAGCAAAATGTGAGTATGTTTTTATCTTTGTGTGTGGGGCGTTTAAAGGTGTGTGCTTAAGAGCGCGCAAACATTTTGTCCCAACTCGTCACTGGCGCGATGTCCTTCCCGCGGCCCGTGTTTCGCCCGCACACTACAACGGTTTGCTGTGTGCGTACGATGCGAGCGTTGCCGAAACATTAAACACATCTTGATCGTTGTACATTTTCCGTCGTAGTAAAATTAAGAAAAAAAATTGTTGCGATATAAATATTTTTATTCCTTAACATAATAATTTATTTTATTACTTACAAGCTTTTTACTTATCTTGCCCTGTTAGTATGTTAGTTATTAGTAGGTATAAAATTTTGGAAGCTAAACTTGACTAAATATGCGTTTTCAGATTAAGTTAAAATTTTACATACGTGTGTAAATCAAATGACAATGCAGTATATTATTATGATTTATGAAGCCTGATCTGATGATGGAGCTGGAAGGTGGCCGTAGGAACTCTGTAATAAATCTATATAACCACATCGACTTTGGGCTCGTTTGATTCATCTTGACAAGTACTTTGGCCCTAGATGGCAACGACGTATAAAAATTACAGTCAGTAAAAAAAGCTGGCAATAAAAAAATAATTTTTCAGTGCGCGCAAAATATTTAGTTTCAATGTTTCTTACGTATATGATGGTATACTGTGTGAGGGCACGTAATACTTAGTAAATAAATTAATATATATATATATATTTCGGCGATAATGTGTGTATATAAAATATTGTATGAAATTTTATATAATTAGGCCTTAAAACACTCGTGTGATGCTATAACGATATTCACTTCGCTGGTATCGTTAACCCACACTATGGTTTCAAGACCCCTCTTTATGTAACAATGGCATAAAATACTATTAGTAGATTGTACACTACGGGGATAAAGCACTTTATTATGTCACGGGTACTGTATTGAATCCTGAGCGTAACGAAGGACTTCAGATTTAACTCCCGAGCGCAGCGAGGGTGTCGTGCGTTAACTCCCGAGCGAAGCGAGGGTTTTAAGATGGAGTCCTTAGATCAGATGGAGTCGACTTCTCTGGGAGTAGATTATTAACAATGCGTAAGGCATCTAATTTAATGGACTACGGAGTCCAATGACATTTTAGTAACAGAAATTTCATTAGCTATCGTACATGTTCGGAGACAGTATATCAAAACTGAGTAGTATCCTGGAATGTTTAATAAACAATAATCTACATTTTATATGATTTCACTTGGTACGTACCTAATAAAATACTGTGCAAACTAGACAAAAGTATTATTATTGAATAAAATTGTGGCAAAATCTAATTTTTTTAAAGTTGAAAATGCATCATATATTTTACATATTGGGACTTATAGAAATCTCATGATTAGGTATATTCGACATTTCAGCCTGTTCTATTTTCCGTCTGAAAATAAATGCAATCTTAAAATCAAGAAAGTAATGTTATCATAAATCCGAATTAAATTAAATTTAACACAAAAACGTATTTATTATTGATCCTGAATGTACAGTAATGGGAATTAGTATTGATAAATAACCTTTTAATGGTAGTATATAACCTATAACCTTTTAATGGTAGTAAAAACAGTAATTTTACAGTAACCTTAATTCCGATTTGGAGTGAATTTAACAAAAAAATATATTTGTGGAACTAGATTTCTATCTTGGATTTACAGTAATGGTAATTAATAATGATGAATATATAACCTTTTCTAAGCAGCTTATACTGTGTTAACAGTACTGTGTTTTTTCATCCCAAATGATTTTCGTTTATTGCCCATATCTAAGAATATAAGACTTTTACTGTACAACAAGATTTTATTTACTTTTATATCATACTCACTATCATACTAACAAACATACTAACAGGGCAAGTTAAATAAAAGCTTTAATAACTTTAAGTTACATTTAATTTTTTTAATACAATATTTTTTTGCTGACTGTACCTTTGTCCCTGGTTACCTAGGACTCGTCAAGACAAATCTAATGAGCCCAAACTCGATGGGGTTATGTCGTTTTATTACAGAGTTCTTGTGGTTACCTTCCAGCTCCATCATCAGATCAGCTTCATGTCATAATAATAATATTACATTGTCATTTTATTCACACATGCACGCAAAGTTTCATCTCAATCAAAAATCGGGAAGTGGGTCAAATTTAGTTAATACTTACACACTACATACTAACATACATACTAATATGGCAAGTTAAATAAATGCTTGTGAAATGTAAAATGCATCTACCCGTATTAGTTTGAGTGAAAATTGCGAAAATTTAAAACATTTAATTTTAACATGTAAAATTACTTATCAAGTATCAAGCAATTGCGGACACGCTATAACTATCGGGTGTTTGCAGTAAAGGTTGATAACCTTGCGGAGGCGCAGAGCGATACGTCCGTTCCTTGGGAGAGCCCGGCGCTTTCTGAGTCGTAACTATTAACGCGCGCGGTTATATAATCGATTTAGGACCCAAGTTTAGAAAATTGTCAAAATTAAATGAGCTATTATTAAGCGCTGAAAAAAATATTACAGACTAAACATTTCCTGTAGATTTATAATAAAATTGTTTTATTGGCAAATACATCACAACAAATGAGATAAAAAATGATGAAGTAGACAGATTTAGACTTTTTGAAGAATGGTATTTGAATAATAATAACTAATATTTTGATACATATGATGACCCTATGTCTTAAAAGACTATATTTCCTATTATAAAATACTAAAGTTACACTGTTTGTGGTGGGTTATAATGGAAATATTTCACATGAAAGACAGCTCTGACGCGTATTTTTGTAAAACCTCACTAACAAAATGATTTGGCAAAAAAAAATCGCTGACGGAAATAAATGGAAATCACCGCTATACATCAGAGTAAGAGTTTATCTATATGTTACATTACTTTTTCTTTAAAAAACGTAAGCATTTAGACATTAATAAGGCATTTGAAAAACCTCAAAATCGCTGAATGGCCAATTTTTCGTTTGCACGCTCTTAACTCAGTAAACTCATTAGTTTTGTGTAGTTTAAATGTAAGGTTTCAATATTTTCTCTAGTAAACTGCAAGTCTAGGTTTCATAAAAATTTAATTTATAAATAATTATTGCTATTAAGGGGCAGTTTCACCACCCATTGATTAATTTTATTTGACGGATAAATGTGATGCCGTCTCCGTCTATTCGAAGTAAACGAACAGAGACGGCATCAAATTTATCCGTCAAATAAATTTAATAAATGGATGGTGAAACAGGGGTAACCTAGCAAAACTGAAAGTAAATTTGAAATATATGTAGAAACAGACATTAATAAGGATATTATATTAGTGGATTAAATAAATAAATAGCATGGGACACTTGTCACCAATTGACCCAGTCCCAAACTAAGCAAAGCTTGTGCTATAGACACTAGGCAACGGATAAACATACTTATATAGATAAATACATACTTAAATACATATTAAACATCCAAGACCCGAGAACAAGCATTCGTATTATTCATACAAATATCTGCCCCGGCCCGGGAATCGAACCCGGGACCTCAAGCTTCGTAGTCAGGTTCTCTAACCACTTGTCCATCCGCTCGTCAAAATTAAATAAGCTCTCTTCCCCAGATGGCTGGTGTTTTGCCACGTGCCAGCGTTCTGCGACTCCCTGCCGCACTACGAGACGTCGCTGGTGTTCGGTCGCACTCTGCTGCGGGCCGTGTTCAAGTCAGTCTGCCGGCAACTCATGGACAAATGCCATTCGGAACGGGACCGTATGCCGCCTGAGAAACGGGTCAGTACTTATTGCACACAGCTTTTCAATACAGAACCTAAAGTGTCACGACACTTATCCACCATTGTGATAAATGAGGTCTTTATGGCCTTTTGGCCCAACGCGAAAAGAGGGGTGTTATAAGTTTGACCGCTATGTGTGTCTGTATGTGGCACCGTAGCTCTTAAACGGGTGGACCGATTTGAATGCGGTTTCTTTTAATTGAAATCAGGATTTGTAGCGATGGTTCTTAGACATGTTTCTTCAAAATCGGTTGAACCGTTTTTGAGATATTGAACTTTGAAGTGACAAAGTCGGGGGTTTTCCAACTTTGTTGGTTAGGTTACTTATCTTCTTTGAAGACTGTATTTACTCGGGTTCCAATTAGGGACTAAATGCCGAGTACCGACAGCAAAAAGTATTACAACGTCTCCTGGGATTGAATTCCTCAAGCGCTGCAGTGGGACGTATATGTAGTGCCACGAGAGTTGATGTGAATGATTACACACACCTACATGAAGAACTGATTGGATAAAAGGAGAATCAATGAAATTAATGAGTGATTGACTGATTGTCAAAATTGGGCTGTCATTTTACGGTACCCGGCGATGAAGATTGCACATCGGTCTTCGGAAAAAGACAATTGGCTGTTCACGACGATTTCCGAACACTGGCGACC
Organism: Choristoneura fumiferana; assembly: GCF_025370935.1. Lineage (NCBI taxonomy): Eukaryota > Metazoa > Arthropoda > Insecta > Lepidoptera > Tortricidae > Choristoneura > Choristoneura fumiferana. The sequence continues at coordinate 6,455,941 of NC_133486.1, forward strand.
GTCCATCTTGTTGGCGGACTGGCAGCCAATTAGATAGAATATTGGTTTTTTAATGTATTGTCTGTGAAAAATATGATTTTTGATTTAGAACACGTCAGTATTAAAAGCCAAATTGTTAATAAAAATAATAGGTACGAAATAAATAATATAATTCGAGAAGTTGCGGTATTTCCTTCATCAACACATCTATCATCGTATATATTAAGTATCGTTTTATATCAAAAAAGAAAACTGCACTTTATGGGCTTTTAGTTTACGTCAAATTAATAAAATCTATAGAGATTTAATATCTATAGAGAGCTGTGGCCGTATTGTCTAACGTTTCTGACGCTCGCGATCGCAATACGGTATTTGACAACTCCTGATTTTGCCATATCTTAATATTATTATGAAAATATAGATATACAGACAGTGTTTAGCGAAGAGAAAATTTAAATCGGTTGAAAATTGGATTAATAGTGAATTTTTGTAAAATCTATATACCTGTCTCTTTCTCAAACGCTTTTCTCTATGCAGCAATTATGGCGGTACTGGCGTGTGACGTCACATGCCTTGAATTTCAAACCCTCATAACTTATGTTATTTGTAAAGGTAGCTTAAAAATTGTTTCTTTATTCGATAACAGGCATTGTGTAGTTTTAATTTATAAAACATATACAAAATAGTCAAATACCGTATTAAGTGACAGATTTTGTATGCGAAAACTGTCATTTGATTGCGATCGCGAGCGCCAGAAACGTTAGGCAATACGGCCTCTGTTGTAAGTACTAGAAAAAGGATAGTTCCCTTTTTTTCTTAATGACGCCATCGTACAATTTAAAGTTTTGGGGGGTTTCAGCAACTCTTTATTATGTATTTTCATCTAAATGCGTCCGCACCTGTACAACAACTGACAAACGTCACATATATGAGGTATGTGTGTAATCATTCACTTCAACTCTCGTGGCACTACCTATACGTCCCACTGCTGCTTGGGCAATTCAATCCCAGGAGACGTAGTAATACTTTTTGCTGTCGGTACTCGACTGGAAGCGGGATTAACGCGTTACAGCCTTATTCATAAAAAGTTAGAGCCTCCTTGAAGGCTCCTTGAAGGCCCGATGCTAAAAAACATGATTCATAAACGTCTGTTAGCGCTAATCAGTCGATCAAGGCTCTGCTAAAGTTAGAGGACCGTAGACCCTCCTTTATCTCCCTGCTAAGTCACAAAATGGCCGCCACAAGTTTGAACAGCTGACTTTGACAAGAGCAAAAAACCATACCGAAGATATTTATAGTGAAGGCAGGGCTACGTAAAGATTAAAAAAAAAAAAACTGGAAAATTTATTTTCAGGAATTTGTATTTAAAAATCCTCTAAATTAGCAACAATAAATTAACAATAAATATGAAAAAAAAATAGGATGATTAACATAATTATGGCTTTTTGCACAACATAAACATGCGGATCGGAAATGGCGGGAAAACAAACATCTCGCTTTTTATTTTTTTTCCTTCTAATTTGCTGTCACTGCTGTCAATTTTTTTTTTAATTATCGATTAGGCCATTTTTTGTCTTTGATTTGTCAAGGTGCCAACATAACGCGTCTAATCCGTCTATCAGCAGCTCAACAACTAGCAGACTGCTAGCAAGTGTTTATGAATACTTCTTGACAACCGTCTATTAAGCTTAATCAGTCTGCTAAGTAACAGACCGATCAAACCTCAATTAAGGTTTTTTTATGAATAAGGCTGTTAGTATTTAGTCCCTAATTGCATCCCGAGTAAACACGAGTGACAACGCTCTACGAAGCCGAAATTAGCCGAGTCTCGTTCCAAAGACCGATGTGCAATCTTTATGGCCGGGTACTGTACATGACATGTTCTTGTGTCCGTGACCTCAACTCTGGTGGCACTACCTATACAAAACCCTCATTCCTCTGCACAGGTGCTGGTGCTGACCCACTTCCCTCGGTTCCTCGCTCTGCTGGAGGAGGAGATTTTCAGCGCGAGCTCGCCCATCTGGGACCCCGAGTATAAACAAGTCCCGCCGCACCATCTACAAGCCATTCTCGACAGCAAGACGAGTAAGTAGTGCAGCGTCTCCTGACCTTCAGAGGCTCCGTAGAGAGTTAAGTAAAATAGGCCAAGTGCGAGTCGGACTCGAGCACGAAGGGTTCCGAACCACTATCTATACAACATTAGACATTAGCAAAAAAGCACGTTTGTTGTATGGGACGGTGTGTTCCCACTAGTTCCATTGGCAGTACTATAATAGAGTTCTATAATAGTACTGTCAATGGAACTAGTGGGAACGCACCGTATTTTTTTTTTTAAGTGAATATACGACTAAATATTTTATGAATATTTCTAGCGTCTACCGGTTGCCGTTATTAATATCGAGTAAAAAATCACGTTTATTGTACGGGAGCCCATTTAAATATTTATTTTATTCTGTTTTAGTATTTGCTGTTCTAGCTGCAGCAGAAATACATAGGTAATCTGTAAAAATTTCAACTGTCTAGCTATCACAGTTCATGAGATACAGCCTTGTGACAGACGGACAGACAGACGGACAGCGGGGTCTTAGTAATGGGGTCCCGTTTCTACCCTTTGGGTACGGAACTCTAAAAAACGATACTAATGCAAACGAACGGTTATTTTTTATTTTAGTTAACTTTAAGAGAACATTCGACAGGTCAAATGAAGTTAATGAAAACTAATTGACATGCGAAATATCGCTAGAAGTTAAATGAGTAAATGAGTCAATTGCAAGCAAGACCTCACGATACCTACTAACTCTATCTATTCCAAAAAATATTATAAATGAAACGGATACAAAATTCAGATCTATTGTCAAGAAGACATTAATATCAAAGGCGTATTATAAAGTTAATGATTATATCATGGACAGGGATATTTGGAAATAATTCCGATCCGCATTAGCGATCCCTTCAAATAGCGAACCTACTGTGTTAAAAATAAAGTTGTGTTAAATACTTGTGATGTATACATATCATTTAATAATATTGTAAATCTGTTTTAAAAAATATATATATATACCTCGTTGAGTTTCTTGCCGGATTCTTCTCAGCAGAGGTTTTTCCGAACCGGTGGTAGATTTTTTTTGACATTCATAAGTGCTTGTTATAGCCTAAATTGAATAAAGATATTTTGACTTTGACTTTATACGTCGTTTTTTTAGCATTAGAAAAAGGGTAAACAATATTGACGCGTCTTTTATTAAAAAAACGTTTTAAAAAAAACAGTAACTATTACTTATGATACCAAAAGCATGTAAATGATCGTATGTCCTTGCTGATTGTTACATATTTGCTGTGACTTATTTTTCAAAAGTGTTTTTCAATAATAAGACACGTCAAGATAGCTTACCTTCTTTCTAATGCTAAAAAAAACGAAGTACGGCGATATTTCGCCTGTCAATTAGCCCTCATTTCTCCTTAACACTAATGGCCTAACTCTTAATATTTAAAAAATAATGAATTAGGACGATAATTTATTTATGTGTAGTGAAACAGTGTTAAGGTTCTTAGTTTATAACGTTTCTTCTGTCCGTAACTAGAGCATTTTTAATTCACACATATTTAGCAAAAGAAGGTTAACGCGTTCACTGCCACCGACGCACATGTGCGTTTTCGGAACTTCGCCCAGTGCCGCTGTCATAATTATTGATACATTTTCAACGCACACATTAAATGTCCATATTCATATTCATATTCATTTATTCATTCAAATTCTTGTTCATTTACAAAGATGGTCGTTACACAGATGGTCAGTACATGAAACCCTGTTCGGGTATAGAATGTCAGTTACTTACTTATAATTATTAATTACACATTAATTTGTCGTCAATGGCACTCGTCAAATTTTATTATTTGAGATAGAATAGCTGTGTGTGTGTTTTTATCATGATTGATTTATACATATGTAACTAAAAATGTAGCTTGAGTGTAAATAGATTTTCACATTATTTACTTGAACTTTCGCCATTTCACTCTAGTCTAGACATACACACGACGACCTCGTATCGAATCTTCAAAAAACCTCTGTTTGCGTTCTTATATTTACACAATCACTTGTAGCCTTATGTGTGTCACCCGACAACGTCTCGTGCTAGGAAGGCAGATAACGTATCTACGTGATAGTAACGTAGTATTCCGATAAACAGATTTTATCTCCATTCACTGACGCTCGTGGACAATCTGGGAATAAGAAATAAAAAAAATAACCTGGTTATTGTTATTCGTTGAAGTTTTTACGTAAATAGGTATAGCTATTGAAGTTGTGCGTCAGGTTTAGTTTGTGTCGGTAACTTTTTCCAAAGTAAGTAAAACTTAAAGTTATAGTTTGTAGTCATACATATTTACAAGCCTTGCAATAGTTTTTTCATCGGTAAGTGCATGTAAGGTACAAATTTTATAAGTGAAGTAACACGATTACATCACGAATTTTCAAGATTACAATAAATATTGATAAACAAAAAACAGTTATCGAAAACCAACCGTTATTTCGTCTACATACAAAATTTCAGCCAAATCCGTACAGCAGTTTCCGTGAAACCAAAAACATATACAGAAGAATAAAATGCTCGTTTAAAGTCATCATCATGATGATATCAGCCATAGGGCGTTCAGTGTTGAAGATAAAGGGGGGTGATTGCCAATACTCGCCACGCTTGGCAAGCGGGTTGGCGAGCGGAGTATAGGATGTAAGGTTGCCAAGAAGGCTGCTGCCCATCTTATGGTATTATCCCTCAGCCGGTTTTTACGGCGAGAAGGCTATTCGTTTAAAGCTCTGTTTCGACCAATAATCTGCTGTGCGAGGCGAGGTAAATGAAGCGTTTCTATTTGTTAATGAAAAACACATTCCTCGCAACACATCCTGGTGGAAACGGAGCCTTAAGTAATAGAAATTGACAAGGAACTATTGTTTATAGCGAGTCGCCGCGGCGGCGAGTTCGAGCGGGTGACAGCGACAGGCGACAGCAAGGATGGCTTCACCACGGTGTCGCTTTCGGCAGGTGAATATTTCTAATCCTAATTTTATATTAAGTTTCCAGCAAATTTACAAAAGGTGTCCTCTCATACTCTGACAAAAATTGACACTTTAATGTTTCGCAAACGGATCCCTGAATCGCAAAATAATCTTGGCACACATACAATGTTCGACTAGACTTATCTAACGATACTCCATACTAAATAGATCAGAAAAAAAAACATTTCCACCTTACGGGTGGCGTTCCGTATTTTGTACATTCCCTTAAAGTAGCACGGATTAGGTTAAGTTAGTATACTTTTTGTAAGATGTAGTGCATACGGTTTTGCTACGGTAGCCAAAAAGCGTCATCGAAATATATATCTAGAAAACAAACTCAAGTCTTTCGACGCCACTGACGAAATCCTAAGGGCCTACGCTAGCTGACGCGTTTTGCACGGAGCGCGTCGCGTGCGACACATTTTACCAGCACCTGCGCCCGCTCCGTGCACCCGCGCCAGCTTGCGTAGATCCTGAAAACTGTCAGTGCAAAACATGATCGCTACATTCGATCAGGTTCCATAAAGCAAGAGTCGCTGAAGCGGTGTGCGGACCGCGGCGAGCCGGTGGGCGGCAAGCGGCGGCGCGTCGTCGAGGAGTTCGCGGATGACGTCAGCGAGCGCTGCGTCGCCGACATCGTCGCCACCATCACCGACCCCGCCTACATGTGCGGGCCCGACGTGAGTTGCTTCAACGACCTAGATCCACCGCAGTACAACTTGGCTGAAAAGTTTTCCTTTACCTTTTGAATGCCACGGTCGGCCACAGACGACAAAAAAAAAATTCGGAAAATCGCTCCATAGGCGCCACGTAATGCCGACATGGCATTTATGGCACGATTTTCAGCTGTCGCGTTTTGCCGACCGTGGCGGTCAAAGAGTTAAAAAACGTTTTTGACTCTAGTTGTTGCCCGCGACTTCGTCACGCGTTCCTGCGACTATGTACTTTTTCGAAATAAAACTATCCGACCACTACAAGTTGATCAAACTTTCAAGATTGAATGACCTAATGAAAGTATCTGTGTGTTAGTAACTTCTTTGAATACACTTCACACAAATAATATGAAAATAGCATGCATCTGTTGTTTCCTATAAAAATGACTAAGTCACGCTACATTCGGTCAATCCATTCGTGCCAGCTCTTGTGAATGGACCTGTTAATACGTCTACTCTAAACTGCAATCATCTACATTAATTATAGTGCGCCTGTTTGACTTGTCTGTTATAAAATTCGCGCCGGCAGCCACAATCGCGATCACTATTTCTATTCGCCGAATAGTTTATGACATCGGCTGAAGGAGATGAACTTGATTTGGATCCTATCATTAATGTCATGTTTCAGGCACTGTTCCAAATGCAAGCGCCGCGCGATGAGGCGGCGAAGATTGAGGAGCAACGCAAGATGATAGAGTTCCATGTCATAGGGAACTCTCTCACGGGGCCCGTCAACAAGCAGACCATGCTGTGGCTCATAGGTAACCCTAATAAAAAGAAAAACAAGGAAATATTTGTGTATGTCTGTTTAATGCAGTTATCTCCGTACCAAATTTGATAACGATTGGTACAATAATTTAAGCGCGAATTCGTAACAAACAAATATACTTACATTAGGATTTGTAATATTAGTAAGTGTCACATTTTCGTGGAGAAAAATCGGAGTTGCTACAAAATATTTGGGGACAAAATCTGTATTCTTTTTTTGCTTTAGAGAATACGTAGTTTTCATCTGACCTCAAATCTCCAAGTGCTCCATACTTTGGAGGGCTGTGGGAGAGAAGCGTTGAATGTACGAAGACGGGTGTTTTGGATAAATTTGATAACAAAATAATAAACATATATTCAAATCTCTCAAGCCTATTCTAAATTCATGTATAAATAGTTTATTACCTAATATATCAACAAGATTTTTACGATTTTTCAGGACTACATAACGTGTTCTCGCACCAACTGCCAGAGATGACAAAAGAATACATCTCACAACTAGTTTTCGATCCGTAAGTCGATGATTCAACTTTTATATCATATGGTTAACCAACAAGATAATGTTCCCTCAAATATATTTTCTCTTTCAGAAAACATAAAACTTTAGCTCTTATCAAGGAAGGGAGGCCTATCGGTGGAATCTGCTTCAGAACCTTTCACTCTCAGGTATGTATACAATCAGCAGCACCAATATCCGACATAACAAAGCACGCTTTGTTGCACGCATAAGCATCTGATACCACTTGTCAGACATTTTTGCACGCTCCGTTATAGCAGGTATTAATGCAGGTGACTGTACTCGTAATCATTTAATCATTACTATAACATGCGTTTCATCATCATCATCCCAGCCTATATGTATACGTCCCACTGCTGGACACAGGCCTCCTCTCAGAATGAAAGGGATTGGAACTTCACACGCACCATTGAATCGCTTCGTTATAAAGCTCATGGTAAATTTCAAATGTAATTTCGCACTTGAATTTCGAATAACTCAGGTGCGTGCTGGGGTTTGAACCCACGATCCTCTGCTTCAGAGGCGATATGTCAAACCACTAGGCCCCCACGGCTTCGCAGCATAACATGTGTTTGCAGAATTTAAATGAATGGCCGAAAAAAATTTACCATTGGCACCCTTTGGGTTATAGAACACTAAAAACTCCAAACTAGTACTTACTAGGATAACTAAATCTACACTTAGAAGTGCTAATCCGGTCAGCTGACCGTCTAACATTTTGGCGGGTAATATTACAAGCTTTTAATTAGTTTCACCTGCCCCGTTGTCTTTCTGGCTAGTGTCTGTAATCAAATCTTGCAAGTTAAATTCGACCACTTATGTAAATTGCGTGACAATTATAATACAATAATCTGGTAGTGACATCCTGGTAGTTCGACCAGAATCGTCTCCACAGGACGGAACTCTTCAACGGTTAATGGCATCGACTTGAAATTTGGTACCTATGCAAATGTAGTTTGGGTGACAATACAAGTACAATCAGTAAAAAAACTTTTGGTAAAAATGATTTGTTTACCATAAACTTATTTTTTTAAGCTACATTGTGAATGTAATATATTTACAGGGCTTCAGCGAAGTAGTGTTCTGCGCAGTGACCTCCAACGAGCAGGTCAAAGGTTACGGAACCCACTTGATGAACCACCTCAAGGATTACCACATAAGGAACAACATCCTTCATTTCCTGTCTTTTGCTGATGAATTTGCTATCGGTAACTATTTTTACTTACACTCAAGCTCGAAACGGGTCGGTATTTTAACACACTAAGGAATCCTACCTATAGTCATTATTTTTATTGAAATGTAATCTATAGAGCGTTTTCTTGAGAAGTATTTTTTATACTAAATATTGAGAGCTTTAATCTCAGCGATTAATCGCGTCATGTTCGAAAAAGTCTACAGTCACAGAAATCATTAAATATCACAAATATCCCAGGACAAAATTAAATTATCACAAACATTCTTAAAATCTAGTCCAGTTTAAAGATCTTGCCATGAAAGCCTCACATGATTTGGTAGCCAAGAATCCCACAACATATCATCAGGGTAGACAAAAAACAGACACTTGAGCTTCTGTTTATTTAGTGAGCTTTTACTTATACATATAATGTAACATTGGCGAGCATGCTCATTACAAGTAAATGATTAAGTTTATCAGCACATTCATGAAATTTCAAAGATCCATATCAGTATTTTTTTAAAGAAATGTGGCCCGTGTATTTATTTTGTGTCACATTTTCCAGGCTACTTCAAGAAGCAAGGTTTCAGCAAGGACATCCGCTTACCACGCGCGATGTATCAGGGCTATATAAAGGACTATGAGGGTGCTACTCTGATGCACTGCGAACTCAACCCACGCATCGTCTATACGCAGTTCACGACCGTCATACGGAGGCAGAAGGAGGTATGTATCTATATAATATGATCATGTCAGCCGAAAGACGTCCACTGCTGGAAGGCCTGCCCCAAGGCTCTACACTCAGACCGGTCTTGTGCTCTCCGCGTCTACCGCGATCCCGCGATCTTAACCATGTCGTCGCTCCATCTATATAATATACATGTCAAATGTTTATTGGGACATAGTTATTGGGCTTCAGCAAGGACATCCGTTTTCCGCGCGCAATGCACCAGGGCTAAATAAAGGACTATATGGGGGTGGTGATGCACTGCGATCCACGTATCCTACGAAGTACGTGTCATACGAAGGTAGAAGGAGGTATATGTCATATACTTATTGGAATATATTCGGGCTTTAGCAAGGATAGTTTTATTTCACTGCGCGTGCTGTTTGTTGAATCATTGTAACGTAAGGGACGCTTTCAAAGGACTGACCGTGTGTAACCGTTTAATTGTAAGAGGCATTTTTTACATCGCATCAAAATCTTGAATCAAAATCGCCTGATGATGATTTGTAGTTTAAAAATCCAATTATTTGCTGAAATATTTTTAATTAATTTTTAGATATCGCCTGTGATTTTGTATTCAATTTTTTATTCGTTTTATTGTATATTATTTTTCAGATCGTTAAGAAACTAATAGATATGAGACAGAAAGAAGTCAGGAAGATTCACCCTGGACTCACGTGTTTCAAGGAAGGCGTGAGTGTTTTTATAACCGTAACTCTTTGCGTTTTAACCTCGTGAGGCCTGGGGCCCTATAAATGACATTATATTTGAACTTTAGTTGATTGACGTTTGTTTCAAATCGCGATAGCAGAAATTTTACGTCGGGCCTCAGGAGCTTAAAACAGGTGTAATTTCTGAAATAACATTACGACTCATATATCAGACGACTATTTCTGGAATCTACATACCAAGTCGCTTACTCGCCTACTTAGCCCGTACTTTATTCATCCCCCACACTTAACGACGCGTAATCGGCTCAAGGTGGACGAAGGCAAGGAAGACGCGTAATTTTGTCAAAATTAGACTTTAATGACATTGTAATAAGAACCACCGTGAATGACTCTTATGAATGTGGCGTGTCCTCCAGGTCCGCAGTATCCCGGTGGAGTCTATCCCGGGGCTGCGCGAGACGGGCTGGCGCGTGCCGCGCGCCGCGCCCGCCGACCCCGCGCCCGACGACCTCAACGCGCTCAAAAACGTCCTGCACGGGGTACGCAGCCACGCACACATCACTCACATTCACACTCACGCGCACGCACGAACATTATAGTCACTATCTTTAATTTGGGACTCAGTCAACATCGAATATCTACCACCTAATTTGACAATTCAAAGCATTTTGACCATATTTTGTTGAGCTTTTTGTACAATAAAGAGTAAACAAATATTCTTTACAAGCTTTTATTTAGTTTCACTCGTCGTCTGGGATTCACAAGTCAACATCAATATCTATCTATACCTAATTTGACAATTCAACATGCATTTTTGACCATTTTTTGTTGCGCTTTTTGTACAATAAAGAGTATCAACAAATATTCTTTACAAGCTTTTATTTAGTTTCACTCGTCGTCTGTCTGTCTGTAGTTAAATCTTGCAAGTTAAATTCGACCAACTTCCAGTAGTTAGGGTTGACTTGAAATTCGACATAGTTATGTAAATTGCGTGACAATACAATAATCTGGTAGTGAAATCCTGCCCCCTATACCACAATTAGTACATTACGAGGCCGGCAACCCCAGGTTCCGGCCGAGCCTTGTATAGTGCTTTTCTCAAACATTACATGAAATAAAATAAAAAAAAAAAACAAGAAATGAAGCTAGCGGGACGCTAGTCTGGTCGCCCTGTTGTACGCGCGTGTCGCGCTGGCTGCTGGCGCGGCGGCTGCGGGTGCTGCTGGGCGTAGGCCGTGTCGCAGAGCGCGCGTTGAAACAAAAGACGGTCGCATTGTCGGCCAGCGGCCTGCAAGGTTGTATGAAATCTCTTTCCAGGCCGCTAGAGTGACCGCGCGCACGCAGCCGAGCCGCAGCGCCTGCAGCGCGATACTTCTCAGCCTATTATTTGTAACACAACGTCAATATTTCATGTCATGTTTGAGAAAAAGTTACAAGTGCTACAGTTCTACAAAATTGTTAAGTTTCTCCCAGTAAAATGTTACAATTTTGTAGAATTGTAGCACTTGTAACTTTTGTAGTACGGGCCATGTAGTCCGGCCAGGATCGTCTCCGCGGGACGGAACTCTTAAACCTAATTCGGTGTAAATAAGTAAATTTTTAACTTATTTTTTTTATTCGTTTCAGGTTAAAAATCACGCAGCCGCATGGCCTTTCTTGAAACCCGTCGACAAATCTGAAGTCCCCGACTACTACGACCACATTAAATATCCCATGGGTAATTAATTTACAACAAATTAAAAAAAAACCTCTGAAGTATCAATGTTTAAGTTTCTCTATTGAAAGTCTTAGATAAATGAAAACCAAGGCTAAGAAGCTGTTTCACCACTAATTGATAAATTTTATCTGAAAGATATATATGTGATGCCGTAAATTCAAAGTCCGGTTCAAGACCTGTCTGAGTGGAGAGCCGGGGAGGCCTATGTCCAGCAGTGGACACGTCTTTCGGCTGACATGATGATGATGATGAAATTCAGTCTAAAACTTGTGTTTCTGTAAACATTCCACTATTCTATTAGATGAGCGATATATTTCCATCTAAATTTGTGACCCACACTTTACTGTTCATCAGTGTTACACAATCCTTCTGGTGTTGTAGATTTGCGCACTATGGGCGAGCGTGTGAAAGCGCGCTATTACGTCTCGCGGCGACTCTTCATCGCCGACATGACCCGGATCTTCACCAACTGCCGCCTCTACAACTCACCCGATACCGACTACTACAGGTAACTAAACTAGTCGTAAGCTGTCCACATTCTAAGAGGCCCTAGATAAGAACTTATAGCGTGTACTTTTTATACAAACACAAATAATAAGCAGGCGTTGGTTTTAATGCTAAGAAGCGGTATTGCATAAGATCGTAATTATTTTTTGAATAGTACGAGTATTGCTTACAATTAATTTGACACGAGAGAGTACGGATGTATGACAGCTGTCACATCAGCAAGTGTGTCGTGTCGAATAAAAATAAAGTAGGGTAAATCGTCAATAACTGGCCACATTATACTAAAAATTAACTCTGTTTATAGGTGGCTAGAATTCTTTAGTGTAAGGTGGCCAGTTATTGACGATTTACCCTGGTGATAATGTATTGATATACATTGCGTGCTAATTTATTTTAAAAAAAGTAAAAAAGAAGTTTTTTTTTTGTATGGTAATGCACATTTGCATGCTTCAATTTGTCATGTTACTATAATATAAATTGTGACATTTGTTTTTATTGTATAAAAGTTAAGCGTAATATTTATTTCAGGTGCGCGAATACGCTAGAAAAATACTTCCAGACAAAAATGAAGGAGGCCGGTTTGTGGGACAAATGATCGGAGTTCTGTTTTGACTCGTTCGTCGTACAAAAGCTGGCCGCGTGCGCACCCGGCATGTCTTATACCTCCGCGACCTCTTTCCACTCCGCTACCACCGACAAATAAATATACTAGGGGTCCATGTCTGCTCGCATAATATTTGAGTCATACATAATGTGACATTTGTCATAATATATTGTCTGTCAGAACTTTTTTCTCTGAATTTATTAATTGTTTAGAATATATAAAACAAACCTAAGCTAACCTACGGTTTTCTGTAGGATGGCGTTTAAAAAAAAAACGGTTTCGGCGGGGAAAAAATTATGACAAACATTTTATTATGACTTGCGAAAATGATGCGACTAGATACGCACCGATACTAGTATATAGGCAGTTGGATTAGTCTTCAACTTAGTAAAAAAACGTAAATAATTCTCACATGTGGTAGAGTATATTCTACCGTTGATGCTGTAATATATTTGATAGAACTGGTCTTCTTTTGTTGGATATTGTTTTAAATTAAATTAATCGTCTTCTTCACAAAAAGTTCAAATCTATAAAAATAAGTTCTGTTTTGTCTATGGCAAAGACAGATGTCAAAGTAATGTTTCGTTGACGTGGGTGACACTCTTTACTAGAAGCTCATGTCAGTTTGTATAGACCTGTACACGAAAAACAGGGTTGTTATTTCCATGTCGGTATTATCCGGGCCGGCAAAGAGTGTCACCCGTTGACGTTTGACAAGACGACGACTTTTGACGTTTGACGTTTATAACGTCTTCGATCAATCTTCGATAGTACTATTAAATGTGAAATTTCGGTTTTTTGAAAGAAGACTGTTTTGACTATTAGTAAAAGAAGTTGCATACAAACTCGTGTATGTTCATACTGTATTGTATACTATATGCCAACTGATTATGATTATCTATGGTAACTAATTAATAGGGTAGTTGACACTATTTAGCAATAATTCCACGACACTAGGTACTTTTTAACCCTTTAACCGCCATTGTCTGAATTATAAGACAAAAATTATCCAGCTCATTTCGCCGCAGTCTTATAATTAAGACAAAATGTTATATAGTTTCGGTGTAGGTGGCGATACGGGCACGTACGAATGAAAACGTATTGGCGGTTAAAAGGTTAAGGAACAGAAATTTGGTTGGAGAAATAATCGAAGTATGGTACAGTCAGCTACAAAAAGATCGACATGGCCAAAATTATAAATACTCGGCTTTATTGACTTAACATTAAGGTCGTAATTACATGTTTTTGTAACTTTGCTTTGGTCGTATCAATATCTTTGTAGTTGACTGTACCTTACGTCCAGTAATCAAGAATGTACGTTGAGGGGTACCGCTTACCTTCATGATAATTATATGAGCATGTACACCTTGTCCGTCCGTTTACGTCACTTAAATTTTAGTGATGATGATGATGATGATGATTAATGCATAAGGCAAGACACACGAACACGAAAAAAATTAAGTTTAGAGAAATGTTTTACACAACGTTACCTCCCCCCTTCCTTCGGGAAGAGCAAAATCTGAACTTTTTTGTATGAATGGAATGGATAGGCTGATGTAGCCAGACTAAATTAAAGCATTTCCTAAACTATCTCTACCCGGAAAACCAGATTATTTCCAATTAGGTGTATATAATCGCTAGGCTAATAAGGTAATAAGTGCCGCCACCGTTCACTATAGACATACAAAATATATAAAACTTGTCTCAATTGATTCGTGGTGTCATCTACCCCATTAAATAACAGTTAGGTTATACTTGTTATTTAAATTTATAAAAAGCCACCTTAACCTATTCGGTTAATGGTATTCGGTATGGACAGTCAATGTCATCATCATATCAGCCATAGGACGTCCACTGTTGGACATAGGTCTTCCCCATTAGACCTCCAGTTGCTTCCGTTAGGAGCGGCCTGAATCCACCGTGAACCTGCGGCTTTAACCAGAAGGGCTATTGCGTAAAGTTTCTGGCGCTCGCGATCGCAATCAAATGACAGATTTCCCATACAAATACTGTCATTTAATTACGATAGCGAACATCAGAAACTTTAGGCAATGCGGCCTCAGGTCATCCGTCCATCTCGTTGGTGGACGTCCTACGCTGCGCTTGCCGATCCGCGGTCTCCATTCGAGAACCTTTCGGCCCCAACGGCCATCTGCTCTCTGTGCTATATGGCCTGTATTTATTTAGGTTTAGATGATTTCTTGCTCTGGATAAAATGTAAAACTAGACAATTTTTAGATAATTAAGTTTAATAGACTTGGAATGTTTTCATCTACAAGCCAGATGTATATAGTTATAGTATGCTATTTGAATGTGATATACTGAATGTATTTAAATAAAATGATCATGTGTCTGTTGTTAACGGATCTCGCTTTTTTTATTTACGGTCAATTCTGGCGTTTATTGAATATGCGTTTACTGTTTGATTTTGAATGCTTCGTTCTAGCGCGATGGTTGTTTGCTAAACCGACGTCTTCTTTCTTCTTTGTACTGTTAAGGAAAACTGAATCACGTACCGGGATGAAACCTTTTCATAATAAATTTATCTACATATGATCATGGGATATCAATTATTTTAAAATAAATACATAACGTTATTAGCTGTCTATACTAGTAGTAGAGACAGAGACTTGTAGGGAAAACCTATAAGAAATGTGTGGTTTAAAATATTTGGGCCCAATAAGAACAAAAGACAATAATATTAAACTATTATATGTTATGGAACCCTCTCCACGTTTACATACTGTCACAGGGAGCGTCGTAAAATAACCATCGTAGCAATTATGATTAAAATGAATTTTTTAACCTATTTTAGGCTGCGTTTTCACCAGAGATGTGCGAGAGATCCTCGCCGCGCAAAACAGTTCGGCGCGAGGATAGGAGTGACACGGTTATACAGGGTGGAAAGTTGAGATGGGGCAGCAACACTGACTTTAGTTAAAATGTTCAGTTTTTAGTTGTCTACATACTGTTGAATTTTCTTTAAGCATAAAGGATTCATATTCGTAAAAAAACAACATGCGAAAGTTTCACTTTGC
The DNA here is from genome assembly GCF_025370935.1 of Choristoneura fumiferana. Taxonomy (NCBI): domain Eukaryota; kingdom Metazoa; phylum Arthropoda; class Insecta; order Lepidoptera; family Tortricidae; genus Choristoneura; species Choristoneura fumiferana. The sequence goes on from NC_133486.1 coordinate 6,471,409, forward strand.
AAATTATTACCCTACGAACTATATGGAAAAAGTTTTCTTTGATTTGTGGGTGTTCTAGTACTCTAACCTTAGTTGGTTTCAAAGAGTGTTTAATCCTTGATATTAATGGGACCGATTGGTATTTAAAAAAAAAGTTAAATTTGTCGATTTTCTCGCTGACTGTACATTTTATCAAAAACTGTGAATGTCGATTGTCATCACTCAAAAAGTTAGTAAAGGTCTTCTAAGAGCATTTTCGCGTAGCAGCAAAGGATCTAGTAGCTGGCCTTGCTGCCCCAGCTCAACTTTCCACCCTGTATTTGTTATGACAAACCTTCTCATCATTTCATTTCCTCCTCGCACATCTCTGGTGGCAACGCAGCCTTAGTACAATAAGTTTATACTGTCTTTTTTTATATATTATGTTCAGCTCACAACTTGCTCAGAAATAGAAAATGAAACTCAAATTTCAATACTGTATTGGTTTTTATTATTTTTTTACCTTAACATTTTGCAGACACGGGCGAGTACTGCCTTTTCGCAACGTAAAGTTTGGCAACCTGTTTCATTTCGCTAACTCTAAAACTGTAAATATTTCAGGATTTATTTCAGAGCCATCGTGTAGAACTCTTTAGGTTAGGTTAGTTTTATAAAAAAACTGAAATAATCACTGTTTTAGCAATATTAAACGGTTGGGAAATGAATAGTTGCGAAATGAAACAGGTTACCAAACGTTATTCGCCGAAACATTAGAAGGACACGGGACTGGCCGCACGCGATGGGAATGTATTATTTATTAATTAAACATCATTAAACTGTATTCATTAAAAAGTACATACCAGTCTCCTTGTTGATTATAAAAATCAGTTAGATATTTCATAATAAGTACCTAAAATGTACTGCGTAAGTAATAACTTAACTGTTTACTTACAACTAAACGTAAATGGTTCTTATAAAATAAACGTTTGAACAATTTGTCACTTTCATGGACAATTATTTTAGTAGCTAAATTCCTTACACTAAAAAATAGATCTTCGCATTCATTATCTCTTTCTACCTTCATTCTATACCGTTAGTGAGAAAGAAATGGTGATTGCTACTGTGTTTCTAAGCGCGTTACACATGACTTTCGGTTGGAAGGAAGTTCCTTTTGATATACACTGACGAGCAAGAATCATTTGGAACCATTCACTTTGGAACTAGGCCATACAGTAACAAGACATTATTGTTTATGTTTAATTAATTTAGGATGCGGTCAGAAATGAGGTTAGGCCTTGACTTTTACAAAAAAACCTGTATTAAAAGGTACAGAGTTAAAATTATTATTTAAAATTACATAAACGCGTGCGCGCGCGAGAGTCGTCGTTGGCCAGTGTCGGTGGCGGGGCGGAGGGCGGCGGCCGCGCCGTGCCGGTCGGGCGAGCGTCCCCCGCTACCCGCGCTCCTCCGCGCATGCGCGCACCGCGGCTACGGAGGCCGGAGGCAAAGATTAGAGTGGCGTAGACAGTACCTTTTTTTCTAAAGCGAAAAAGTCGTAATATATAATATTTGTCGTAAGGGATCCTTTCGACAGTCATAATTTTATAAGTCAAATGTAATGTTTGTCATAATTATTGTTACTCATAAGTGTTTTCCCGCTGAAACCATACATTTTTCATAAATTTTTAAATGGTCAGTTGTAGAACTCTGTAGGTTACGTTAGGTTTGTTTTATAACAATTCTGCATTCTGAAATGGTTTCAGAGAAAAAAAAGAGTTATGTCAAACATTACATTATGACTAACAATTTTCGACCAGTCGATGTAATAGACCCTTGTCGTAAACAACGGTTGCTAACAACAAGGAGTCGCGTCAAACACTTTTCTGTCTAGCTCATTTGCAATTCATCTGTGGTCGTAGGTATTGTCTAACGCTTTGGCACTCGTGATCACATACACCAGGGGTGGCCAACTTGATTAGACCGATCTACCAATGACATACTTCTTGAAATCTTAAATGAAACAGCATAGTTCAGTAATTATATTTTTTGCCTTGCCACGGTCGACTGGACTAATAGTCGCGATCGATCGGTTGGCCACCCCTGGCATACACCATCTCTACCCTCAGCCTATACCGTGTGACAGAAAGTGGGAAAAACAAGCGTGATTCCTAGTACTTCGATAGGATTACCATAGGATACGATAGGAACTTCATTCCAAAATCCCGCCGTATTTTGTTGACAATCTAAAATATACTGAGCGGCAAAAAATCTGACCCTCAAATGTATGCTGTAATAGGTATTTTTTTACATAGAGTGGGCCAAATTTTATGTATAAATACAAGCATAGATAGAACTACTAGGAATAATTGCCCATGAAAGCGTAACTTGAAGTTAATTTCAGACTAGATTTTATTAACTACCATCAGCCACGAAATGTAGGTATTACCTTATAACCGCTAGCTAGCACGACTGCAGAATGAAACGCTAGCTTGAAGCGTTGCGGTACCCAGGCCCTTTCCTTTTGCGGAACCTTGGTCACGTGATTGGTTGGTTAGTGCACTCTATTATTAAGGTATTAGAGTTCATGTTTCGATATCTTTGATCACCTTGGCCACTCCGAAATATCTGATGACTGTACAGATCTAGTGAATAATGTTTACCTATGCATCGTATGCTGCCCGATATTTTCGTATTCATCTTGCAATCTCTCAGCTTCAGTAAATTTAAGTTAACTAGTTGAGTAAGCAATATCAATGCGAACTTTTCCGACAAATACCACGGCAAAACATAAGCGGCATCTGTACATCGGAATTTTATAGGTCCTCATAAACATATGAACGTCGTCAATACGTGTCCAGATATTTTTATGATGGCGTCTGTACGATTAGCACCAAATAAGTTTGCATCGGTGAAGTTAGGTTCTGCTAACGTCTCCCGTTGACACATTTACCCTTCGCGTGCGGAAACTAAAAAAAGTACCGTAAAATAGGTTACTTTAAAATGAAGGGGCTACTTTGAAAAACAGTTTTTACGCCATGTCAGACCATCTATGGCAGTGAAATACCTACCTCATAAATTATCTAACTTTTTACTTCATTTGCTCAAGCTAGCTATGAATATAAATTTGCGTTTTTATAACGCTTTTAAAACTATCAAAGTAGCCGCAATATTTCCTAAAGTAACCCCCGGTTTACGGTACTGCATTTTAGTCTCATATGTTTACTGATTTAAGTAAAAATAAAAATAAAAGATAGCCTTAAATTTGGCACGGATCCGCGTCTTAAGGGTACCAGGGGTTAAAACGTTTACTGCCACGCTAAAATTACTTCACAGACGTAAACTTATTTGCTACGAAAAGTAAAACAATTGAGTGAATGTAAGTTAAGATGCCTTTGCACACCGCGTTTTTCTTTGCATGGAGCAGGTATACAACTCGCAGCTCTCTCTCTCAGCAGCTCTGGCTCTGACGCTTATACTATTTAGTACGAGAGTGAAAAGGACGGTAAGATACGAACTTCGAATTTCAGAGTAGGCCCTTAGACGCGCGTCGACGGCGCGTTCATAAAACGCGGTGTGCAAAGGCCCTTAGGCGTATCTACTCCATTTTTCGATCATGACCATTACCCCATCTTAAAATGACCAACCCCCCCAATAGGTTAGACGGCCCAGGCGAAACCATTCGCTACTCCAACTTATTAAGACCTTAGAATAAACATGAATACCTCCACACACTCAGCGGTAATTTAAAAGTGATGTTTACAACAAAATCAACAATTTAATAAGAGCATTGAATAATCCCCAGATTCAACATAAGTACCATCCAAAATATACCACACATGTACAACAATGCCAATAGATCAATTCATATACATTTGATAGGAACATTTACTTAATGGTACCAACTTTTGAAAATCCGTAAGCATACTGTGCAAAAGAAGTAAACATTTGTTAATGAATCGACTACTACTTTACTCGTACTCGTATTTCAAAGTTCAGGCCTATTTTTCACCACTTTCTAAATATATTTTGATGTGATTTCCAAAATCTGCCGGTGATTGTTACCCGTACAACACGTTTGCAGGTGGTAGGACCTTGTGCAAGGTCCGCCCGGATTTTTACCACCATCTTGCTCGCTAATCCTGCCGTGAAGCAGCAGTGCTTGCACTGTTGTGTTTCGGCGTGGAGAGTAAGACAACCGGTGAAATTACTGGCACTTGAGGTATCCCATCTTAGGCCTAGAGGACTAACCTAGAGGTTGGCAACGCATCTGCAATCCCCCTGGTGTAGCAGGTGTCTATGGGCGATGGTGATCTCTTACCATCTGAAGACCCACTTGCTCGTTTGCCATCCAGTCGAATAAAAAAAAACGTAGAAATATATAAAATATGTGAAGTGAATCGAATATAAACTTAATAGAGCTACATTAACTTTAAGATTTTAAATAAGAGAAATGCAACTGTATTCTTTTTATAAATGATTTTATGAACATCCTTTGCCCATGTTAAATTATAAGCTTGAAGCAATAAATATAAAGTCATAAACAACATTTTTGCACCGTTGCTGAATCTAGAGATCATTAGCTCAAAATTTGTCCCCTTTAATTTATTTTAATAAAAATATCGAATAACATATTTTTGAACATCATTGGTGACCTTATTCAATATTTATATTTTAATTCGATTATTGTTCTTCCATTTATAATTCATGTTACGTAGAGGTATTTTACGAAATAACACTTGGGGCTTACTTATAAGAACTACATACAATACTACTTTAGACTTTTAGAGTAAAAACCGCCGTGTGCTGGGTTTTACATAAAAACTCTTAATATAAAATGAAATAGCAATATATGGACGGAGACATGTCTAGCATAATGTATCCATGGCCCATTCGCACAACCGAGGTGAGGCTAGCACACGTTTAGCGGTGAAGTTTAACACGTTATATATATATATGAGATCAACAGCCAATCGGTTTTTAAGTACAAAGTACGGACCAGCGAACTCAAATTTTAAACACATTTGTGAAGTAATTCCATTAGTAAAATTACATAACATGACCTGGTCAAAATGTAAATAAAGTCATACGCAAAGATAAGTTTAACTTTTTCATAATTACGTATCTTCTATTAACAACCGTAAAAGGTTTTAACGTATTTATACAAGGGCGTCGGGTCAAATTTTAGCTTATGACGACAGCCACGTCTTTATGGAACAATACATTAGAGACATACTTTGAAAAGTTAAATTTTTCTCCATGTATAAAAAGGCTCCTATCTTTATATTATAACAATAATATACATACAATTTTATTAGTAAAAACAGTTTGTTTTCCGTTCTAGATGTAGAGTACTTACTTAAGCTGAGTGCAGGAGGCAGTATTATCCAAAACTATTCACTGCTGCTCTAATTGATATTTACCACGCAATGTATTGCTGCGTAACTTAACACAGTAGATCAGCAATTGACTGATTTTGAATTATACAAAGCAAACGTCTGCACCCACCTAAAGCTGTATCGTCAAATATTATAGATGTTACGGTAAACACTATTTCGTTGACTAGGCGGAGCGGTGAATGCTAAAACTATACTAGCACTTAAAATAATAAAATATCACTTGTCATCCACCGTCACTGGAAGTACCAAATTGAGTATTTATTCTAGGGTTATATTTATGAACACATTCACTGACTCACTTGACACTTGACCGTTAGTTCGAATCGTCCAATGGGCGCGTGGCGGCGCGGTGATTGGTCGAGGCGCGCGGGTGGGGGGTGCGAGGGAGACGGCGAGAGGGTGCCGCGGGGGGTTGGCAGCTAGGCGCTCAGTCTTGCGGCGTGCTCGCTGTGCTCGCGGACGCCATTTCCGAGCACGGGGGGCTGGCGTGCGGCGCGCAACCCGGCGACGATGCGCGGGACCTGAAATATCAAAATAAATATAACTATTATATCTAGTATAGACTTAGTGCACTTGCTGTTGCTTGCGACATCTGCGAAGAATTCGTTTATCGCTATACAGCGGGATCTATTAATTTTTCTGGGATAAAAACTATCATATGTCCTTTTGAGGATGTTAAACTAAAGTTAAAGGATATTAGGATTTGTAGGGCACCCCCAACCTTAATTTTCGTACCTCGACCTAAATAACTAATCGTAACTCGAGCCAAACGCATTCACCATCTCATTCTACTGTCATCTGATAAAAAACCGGCCAAGAGCATGTCGGACACGCCCAAAATAGGGTTCCGTAGCGATTACGAAAAAATTAAGTAATATTTTTCTAAGGATTTCGTATTTTATGCGGAATCTTCCAAGTTTAGGTTTAGTACCTTAGGCTGCTATTTACTCTTAAACTACTAATAATTTTCAAGAAAACTTAACCATTATAGTTTTCCTTATAAGTTTGATATACTTACTACCATCCTGAATTTTTTCAAATTTTTCCACCCACCGGTTTACATTTTAGAGGGGACCCCCTCCGCTCGACGCTCGATTTTAACGAAAATTTGCACTTTAAAGTTGAATATTTCGCAAACAAATCACTGAATCAAAAAATTGTCATAGCAATCCCGTAATGGTTTTAAAATACCTATCCAACGATATTCCACACTATATGGTTGGATGAGAAAAAAAAACACCCCCACCTTATGTCAGGTACCCTAAAACAATTATTTTTTTTATTTTTTATTGTACCATTTTGTCGCCATAGTTTACATATATATCCGTGCAAAATTACAGCTTCTAGCATTGATAGTCCCTGAGCAAAGTCGCGGACGGACAGACAGACATGGCGAAACTATAAGGGTTCCGTTTTTGCCATTTTGGCTCCGGAACCCTAAAAAGCAATAGTTATTGTGATTGTCCCGGGTTGCACAATTATGTTTACTGAAGTACTATGGTGCATTGTACGTAAAGTCTTCATTGAAGAAAGAACTAGGTACAAAGAAGAAGGAATCCCTAATAAGGGATCTCTCCCAGCTAATCATATGAAATAAAGTCATCGACATAGCTGTAAAATATGCAAGTTGAAGTGGCAATGGGCGGGCCACAGCTCTCGAAGGACAGATAACCGTTGGGGGAGAAAAGTCCTCGAGTGGCGACCACGAACCGGAAGACGGAGCGTTGCCAGGCCTCCCACTAGGTGGACTGGCATCGTGAGAATTGCGGGCCACCGGTGCATCGGTGCCGGTACAAGTGGCGAGTTGTTCATTTTGGCGTTCTAAGGGGTAGGTCTTTGTTCAGCAGTAAACGTCTTCCGGCTAATGCTGAAGACTCATATGAAAGCATCAACATCATCCCGCCATATTTGGCTGTTTTTGTCGATTTGTGTCACAACGCTAACCTTTCAGGCATGGCAGGCGCGCGGCGCGGCAACGAAGGCGCGAGCTCGTCGGGCGACGAGGCGCGGCTGCTGCGCTCACTGCCGGCTTCCTCAAACGAATTGTCACTCGTCAACTGCAACATGAATAACAGAGCTTAGAAATTGGAATTTAGGTGAAATTACTGGCACTTGAGGTATCCCATCTTAGACCTCTAGGTTGGCAACGCATCTGCAATACCCCTGGTGTTGCAGATGTTTATGGGCGGTGGTGATCTCTTACCATCAGGAGACCCACTTGCTCGTTTGCCATCCAGTCGAATAAAAAATAAAAAAATTAGGTTCAAGTCCAAAACAAAGTATTTGGCGTCTAGCGGCCTTAAAATGCAAGCGAAAATTGAGTTATGGTTGCAAATGGTTTTAATGCTGAAATTGCAGGCGGATTCGGATGTTTTACTTCAACGTAAAGCTCTCACGAATTTCGCACATGAATTTCGAAAAACTCAGATTTGCGATCCGGGGTTTGAACCCACGATCCTCTGCTTGAGAGGCCATAGATAGACCAAACCCTAGGCCACCACGGCTTACTAGCACTACCCTGGCTCACTATACTTACTTAACACAAAATAATTTATTATTTACGAAACTTTCCAGCCGTCATTGACGCCGCGTATACTCGATATTACCCTTAAGCATGCTCCCCCCCCCCTTCCCTGTATCCACTTTAGCTTGTTATGGCAATAGGGGTTGACACTGTGTATAATACCGACATGGAAACACCGGCCCGACATTTCGTGTAGACGCCCATAGAAACTCGTGTCAATTTGAACACGAAAATGGAGTCGGTATTTCCATGTTGGTATTATCCGGGCCGGTAAATAGTGTTACTTGGACTGGCACAAAGCGATTGTTACATGGAATACCAGCGTGAGCGGATGTCGGGCGCGCTGCGGACTGACCGCGCGGCTGCGGGCCTCTTCCACTTCCAGCTGCAGTATGCTCTCCTGACTGCCCGTGAACTGTAAGACAAACGGACACGTTAGCTTTAAGAACTTGGGTAGGTATAGTAGGTAGTAGCGAGCTATTTTCCGCAACTCGACGACTCAATGCGCCTATTTAGAGTGATTTTTTTAAAGGCGTGGCCACATACAAGTCGCTTGACGCTCATTTCCAGCGTCAAATTTGCTAACGTAACATATAGCGATAAAGCTGAAAATGTTGAGCTTTATTGCTGGAAAAAAAAACCTCTTCAATTTCGGCGGTTTTTTTTTTCATTCACTCCAATTTCTTTTATTTGTACCACTACCACGACTGCTACTAAATGAGATGAAATCAGCTTCCCAGGCCAAGTTCATTCCTGCAAGCAGATCTTGACGCTGCTGCTCGACGCGGCGACTTGACGCTACTTTTGTGAGTCACGGGAAATTCAAAATCACATTGAAAATGGGGTCACGTGACCAGATTTATCGCTGCAAACGAGCGACTGCATGTGGCTGCACCTTAAGAACAAAGACTTCTACATAATAAGTAAACTCCTATGGCTTTGTGGAGTGCGGCCAGCTCCAACCTCATCCTGAAACTGTAACGGGCAGGTATAGAGTCCTTGCTCGTATCATACGGCACTTGGAGCATAATGATGATCCCAATTAGATTTCAAATTTTAGTAATTTTTAACATTTAGTAACTGTAAAAAACTAAACTTTCTTTTTGCAGGTGGTAGGACCTTGTGCAAGGTCCGCCCGGATTGCTACCACCATCTTGCTCGCTAATCCTGCCGTGAAGCAGCAGTGCTTGCATTGTTGTGTTTCGGCGTGGAGAGTAAGACAGCCGGTGCAATTACTGGCACTTGAGGTATCCCATCTTAGGCCTCTAGGTTGGCAACGCATCTGCAATACCCCTGGTGTTGCAGATGTTTATGGGCGGTGGTGATCTCTTACCATCAGGAGACCCACATGCTCGTTTGCCATCCAGTCGAATAAAAAAAAAAAAACTAGCCTAGTTAATCAATTTTGTAAATTAACAATTAACAAATATGGACCTTTTAGTTACTCCAAAATAAGAATATTTATTATTATCTACGCGCCAGAGGCTTCGTACCAACTTGGCCACCGGAAATCCGGTCAACAAGCCGAAAATCGTAAATAGGTTGCGTAGGTAATCTTAGATTCCGTTCAGCAGGTGTAATATAATAGAAACTAATAATATTAGATACGTATCAGCTTATTTTAATGTCGGAATTAGACCCTACCCTGTATGTTTCTTCTGTATGTTATTTATTTCTATTGATTTTGATGTTTCTCTAATTGGACTCAACAAAAATCATTAACAAGTTGACACAATCGAATTATAGCACAATTGAAGGATTGTGCATTCGGGGTATGCGAACAATGCAAGTAATGCTTCCTTCTGTTTATTTTAAGGCAGAAACAAAGCGCGATAACCCAGTTTTTTTACACGTCGGAATTGATTATCGTTCGTTGCACTGCGTTATCGGTCGACCAGGCGATTTTCCGCATGAAATATTACAAAACAAGGAAAAAACGTTGCGACCTCAGTCTGCGGATTAACCGTCGCTGTCTATTATTGTTTGGCTGTTTTAAGATAGCCTACAAAAGTTAGTAAAGGTTGCCTTTAATGCGAGAAACACAAAGAGGAGAAACATAAACAATCGTTTGAGAACTGCTGGGCACAAGCACAAGCCTCCTCTCGTAATGAAAGAGTTTGAGGTAAAATTCACACGCGAGCCCAGAGCTGATTGGGATGGAAACTTTACACATAAAAAATATTTTTCTCTTTTTAAAAAAAAAACCTTAAATGTCACAAATAAATGTTTTTCTTTCTTTCTTTCAGGGCTTGTTTCATCACTCATTGATACACTTTATGTGAAAGAAATCTGTGAACCCGTCTCTGTTTGTTTCCTCGGAATAAACTGAGACGGCATCACATTTATCTGTCACATAAACAGTTGAAACAGGCCCATAAGTAAGTTTATTTAGTAAAACTATCGCTTTTGAGATCTGTCTCAAATTATACTATCATGTTTTAAATTACCAACTCACCACAAAACCATAGTATTTCAGTATGTCCATCTTGCACATAGGACACGTCCTGTGCTCTAAGAGCCACGGATCTATACAGTTCTTGTGGAAGTCGTGTCTGAAAAAAAAAGTTTTCAAAATTTAGCTCATTGAATGACTGAGTCTATTCATATTTATATTCATTTATTAATTGTAAAGTCATGTACATAGTTATAAAAGGTGTTTCAGTTATTATCGGTCAGTCCATGACGCCCTGTAAGGGCACACAATAATAATAATTACGTACAAAAAATTACAGTAGATACTTATTAGATTAGATTATTACAATGCAAAGAATTTATTAGGTATAATGTGCTAAATTTTAACTCATGCATTAACTTAATATCATTCAATTTTATACAAATAATAATTAAAAAAAATTTTAGTGTTGTGAGTGATAGACATATGACGTTATACGAGTATATGGCGTTAAATAAATGTATTTTCTTTCTATCAAAGCCTAAATTAATGGGACTAGGAGCTTAAAACTATGCACAAGGCTTCCTTGTATCTAGTAGATAAGTATTACGGACAGATTTTGCGAAATTACCTCGGGATAGGGAGTTCTGCAACGGGCTCAAACCGTGAATACTAGTTAGTCTAAGATTATTTAGATATCGTTAGGTTACGATGTGTTCTGAATTTTATATTGCTGCTGTTAAGCTTCGTTTATTTTACCAGAAAAACGGGGTAAACAATCTTGACGAGCCTTTTACGACTTGACGAATAACGCTTTTAAAGAAATAGTCTTAAGATTGGTTTTTGGAGTCTATTTGTATTTTATATTTCAACTCCAAATTTTTGTTACTTTTACCAGTGGTAGTGTAGGGGTATGGCACACAGCACGGAATGCTGAGGACCTGGGTTCTCTTTTTCAGATGTTTCAGTTTGTATTTTCAAAATAGTCTTACTTATAAACCCAAAAGATTGTAAATGATCATTGACCTTGCTATATAATTATAGGTAATATATTTGCTATGATTTATTTTTCAAAATCGCTTAACGTCTTTCTAATGCCAACACAAACTAAGTGTAGTTTTATTCAAGCTTTGAAAATTTTGTTTAACATCTTGTTTAGTTTTAATCAATGTTCACATATTGAGTAAAATCTTATTAATACTCGAAACCAATTTTTGCCAGATTTCACTAATGTCGCTTTGTCGATCATTGAGTCAATAATGTCAATCACTGGGGGTGCCAACAATATGGTGCTGTAGCCAAGGCTTGAAAATGGTAATTTGAAATAATTATACTTAAAGAAAATATCAAATCATAGTGATCTCACCTGCAAGGCAGAGACCGCAGTGTCTCAGACACTTTGTACGGCTCTATACAGATGGCGCAGCACTCGCCGTCTCCTTGCAGTTCCTGAAAAAAGACATTTCTAACATTAAGATATACTCATCAACCATCATCAGCCGGTAAAATTCCACTTATGAACAAAGGCTTTAGAAAGCCATAAGGCACTTGTCCCACCGCCGACGATGAGCGAGAAGCGAGTAGAGCGAGTAACTAGAAACGAGTGGGTGAGCAGCGAGAGTAGTTTTGTCGCTCGGCTGTAAGCGAGTGTTCGAGTGCGACGGGCGATTACTCGCTCCGCTCGAATCGCTCGTGCGGGGCGGCCGCCAAGCTGACATCGCTGAGCGAGTATTATAGCTCAGCGAGTTTTATAGCTCTTGTCGCTGCGACAAAAGATGTAAGAGCGAGTTCTCGTCGACAGTGTGAACAGCCAGCGATCAACTATTAATATATGTGTCTCTTCTACTCACACAGGATCTTATATCTTTTGTTCGTTTTTTGAGCGAGAAAATAGTCGATAGCCAATCGTTTCCTCGCTGGCGGTGAGACAAGTGCCTCATGAACAACTCACCACCTGCAATACTACTAGGTGTTAATATTAATTAACTGAAACCTGAGACTTTGCTCAGAATGGATATAGTTACTATCAATTCTACTGTCGGATAGTAGATTACCTACACTATATTTTAAATCAGGTTGTGTGTATTTTGTTATATCCCTTTTTTACTGCCAAAGTACATTCGATGGAGGAGCGGTGTCTCCTGACACAGGTATCTTAATACTTAAAAGGAGGCACCAACCTGTAACCTGCAAAATTGAGTAAGATACTGAATAAACTATTTTTCATTTTTTCATTTTTTAGTCTCCCGCGGAAGCGAGACGTAGAAGCCGCAGAATAAATAAGTGCATACGAGATGGAAAACAAATTGACTTGAATTTCTGTATCCACTGGATATTCGGCAATTCGTATCAGCGACTTTGAGGAATATGTAATATATGGAACAATTAGAAGCAATATTGCCGAAACAATTGCCGCATTTTTTTTTATTGCTGCATATCGCTCCACTAATTACTCCAGATTGATCCATTCGGGTTGCCGAGCAATTATTGCTCAAAAAATTGCCCGTGTAAGCGCACCTTCTCGTTGTCATGATGTTAAAACTTACTCTGTCGTCAGTCTTTAAGCTCTTTACTGGTATTTTTGATAACGCCTTCTTCGCTGCACAGCACAGTCGTTTCTGAAATTAGACAAAGTAAATAGTATACGTACTGAAAGCGAGATGTAAATATACATAATTTTGCATTTAACTACAGAGTGGTGCCAGGAATTTACTTGTAGCGGAGAACGTAATCGTGGAGTGAGCCGCGTCAGGCTTAATTGAAACAAGAGGAACTCCTTACCGAGAGTCTGTCCTTGGCATGGATGTATCGGAACCGCTGGATGTAGTAGAACACCAACCATGCCAGCGATATCACCATGAGAACTATGAAGGATATCGACACGAACAGCACCGACGTCCTGGAACGTACAAGAGCGCTTTTGAGCACCTTTACCTATAGTACTATAATAAGTTTATGTGCTATCAATACTAAGTCAGTCAATTACATTATCTGAAAAAATTTGGAGACGTATTTTCCGTTTTTTTTCGTAGGGTTCCGTACCCAAAGGGTAAAAACGGGACCCTATTACTAAGACTCCGCTGTCCGTCCATCCATCTGTCACCAGGCTGTAGATCAGGATGTAGTCTCATGAACCGTGATAGCTAGACAGTTGAAATTTTCACAGGTTATGTATTTCTGTTGCCGCTACAACAACAAATACTAAAAGAGGCTTTGCTAATTTCTAATGTTGTATAGATAATGGTAAGGAACCCTTCGTGCGCGAGTCCGACTTTTTTCTTTTGTCAATTAAACAAAAAATTATGAAGATAATGTTAAAGTTCCGCGTGACTAAAAATTGTCGCACGGTGTGACGTCACAGGCCACGCTCCCGAACTTTGACACGCTTCATCTTTGTAAATTTCGTTTTATGACAAAAGAATACGTATCCCATATTTTTTGATAATGTAACTGAAGGACTACATAAAATAAAATTAACGGTATTTGATGAAGTTTATGAATGGTCAAACCGTATTACGCATCGGAAAGAGAAATTTAACCTAAGACTTTTTTAAAGCTGGGTCTGAGCGAGCCGCCCGGCGCGGCAGCCATTTTTGGCCCTGCGTCGAAAAAAATCATGCCTTATCCGCCTACCTCGCGAGGCGGCTCGCTCAGTGGAGACCCGGCTTTATAGAGCAGCGCTGTGTGAGGCGAGTCTCAGCTCTATAGAAACCTATTGAGACAACACGTCTCACGGGCGCCAAGCCGTGCACCCGCGCGAATTAGCGGAGGCCCTAAATACGCTCGACCCGAGCCCACTTACTTGTTGATGTTGTTGTTGATATGCGTAAATGTCCGGCCTTTGATGATGCCGACCATGACTCGTGTCCCGTTGTCTATCAGCCGCATTATCTCCTCCCCCTTCCATTTGTACGTGAATACCGCGCTTATGTTCCCTGTAACAAATACAAAGGTATTTTCAATACAATATAAATATTATTTATTATTGAACACAACAAATCAAGACCTACAAGTTTACAAGCAGACAATGCAGTTTATGCAGGGTAAATAACAGGCGCGGTCTTCTACCAAACGATTTAGATAATAAGACCTCTGTACTCATTTGAATAGTAATCTAAGGCCTTATTGTCTAATGCTACGTACTCAATGCGGCTTACCGCGCGGTTTTATCGCGCTGTCTCTTTCCCAAGCGATACTTTGAAGCGGCGCGCTAAAACCGTAACCGTATTCTTGCTCTAAACACACTTGGAATCATAATCGTTTTCACCAGTTCTTTCTGTCACACGACATAAGACGAGGGTAGAAAGAGGTGGTCAATGCGGTCCCGAACGTCAGCGCGGTAGACAATACGGCCTCTATACAGACACGATACTACCTAATACACGTAGGAGTGGTTTTACTTAAGTTTTCTTTTCCTATAAGTACTCATTTATTTATTTTAGCTACTAGATTTTGCCCGCTGCTTCGCCCGCGTGGAATTCGGTTATCGCGCGCTGTTCCCTCGGGAACTGTGCATTTTTCCGGGATAAAAAGTATAAGTAAGCCTATGTCACTCTCTGGCCCATAAACTATCTCTATGCCAAAAATCCGTCCGTTTGTCCGTCTTTCACGTCGAATCGGATCGACGAATCGACGTGAAAGACGGACAAACATACAAACACACAAAACACACACACTTTCACATTTGTAATAGTAGTATGGATGGATTGCTAGGTATCATTTAACAGAACTGCTGTGCTAGGACTGTTAATAATCTTTACTTTCTTTCGTTTCTAGCAATTCTCTCTCACATGCTACACTAAGTTAATATCCTCAAGAAACCTAAGTAAATAGAAGCTGACCTATTTAGCGGTTGACGCATCTCGTCAAATAAGATCAGGGCTAAGCTTGCATGTATAATTCAATTTGCTGAAGACTTTGCGTCAACCGTCACAAATGTCTTTGTCTATAGTTACGAGTATAACAGGTAGCGTGGGATGCCACCATGTCTAATAATAATAACTATAGACCATTAGTTAACATAGGTAATTGATTCTACTCCCGATTCTGAGCAAAGTACTTTCTGGTTTTCAATTATTTATTTAACACCTTGTACATACCTAATAGTTATTTATGTGGCTCGTGCATAATGAGAGGCATTAAAGTACGAGTGTGGTTTTATGAAACGAGCCGAAGGCGAGTTTGATAATAAGATCATACGAGTGTTTTAATGCCTAATTATGTATAGCCGCATACATAACTTTATCTACATGCATATCATAAGTTGTCTATAATATGTTCAGATATGGCCTGTATTTTGACTTTGACTTTGACTTTGACTTGACTTTGACTTTGAATAATAATTATTATCTACATGCATGTCATAAGTTTTCTACAATATGTACAGATATGTTAAAAAAAGTATTACCGATACTTTAATGTAAACATTAAGATGCACTGTACTTTAATGTGAACATTAAGATGCACCTGCAGATACCAGGTTTCTTAATAAAGGCCATTTGATAGTCGTTTCTGAACATTTAATAGGGAAGTTATGATATGCATGTAGATAAAAGATTTATTAATCTGTCATCTCCCAGGATAACAGGATCAAAGGAATTTGGGCACAAATTTGTGCCTCTGGGAGAGGACAGGTTAAATTAAGATGTAAATGGATATTGGCCAGTAAGACAGCTTTCCTTTGTTTTGCGGAAACTTGTATGCATATGTATCGGGGCGAAAAGGGAAATCGTTTACAATAATATTATTTAAAACAATGAGTGTCACACTAAAGTATTGTATTTTCAAGAGGGCGTGGGACCAGTGGCCTTATTGTCTAAAGCCGCACGCAGTCACATTTATTTTATCTGTCGTGTTGTGTCGGTTATTACACAGACGAGACCTAATAAAAGTGTGTACCTAGATAAGCAGTAACAATATTTATTTAATTTTTAAGTAATAAGTAGACGAAAAACAACAAGAATATTATATCCTGTCCTCTCTGTATGTATGCGTAACGTTTGAACCTTAACGTGCCTCAATAATAAAATAAAGTACCTACTATCAGACAATATTACATTCGTAGTGTTACGTAAAGATAAAAAGATAAATGATTAAGCAGAAACCTTATATGGTTAAATAACAAACAACAAGATCTGGAATATTCTTTCATAATTACCCCTTTCTTACACCGACGACAGTAAAAAATTAAAAAAAAATGTAATTATAGAGTTGAAGATTATTTGAACGATAGAATAAAATAGTAGTACTTATGTTATAATTAGTAAATATAATTAAGTAAATAAATAGAGTAACCAAAGTTACGATCTATAAAGTATAATTTGTTTTGTGATAGCCAGTGCAAACTATTAGGTACTTAAGGTAAATAAATTACAAAGCCATTAATTAAGTTTTTATAAAAAAAATGTACCTATACATTTTTGGAATATAACCTAACCTAAACTTTGTTATACCTATTATTGCAACACCCTTACTGGGTTGTACTACTGTAACATATATGTACTGTGCAATTACATTAAATAAGTAAATAAATAAAACCGTCCGCTTGCTAGTTTCACGATAGTTTGTTAACAAATCACAGCCTACTCCAAACGACTTCGTTCGATTGCTATACACACATGTGGTGCAACGTGCTCTAGGTAGCGCGGTGTTCCATCCAATTATAACTGTCATCATCATCATCCCAGCCTATATACGTCCCACTGCTGGGCACAGGCCTCCTCTCAGAACAAGAGGGCTTGGGCCATAGTTCCCACGCGGGCCCAGGGCGGATTGGGAACTTCACACACACCATTGAATTGCTTCGCAGGTTTGTGCAGGTTTGCTCACGATGTTTTCCTTCACCGCAAAGCTCGTGGTAAATTTCAAATGTAATTCCGCACATGAATTTCGGAAAAACTCAGAGGTGCAAGCCGGGGTTTGAACCCACGACCCTCAGCTTGAGAGGCGATAGGTCAAACCACTATGCCACCACGGCTTAATAATATAACTGTAATAATATTATAACTGTAACATCCAACAATTGAGTTAACCCCTTGGTATCAGCCTATCAAGTATCACCTGGCTCGAACTGTGACCACGTGAAGGTAAGCCTACACAAACGCAGGTTTCATTGTCAAGGTAATACGAGACGATGTGACACACGTGCTCATTGGATTGGATATAGCAGACAGCTGTACTCTAGAGGTGAGACGTACTATGCAAAGACTAGGTCCACGAGTATCTACGAGTACTTAACTCAATTGACTCATTGCGTAAACAAAATGATTCCCGTAAATACGCTCCCGTGATTGCTTATGTATCGTACTAGTTTTAGTAGTTTTACGAATATTATCGAACAAAATCGAATCGAACTCCACGTCACAGTTCAGTCTTCACACTTTATAATTTTTTAATTTTAACTTATATTAAATACCGACTAAAAACTTCCTTTCATACTTCATACAGGCTTAGGACTGTCAGCAATTTTTATAAATGTTACAATTACATACGTACATAACAGCTTGTTTTCAAGTTGGCGGAACGTTGTCAGCCGCCGTACTCCTAAATACTCGTACGCTAAAAGAATCGCGGGCGGGAACGCGTACTCACGCGTCCAAGCCAAAACCTATTCCAGTAAATACGTCTCACCTCTACTGTACTCATAGCTAAGCAATGTTCCTCTTGTCTTACTGTAGAACGAATTTGCTGCCGATTGAGCAGTTTCAAAACTGTGCCCTTAGTGTAAGTTTTCGGTTACAAAATACGTCTCGATCGCGTTCGCGTTAAAATCTCAATTTGTATGCAAACACGAACAGTGCCTCTAGCAGAACGTTTGCGATGTACGTGTTTCCATACAAATTGAGATTTTAACGCGAACGCGATCGGGACGTATTTTGTAACCGAAAACTTACACTAAGGGTACTGATACCGGAATTTTGTGACTTTGAACTAAGACAAAATACTTTGCTCACCCGCGACCTTATGATAGCTACGCTACGTTTACGCAAGAAATGTGTTCAATGTTCATGCAGTTCCTCCACCTCCACACTGTAATACGCACAAATCACACAAACCAACTATCACCACCACTACACTGGTGCGTTTCGAACTCAACCAGAGCTCATCTTCAGAGCAACACAACGGTTAACGGTGAGTTGGGTTTGTGTGATTTGTGTGTTTTTACAGTGCGGGGGTGGCGGAACTGCAAGAACACACATTTCTTGGATATACATAGTGGTCGTGGGTGACCAATATAATTGTTTTAGTTCATTGATATGGACCTCCGCAAAGTAACGCTTGATTGAATAAATCATTTTGTGACTATGTAAAGCGTAAACAAACCAATTAAGAGGAATTTGTTCTCTTAGGTACTAACTCAGTAGTGTGTGAGAGAGTGAGACAAACCTAGAAAGTTCTTGTAGTATGGATGTGTATTCCTTAAATCGAAGTGTAAAGTAGACACGTTCTTGTCACATATCTTTTGTTAGAAAGAAAGGATATTGCAAGCACGTTCGCTCATTTTATGGGGGAAGTGAGGCCCCATAAGAGTCTCGTTACATTTGAAGGGTTTTGGAGAAAATTGCGAGTTTTTATAGATACTTATGTACATACTAGCTTTTGCCCACGACTTCATCCGCGTAGAATAGTAATTGGGAAGTATTTAATTTATTTAGGATACCTATTCTGCCAATAATAGTACATAGAAACTTCTACGGTTTACCGAAAACAGCCTATTTTAATACATTGCTATTAATATAAACTATTTTTTTGTTGTTCCTTCATCCATCCATTCATCCGATGTTCTTTGGTAAAACATAAATATTTTGCGGGTAGCCACAATTTAGCAATACGACGTGTATTCTACCTGACCTTGACACCTTACGTCCTTTATTGTAAGTTAGGAGGGTAGGATTATAATTAAGACGGCATTTTTACTAAGCATAGCAACACATATTTCCGATAAATATACTTATAGTAAATTGGTTTGGAATTCCTTAAGAACTTTCATCCCCATATTTTCAACAAATGTTTTTTAGAGTTCCGTACCTCGAAAGGAAAAAATGGAACCCTTCTAGGATTACTTTGCTGTCCGTCCGTCCATCTGTCTGTCAAGACCCTTTATCTCGTAAACGCGGGGAGTATAGGTATCGAGTCGAAATTAAAACCCTAAACTCAGATCAACAGTCCCGAAAGCTGTGAAAAAATCAAACCTTAAGTCAAGGCAATCAAAAGCTACAGTCATTAAAAAGGTGTTTCCATACAAATCGCCTTAACAGAAAAAGCTATAGGGTACTTCCGGCTGTCCTAGAAACTTGGAATTTTGCATAAAGGTACACAAAAACACACACACACACACACACAAGCACAATAAATCAGAAAAATCTGAAAATCATAACTTTTCATGTCTAACTGTCTATGTCAATAAGCCATCTAAAATGACCCCACATGCGTACATTTTGCTTATGAGCTTAGAAGGCTCTGCTTACACTGCATCATCCCCTCTGCTAACATCCCCTCGCAGGTCAAAATTTCAAAAACGCTTGAACAAATATCTATTCTTATACGTACCCAAATGCCAAGTTTCATAAAGAACCATCGATTTATCTTCGACAATGACTATCTTCCATATAAAGTTTCATCCCCTATTTCACCCCCTCCCAGGAAGAATTTTTAAAAACGCGCGAACAAATATCCATTTATCTCTTAGCACGTGCCCAAATGCCAAGTTTCATAAAGAACCAACGATTTATCTTAATAAATTTTCATCCCCTATTTCACCACCTCACAGGAAGAATTTTAAAAAACGTGCGAACAAATATCTATTTATCTCTTTTCACGTGCCGAAATGGCAAGTTTAATAAAGATTCATCGATTTGTCTTCGATAATGACGACCTTCCATATAAACTTTCATTCCCTATTTCAACCCCTTAAAGCCTCTTTTTCGCGATAAAAGATAGCCTATGTTCTTTCCCAAAGTCTATTCTATCTTTGTACCAAATTTCATCAAAATCGGTTCAGCGGTTTAGGCGTGAAAGCGTAACAGACAGACAGAGTTACTTTCGCATTTATAATATAATATAGTATATATAGTAATATAGTATATATAGTATGGATTAAGTATATTATTTTACACAAAATTTCTATATTATTTATAATAATAGTCATCGTGTTTGTCCTGTATTATTTACCTACAAATAAAAACATAGTTTCGTTCATCATACATAGCTATGTTCGTGAATATTTTAGACGTACCAAAACAAAGCAAACGCCAAAATATTCCAACTGATTTGCGCGTCTGGGAATACAATATTTTGTCTATAGAATTATTTAGACCTTTCATTGTCAGAAGTGACAATTCTGTCAGATTCTTCAAAAAACACAGCAACCTAATAATAACAAGTAAACAACAGTGGATGCCCTATGGCTGATATGATGATGATGATGATGATGATGATGAAACACAGGCAGTAACGTGTAAAGCCGAGTTTAGACTTGCAAGAAAAATCGTGCAAGTCGCATTACTTCGCGAGGCCGTAAAGCCAACGAGTTTGTAGTGGTCAATCGAGCGCCGCAATGTAATGCAACTCGCACGATTTTTCATGCAAGTCTAAACTCGGCTTAAGACTTGTCGTATTTCAAAAATTATAATCCGAAGGGGTCGAGCTCGAATGCCAGTCACACTATACCTTAAACAAGCTTGGTTGGTTGGCTAGGTTGCTACTGATTTTTAACCCTCGACGCAAAAAGAGGGGTGTTATAAGTTTGACCGCTATGTGTGTCTGTGTGTCTGTCTGTGGCAACGTAGCTTTTAAACTTAAACGGGTGTACCTATTGGTTAAGAAAAAAAAAGTATCTCGTGAAAAAAGTAGTACCTACTCGCATTTTACGTAGACGATTTCTAACTATTGACGTCGGAACCTTAAAAAAAGCATGTCAAATACGTAGTTTTCTAATCTATTTTAAGACAGTAAACATGTCTAAAGAAAGATATTTTCTGTTGTATGTAATAATATAATGAATATTCAATGAGTTTGTCGATAATTTCGCGACTGAATGCTTCGCTGAGTTGACGCGGCATCAGGGGGCGGTTTATTTGCTTTCGCAAATAGGTCTAGGATGTTCGTTTTATTTAGTAAACCCTTTCAAGTTTGCTGACAAAGGATCCTTTTAGGAATGAAATTATGTCCTGCTTTGAGGAGTCTAAGAGTCCGCGTTACTTGGAAAATATGAGCCATGGATTTTTCAAGATATCAGACAGTTGAGGGAACGCAAGATGAACTGGAAAGGGGATTATTTTAAGACGCCTACATGAAAGACTACATTTATTAAAATTACTGATCTTGGTTCATCGTGTCTTCATAGGCATAGACATGTATTTCCGTCTGATAGTGATGGATGAGATAATCCGACTGCTTCACTGTGACCTTCTTCTTAATATATACGTTATTAGGAATACAAAATGGAAAGTCCTGAGTGATTGAGTGGCTCATCAAAACGTAGCCTTAATCCTTGGACCTAAAAAGAGGAAATTATTCAAATAGGCTTTATGATGTAGGCAGATTTTGCAAAATACTTAGACACAGGCGTGAATAGTTCAACAAAGAAGATTAATACGCGGATGTACGCTAAAGTAGACCCGATACACTTGTACCTACTTATAGATCTTAGGCTAAGTTCAGATTATGAACGCGCGGTGACGCGCGGTTGGCTCGGCTCGCGTTTTAAGATTGTATCAAATCAATTCTGTTGTTTACATGATGGTCGCGCGTTCATCTGAACTTAGCCTTATAGAGGGATGTCATAATTATAGTAATGTTGTTTTTTTTTTTGAAGAAGTTTTACATTTGTCACGGAACAGGGATATTTTAGGGATAGTTTTAGGTAAAAGAAAACTTACCTACACGTTCATATCATAAAAAGTTATAAGCTTGAGGACTAAATTACATTTTGGCTTTGTCTGGCAACAGATGTCTAAGTGACAGATAAAGATAAGTTATGCCGACATAATCTTCCGAAGCGAATTCAATTTCCCTTTTACTGGGATATAAAGGTGCGACCAAACCGCTGCTTAAAAAATGGTGACGGCACGGAATCGCAGTGACGCACCGCATGCGCACCGTTTTTATCGCATGCTCTCCACACCGCTGCTTAAAATACAGAATCGCAGTGACGCACCGTACGCACACAGTTTTTATCGCATGCTCTCCACACCGCTGCTTAAAATACAGAATCGCAGTGACGTGCCGTATGCGCACCGTTTTTAACACATGCTCTCCACTCCACACCCCACACCGCTGCTTAAAATACGGAATCGCGGTGACGTGTCGTAAACTTCAGGTCTTTACGTGACCGTTTGCGTATTTTAAGCAGCGGTGTGGAGAGCATGCGATAAAAACGGTGCGTCACTGCGATTCTGTGCCGTCACCGTTTTTAAAGCAGCGGTTTGGTCGCACCTTAAAAGAACAACCTCGGAATAGCAACAATTATAAGTGAAGTGTTTAATTTGATATTGAAATACTAGTTTAACTGTCATCTGATTTACGCGATTAGTGTCAAATGCGATAAGGAAGTTTCAATTAAAACAGGGTGGGTTGAGTAATTTGCATGAGTTCGCATGGCTGTGCAGAAATTTTATTTATTTTCCGGTTCCGATTATCATTGGTGTTATTTCCTTGTGAAGATTTTTACGCTTACTTTTCTTTGTTATGAACATCGACATGTTATTCTTACCTGATTATTGATGAACAGTTTTAATTCTTATTACAGTAGGTACAATGATTCTTTATTGTACACCGCAAATAAGAAAGCACAGAGAGAAAAATTACAAGGTAAGCAATACGCGACCTTATCGCTTAAGAGCAATCTCTGGCAGGAAACCTTTTTGTCTAGTATTATTTGAGGTACTTATAGTAAAATTGGGTGCCCAAAATGAGAGATCGGTAGGAATTTTTGGACTTTTACTCCGAAGCCGATTGCAATGGAACAGTGACAAACAAACTTAAAAACATTTATATTGATGCGCGATACTAGCGCCACCACATTTTGTGTTTTATTTTGTAACTAATAAGGTGCATGAATGTCAACGGGTATCGATCATTTTTATTAATTATCAAGCTATCTAGTTCAGCAGATGAACTATAGATGGCGCTATATCGAACAGATATGTGTGTAGCTTTTTTTGTTTACCTACCGCATTTAAATTTCTCTCAACATAACCATTGACCATACCGATAGACAGAAGATTTTCCGAATTTTAGATTTTGTCATCAATAAACTTTTCAATTCAATCAATTATTTTTAATTGCGATCAATTGGAGCTGAAACTCATCCAACTGTATCATGCTTTACGTAAGAGTAAAAGTAAACAGAAAGCCCGCTAATTGCGTTCAGTTCACTTAGCCGTTTCCTAGTAATCTGCATATCGACAAAGAGCTAAGTGTTCAAGTTTTTATTGATTAACAATAATTATTTTGTTATACTATCATTAATTTTAGCGACATCGATATTAAGTACTTATTGCTTCTTTCAAAAACATTATCCAAAACGGAAACTGTAATGGAATGCTCGGTCTTTACGTGTACTCGCCCTGCAATTAAAAAAAACACTGTTGTGATGTTAGCAAAGGTCTAAAATTTCTTAGGACGATTTATAGACGAAAACTTGTCTAAATGGACCAGAGGCCGTATTGCCTAACGTTCCTGACGGTCGCGATCGCAATGAAATGACAAATTTCGCATACAAAACTGTCATTTGATGGCGATCGCGACCGCCAGAAACGTTAAGCAATATGGTCTCTGCTTTAACGTAATCGGAAACAGTTCCGACTGTATTTCAATCTATTACTTATGCCAGTTATATTATCTACTTTGTGGCCAGTTCAATTTAAAAATGCAACTCACGTTTCAGCTGGTTCGATAGTACTTCTAAAGACACGTCATAAAATTATCTGAACCATAAGGCAACATTGTGGTTGGCCCCAAGCCCTTAACAATGAAGGTGGACGACCTTCGCCGTCTGACTAGAAGCTATAACGCATATGATATACGCTGGGTACACTCTGAGAAGGCATGAAGTTGTATACCATTATTTGTACATGTAAGTATAGTACGTATTACTGCCTACTACTCTCTATTTCGTCTGCACACCGTGCGAGTAAAAAAATCCCGGAAAATAATATAACCTTTTTCGTTGATAGCATAGCTTTCTTTGAGAAAATACATTTTTGAAAATCTGTTTAGTAGTTTTCGAGTATATCTATGACAAGCAAAACACACTGGGCTATGGCCCCAAGCCCTCTTGTTCTGAGAGGAGGCGTGTGCCCAGCAGTGGGACGTATATAGGCTGGGATGGATGGAAGCAACACACAGAACGTCGGGAATACTGCAATACCGCGTAACAAGCGTTTTCACTACAGTACTGACATTGTACTGTTCTGAAAGTGAAAATTATACCCTATGGAATATTGCAGTATCCCCGACGAGAATCGAATCTTTTCTCCTTCTAATATTAGAAGCCAACTTAGCCCACCTGAATTTAAAAGTTAAGCTAATTGAAGACGGTGATACTTTTCAAGTGATGAAAGCAGAGTAGACGGAGCCCCGCTTAGCGGGGCTCCTATTTTCAGGTATTAGGAACACAAAAAAACTTCACCTCATCTAAGAATACCTACTGTTTTTGTAGTTATGAGGACGCCACATCCCGTCCTATTTTCCGTCCAATTAAGTCGCGAAACATTATAGATTTTCACAGTTATAGTGATATGCATATTTTATAAAACTTTTCGCAATAACTTTTTTAATAAACATGAAAAAAAAACCGTTGAAATGTTTTAAATACTCACGTCCATTATCTGTGGACAGCTTCATCTTCTCCAAAACAGTGGTGTCTCTGTCGTTATAAATCAACACCGCCGATGCGTTCGCACGCCACGCGTTCTGCACCTGCAATGTCAAACAATGCATTAAATTAACGAGATACATATTATTTAATAACAGCACATCTCAGTCATACAATACTCAAGTTTTTATAAACGTAAACTGATACTTCTTGTAGGTAGTCTTAAGTCGATTGTCATAGATCAACAGAAAATACGATAAGGGATTGCAATCTGGTTTCATTTTCAATCGCACCTAAGGTCGTATTGTCTAACGTGCTGACATTCGCGGTCGCATTCACCATCTCTTTCTACACCTTTCACTACCTCTTTTATCTCATGCCTTATAACAGAAAGAAGTGGCGAAAGCGATTGTGAACCTACGGAACCCATTTTTTTTTTTTATATTTCATTTTCCATTATTGTTTACGTGGTTCCTTGTAACTACAGAACTTTAAAAAGTGTTTCGTATGATGTATCTCTTATGTATCACGTCAATGCTAATCTTCAAGTTTATGAATTTTACAATTTGGCATTTTACAATACCTGTGAACTCAAATTTAATTAAGTATGAAAGTATTTTTTTTTTTTAATTTAGTCAGACCACTCCAGTACATCAGTCATAGAAGCTGTTATGCTGATCCTAACATAAAACGAGCGAAACGAAAAAGACACTAGAGTTTCCCCTTATTGCAATACCAGCTGTTATAATATCATGTTATATTAACACGTAATCGGACGATCAATCTTCGGTATCAGGAAGACAAATGGAACCTATAATCCTCATTGATATACAGATATCGGTTCTCCACCGAAATATGGATTAAAGTAATATGATTATTTACTTTTATTGGAAGGTCATTCTTATCAAATACATCGAAGTGCGTTGTTGCTGAAGACGGCAAATACTCGTAAACTACCCGTTTACACTTTCCACGTATATCAACATTATGACTCAAATATCCAAGATCAAAAAGCACTGAGTACCTACAGCCATAGCTGTTCCACTTGTTTGAGAAGTTGCAAGTTGAAGTTGCTGTTGGTTGCTTGTTTGGGATAAGGTTGTAGTTTAGTGATAAGAACCTCCGCAAAATAACGCGTAACATAAATCTATCGAATAAAAACATTGCATTCTTCAGTTGAGCCCTCTACGCTGCATTTACGTACAATTAGCCCAACAGTCCTCAGAGGCGTAGATGCAATAGACCCTCACAAATTTTTATGGTAGCTGGCTGTCAGACTAAATCACGGAACTGGATTCTGTCCGCTGCAAAACAAGAGAATCGTCATCTCGATAAGAAAATGATAAAGTTTTTGAGGACAAGAAAAACTGCCACATCAGTCTTATTTATTTTATTGAGGCAAATTTCGTACAGATAAAGTCCTTGCTATCGGGATTTTTCCAATCCGTTGAACTAGGTTTAGAACAAGTCTAATGACGTTATTAAAATCGAAGCAAAATAACATGTATAGTGAAATATGCAAACAACTGTGTAGACCTTTAATCTTACGTATCGGTATCGCTTGTGTGCTGACAATGTAGTTTATTCTCGAAAGGTCAGGATGCGTTGTACGGGTCAGTGATAGCCCGTCACGAGTGAGTGACTAATTGTCTCATTGTTATCTATCGTTATCAAAGAGGGAAGCAAGTTCACCGACCCTCAGTGTGCTGAAGAATGTGTGCGCGTTAACACGGACAGACCTGTCACATAGTTAGGCACTGCAGAATCATCTTTTACTACAAAAACAATGCAATAAGCTACAAGAACGTAGAATGGTAGCATTTTCTAAGCTAATAAAACTTATGCTCTCATTGATAACGTACACAAAAGGAAGTAAAGAGTCAACTCTACCACTGATTGCTGAAAGAATACGAACAAAATAGATAAATGCCTAATGAAAGTGAATTTCAGTTGCTTTGGTTTCACTCTTTTACTAACCTGGATATTACAACGGTCACTTAAAGTTAACTGGTAAAATTTAGGCAATGTCGTCATGTTGTAAGATAGAATGATAAAGCCTGAGCCATGGATCCATAGATCAAATATTACCATAACCAGCTGATGCAACTTCCGACGGCTTAATGCCGTGTGCCAATGTTGCCAAGGTAAAGACCGCTTGATATTATCAGACTCCATAAGAAAATCTACAAGAATAATTAGATAAGGTATCCCATAATCAGTCTTGCTGAATCGTACAGTCAGGTGATAAAAAAGTAAATATAATAATAATAATAATTCATAATAATATATTCGCTAGCTTTGATCAGTATCAGATTTGCAATGTCTCAGCAATTAAAGTAGGGATAACTTGCCACAAGATTAACGGCTTACTCGTTTGCTTTCTTTAGAATAGAAATGTAATTAAGCTTTACCAGCACTAGAAGAAAGATAAATTGTATCAATTTGGTAACGCTTGCAAAGTAAAAAAACAGTTGGCAATTAAAAAAACATCACCATCGCAAATTGCGACTAAGATTGCACTTGCAGGTTTCACATTTGTGCAACTTTAAGGTTAAGTTGATTTAACGCATAAAAAGCCTAACGAATTAGACTGTCAAAATGTTGCTTCAGATTTGTTACCGATTGTTCTGAGTACCTTCAAATGAATGTGGTATTGTGTTGTTTCTCTCGCACTTTTCACCTTGGATCGGTGTAACGGACTATAACTGAAGTATGGGTACAACCATTGCTAGAGCATTTTCCACAAATTCTTCAGTCTGCCCGTGATCATGAAACTTAATGTAACAGTTTCTGTTCCAAGGGGCTTTATTATTGGCTATGACAGGGCTTCCCAAACTTATTTGTACTGTGACGCCCTTATGACTTGACCATTTACTTACGATGTCCCTCAACCCAGCCCCTAAAAATACTTACCAATTTTTTAGTACTTGCCTAGTAACAGGTTATCAGAAAAACACTATTTGGACATTTATAATTTTTATTAGAAAGTAAGAACGAAATCAAAACATAAGGATAAAAATAAAAAGAGATCGACACGCAACGCGACGCACAGTTTGGGAAGCCCTGGGCTATGATATGTATCATGAACGTGCGAATTATCATTGTCACCTGTCGCCTGTGTTTGAAATGAATCTGTGCCCTTAGTGTAAGTTTTCGGTTACAAAATACGTCTCGATCGCGTTCGCGTTAAAATCTCAATTTGTATGCAAACACGAACAGCGCCTCTAGCGGAACGTTTGCGATGTTCGTGTTTCCATACAAATTGAGATTTTAACGCGAACGCGGTCGAGACGTATTTTGTAACCGAAAACTTACACTAAGGGCACAGGCAGGACCATCTTACGCTGTACCGTCGTTGAGTTTCTTGTCGGATTCTTCTCAACAGAGGTTTTTCCGAACGGGTGGTAGATTTTTTGACTTTCATAAGTGCTTGTTTATAGCCTAAAGCTTAATTGAATAAAGATATTTTGACTTTGACGTTGGCTTTGAATTTGTGCTCTTACCTTGATCTCAAAGTTACAGCTGCCGCGCCTTATGACCGCGATCCAGGGCTCCTCTGGCAAGGGCTCCAATGGCGCCGCGGCGGAGAGCAGCGGCCACGTGCAGCCGGTGTGGTCGTGCTCGCCACCGGGGCCCTTCGCACGCACGTGGACGGCTACTCCGCGCGAGGAGCCGATATGACCCTCGCCGTATTTACCGGACTGTGGAGAGAAACATAGGTTAAAGGTTTTGCGAGGAAGAAGCTGGTCGTTAGAGACGTCAACGTGTACGAAGCTAGTAACGAAGAATATTGAGAGTCAGGGTCATGTCAGGGTAAAAGGGGTTCATCGTTTTGCGTCTACAGTATTTATACTGAGATAAGGACGGTGTTAGGTCGGGTTAATTGCATAGGGTGAAATAATCCTACATTAACCCGTTAAATATAAATGATGACTAATTTTACTTAAAGATAAATACTACTGAAATTCGAAAGTCAGTATCAACCATACACAATAGATATATGTATTAGGGATAGAATTAGGAGATTATGAGATATTTTATATGTTTTTTTTTTATGTGTAACAGAGGTTGCACGTTGCAATCTTGCAAGGTGAATTTCACCAAATTCCAGTGGCTGGTTTGACTTCAAATTTGGTATACTTAATTAGTTTGGATGCAAAAGACTGTTAAGGACTGTTAAGAACTTTTTGCTAGATTCATTGTTTTTCTATGACTGCACTGAATTGTTATGTAAAACTCACGTTTCTCACTCTCGATATTATAATTCTTACGCGCTCTTCACGATAAAGAAACCGTAGCAAATTTACATTCACATTATAGATCACTTATGTAAATTACATAATAAGTACATTATTTACATAACAACAGTTGTCTAGACTTCCGACGTACGAGTAAACGGGCACTTAGTGCAATGGAAAATATGAAAACCACGCATAAGATAAGTAAAGTTTGGATACTTCCGCGTTTAGAGACGTTTACAATATTTAATTGTAAAAACATATTATTTTTTATGGAATTAAAACGACCTTGAGATTCATTACGCTTTGTGGTCCGTCTGTCTGTTACCTCTTCGCACTCAAACCGCTCAACCGATATAAGACCCTGGGAAAGACATAAGATAGTTTTTACCCCGACTATTCCCGACTAATTGCAAACTTCCTGAGAGGTAGCGATATACGAATTATTCGTAGACGGAGTCGCGGGCAACAGCTAGTGCCGGGTTTCTCAAAGTGGGGTACTCGAACCCCTAGGGGTTCGCTATTCGACTGTAGGGGGTTCGCGACAAGGTTTACGTGATGGTGGCTGCAAGACTGGCAAGATGATTAAGATTGGTTTTTGGAGTCTTTTTGTATTTTTTATTTCAACTCCAAATTTGTTACTCATTTGTTTGTTATTTGTTGTAGTTTGTTTCAGTTTGTATTTTCGTTAGCAAGATGATTCTTACCTATATTTGTTACCTTTTATTGAAATAAATAATATACATTATATTATGATGATGATGACTGAAATAAAAATAAACTTAGTTTCTCCAACAACCAATTTTATTACTATCTTTGGGGGGGGGGAGGTAGGGGTTCGCTGTTGTCTAGAAACTTTAACAGGGGTATGTGGAGCCATAAGTTTAAGAAACCCTGAGCTAGTGAATTTATCAGTGCTCCATCATGAACGCCATTGTGCTCATAGTACTGGAACTCACCCGATATTTCATGCACCGTTTAATTAAATGATCAAAAATTGATATCGCGATCCTAAAATTCCTTCACTGTTTCTTTAAGTTGTGTTGTAAGTAAAATGGTTCCAACGGAAATCCAGCGTCGACTGCAAGGCCGACATCATGCTGAGTTGGGACTATTTCGTGTCAATTTGTCTCTGTTTCTGTTTTACTCTTATTAAATAACCACTTATAAATTTATAAATGTCACAAATAAGTATTTTTCATTCTTTCTTTCTAAAACTGTTTCAAGTTCTCCACGTCCATAGACTCTGGCTTCACTTTTAACTTTAACGACGTTAAACATATTTACAAACAAAAATTAAATGCTCGAATTAGTAACTCTTCTTTCTAGCACCTGCTTCTTTCATTAGTTTTTTGTTACGTTTCTTAACAGCATACGTATATTATAAGTATGTTAAAGCTGTGAATAAATACACATGATATTTTTTCAACTAATAAGGAAAGGAATTGCATTGCACGTAACAGGTTTTAATATAATAAACAAGTATCAGACAATATCCGTGTCGAGTTTACGCATTTCCATATTTAGCGAACATAATAATCACAGCAAGTCTATCGTCGGCAAATAAATATTAACATGTATAATCCACTCAGTGTAGGTACTTTAAAAAGATATAATACGAATATGTTCTTGGGGAAAAAAAACATTTTTAATAGGTACCTCTTTTGCTTTTGTGTAATTTCTTATTTGTCAAATAATAAAGATACAATAAAAAGTCCTAAGTAGTAGTAGTAACTAAGTAGTAGTTTAAGTCAAGTCCTACCAGTCTCGTGTAATGTCTGTAGGCTGTGTAGAGGTGCAGGCTGAAAATCAGCGCGGTGAAGCATAGTCACACCGCACATGCTCAGCCTGAACCTTTTGCCACATAAGTATAGATGAATGATTATGAACCTTCTCACGGATATGTATTTTTTTATGGGCAATATTTTTTTTTCTTTCTTTCTTTTAAAAAAAAGTAAATTGGCCAATTAATATTATAAACGTTATAAATAGGAAATCTGACTATTTATTTGTCCTTCCCATGGGTCACAACGAAGCAGCGGATTAAAGTAATTTCTTGCGTGACAGTGGAGACCTTACAAATTATAGTTTTTTTTTATCTCGAAAAACGTCGATTAAAATAATGATCGACGCCAAAAGAAAAGCGAATTAAAGATACGATCAATAGTAATGAAAACCTGTCGGTTTCTTTAGCGATTTGCGTGGAAACACAATCCGTTTATAAGTGACTCCAAATAAGGAATTTCTTTATTCGTTTGTACTTGTATGTATTTTTGAAATATTTTTAAGTGATCTCACATACATAAAGTTTAAAACTTTAGTGATTTTCACTCATAATTAAAATACCGCAAACGCTTATCACGCTAAACACACGAGTAATATTTATTTACATTACAGTGGCCGAGGTCACGAGTAGTTGAGTCTCCTCGTGACCACAACCACTGTAATATGGCCGAAACGTCGAGTCGAGGTAAATAATACTTGGTACGAGGTTAATATATTACGAGTATATTTTAATTATTGATCTCACAAATGCTCTGCAATTGAATTTAGTGTAGTTGATAATATATATTTACCGGCAGTGTACGTACGACATACGTTGCCCAAATCAGCTTAGCTTGATTAGACATACCCACGATTGTATGCAAATGAACGTCGAATTCGAATAGATACACGAATCATTAGTGGAAATATTTCAATCAATTACTGATAAAAATAATTAAAAGTAGGAATTTGTTGCATTAGTGGTGTGGAGTTTGTTGAATTTAGTACATTTTTCGTACATTTTTTGATGTGAGTTTGAATTCCATGCGACACCATGTCACCGCCAGGAAGTATGACACTAATAACCTATTTGTAACTAATTTAGTACTGAAACTAGATTACGGTGTGGTAAATTTAAAATGTTTAGGGTTCCGTACCTTAAAAGGAAAAAACGTAAAACTTCTAAGCCAACGCAATCGAAAGATACAGCCGTTTATGCTGCAAATTTTCGACAGTCGCACGGAATCAAAACCTACAGGGTACTTCCCGTGAACTCAGAATCTTGAAATTTGGTACTAAGCTACGTCTTATAGCACAGATAAAGGAAAAATTGCGAAAAGCATAATATTTTAGTTTCATCGTATAATAGAAATATTTGTACAGAACCCTCGGTGCGCGAGTCCGACTCGCACTTGCCCATTTGGCCAGTTCTTTAGCTCGTTGTTTATTACAGTCTCAGTCATAAAAAAATAGCTCTAGCTACTAAGCGCTCTGTTAAACTTAGAAAAAAGTGTTACATGAGGAAGAAAAGACTGGGAAAACAAGGTGAAGGATATGTATTTATTAATAATAGTTTTTTTAATAGGTACTTATTTTTTTAATTATTAAAAAATATTATTCAATTCAGGGAATTCACTAATTTCACACTAGAATTAAGCACCCTGGCTTGACTCGCGTGTCGAAATATTTAGCTCGTATAATATTGTTATAATTCAGTCATTAAATTGAAAATTTAAACCGAATAATCTAGATTAAATTAAATAAAATCAGAAGCTGAATTCTGTTGAAAGGGAAAACAAAATATTGGTCAAATTGAAAAAGCGTGCTAAGTCGATCTTGATAAGAAAACTGCATCAGGGAAAACAGAACAAGTCTCGATTAGATAATTATCAGTTTTACAAACGATCAAGGCAACAATAAAACAGCCGTGGTCTTTTCAATCACCTATTGTTTATAATTTTCCCTTACAAATGAATAGTAGTATCCGAACAGAACCAAGGTTTTTATAGAGTGGTAATCTATAGTTGAAAATCAAAAATTCAACAGATACGTTTTGTTCTACGTTGCGCTGTTTCGACGTAGTAAGTTAGCAATGATCACTGGGAAATTGACGATCACT
This sequence comes from Choristoneura fumiferana, assembly GCF_025370935.1. NCBI lineage: Eukaryota > Metazoa > Arthropoda > Insecta > Lepidoptera > Tortricidae > Choristoneura > Choristoneura fumiferana. The sequence goes on from NC_133486.1 coordinate 6,504,618, forward strand.
GACCAGCCAGTAGCGTGCAATACTGATTATCTTATTGGAAGAAAGGATTATTCATTTATTGTTATGTTGATATCGATCGCGATTATGGGATTACAGGAAAAAAAAATAAGAAATATTTTTACACAAGATAAATCTGCCGGGATAAAGCCCGGGACTGGGAGCCTCAGTCCAGTGGGAGGGTTATTTCCCACTACATTTTCATATCGCGACAAATAAAAACTTGTTTACTTGTAAGGCCCTAGGGAAATAAGGCCTTGGTCCACTGATGTTTATTCATCGGACGTCGTCTGTCAGAGACATCTGTCGGACGCTTCATAAATAAAGCATCACCCCACTTTAAACAAAGCGAAGGTTTATACTTTGAAATGATGTGCTGTATCGAATCTGCAGAACGGCATCTTGACCTTATGAGTTCTTTGCCTATACTTACACAGTATTTTTTCTTGTTTTCCGTTAACTTCGACAGACGCCTCAGTTCTTTGGTAATTTAATTAAATTAACTTTCTGGTCAAATCGAAAAAAAAAAGTTTTTTATACATGTAATAACTTCAGTCGTTGCTAAAGGTCTAATAATTACAAAATACATAAACTTAACGAGTGGCATTGACATGACACGTACATGAGAGACATAAAAAACTCATTTATTTCTTTTTTTAGAAATGTGTAAGTACACTAAAACACTTTAAATAAGGATTTAAAAAAAAAACATGTTAAATCAAGAACCTAACTGGTTATTCTTTTCCCGTAGGAACCATGCAATTTTTTGAGATAAAAGCTTTTCATCTATGATCGGTTGAGTGGGTACTGTAAGTGTGAAAGCGTAAATAAACAAACTCACATTTATAATATTAGTATTGGCACTGGTGTGTAGTATACTGTATACAAGATCAGAACCAGAAATGCTCACTGTGGTACGTCTTAGGTATTTCTTAGTTGAACCAATCTCAACTGCACTGCACACACCGCAACACACCCACCAAACCGCATGCATTTAGATGTCGCCTATAACAGATCACCCATTGAACGGTGACCCAAACAAGGAGGTAAATCCATTCCCACTAGTAATTACTAGCGAGACTGCATTCAATTGAACGCAACCAAACACGGTGTGAAACACACACAGAAGCAGCAGATCGGGAACGATTTCTCGCAACCTCAGGCGGTCTCGCAGGCTCGTTCGTTACCGCACCATCATACGAGTATTTAACTTCTTTTTAGGGCCCGGGCCCACTTAGCGTCATTCGAGCGTCGTCGTCTAGTAAACGCCCGAGCAGCGCCGACATAACGTTCACGTTGCGGTGCCGCGACGCCAGCGTCTCGTTAACGCCCGCGCTGCGTCGACGCGGCGTCCGCGCAGCGTCGCCTCGACGTCAGGTGGCGAACTGCTGGAGTCTAGCCAGCGCCAGCGCAGTAGAGATGGGTAAATCCGGATCTGAAGATTTAAAAGAGTCAGATCCTCAAGCGGATCCGAATCCCTTAATGACTCCTTTCAAATCTTATCAACTCCGGAGTTACTAACTCCGACCAAGTCCGGCCGGATCGAGCGGCTCGTGACCGCCGTCACACTCACTCGCTCCGCTTTCGCTCTCGGATCGGATCGGATCGGTACCACTACCATGAGTTTACAGTGACCGTACTCGATAGCGACGGCGTAAATTATTTATATATATGGAGAATTGTACAGCGCCTCTACAAATAATTTACGCCGTCGCTATCTTGTCATTGTCACCAGTTTCGTTTCGTTTCACTCAAATCACGTAACGACCCACACCTACTGTAGAACGCCACTGATGTCTCATCGTACTCACACCAAACAATAGTAGTAGACTATGTTATTGGATTTTAACTAACGAAAGGCGACGGTTGGGTACTAGGTTTAGACCGAGATTATCAACAAATTTTTTGGCAAGGGCTGTGCTTTGGTTTGACCGATGATGATTTCACTTCGTTAAAAAACAGAATAAGAAGTTTCCAAGTCTTTAGACTTAAGAGTCACATCATGACCAAAGACTAACAGTCTAATAGGCTCCTATTAAATAGGCACATTATTCCTGAATACTGTGTCGCACTGTAAGTTGGGAAGCAGCCACCTAAAGCCCGATGTAGACGTTGTGCGAAATATCATGCTTGTTTCTTTACATTGCGGGGCCGTGTGGCTATGGATTTACATGTAATGGATCATCGACGGCAATGTACTCCATCCCGCACGATTTTTCACGTACTGTCTAAATGAGGCCCAAGTTTTAATGGCAAATTTCGTTTAATATGGCGGTCTCGTTCTCCGAGCGGTGCGGTCGTTTCTTCCGCTTCCTTAATATTCGTACAGTTGCTATGAATAATGCAGGCTTTTGTAATTTGACGGCGTTTGAAAAATAGCAGGTTCTTGGCGATAAGTAGCATTGATAGCCTGTCTTTATGTATGATCCTTATCGCTAACTTCATCATAAAGTGATGCCAATATTTAGGAATGGACAGTGACAACTTTAGATGATAATGTACTATCGAATCCATGTCACTACTTTTTCTGGTTCAATAGTATATCAATAGTTAAATTATATGCGCAACCGGAGTATCCATGCTTCTTCGTATGCATGACCTATTTAAATGCATCATCCATCATTATATCCCCAAAGAGTCCCCACGACGATCGGTCTTGAGCTGTCCGCATCCAACTAGTTCCATTTTCAGCGATCTTCACTAGATCTTCGTTCTAGGTCTATCTTGTTTGAGGTCTTCCAATGCCACAACTTCGGGTTCGCGGTCACCACTCCAGAACCATACTGCCCCATCGTCCGTCAGTGAGTCCTGCCCACTGCCGCTTAAAGCTGCTGATAAACTGAAGCATTCACTTGTAACAGAAAATCGAGCATTTGCCGTTTTAAAATTTATCAAACTGAACAACGGACAGACCTCTCAGAACAGAGCCAAACATTGAACGAGCATTAAGATAATACGACCATTGTAAGGAGCGCTGAAATGCTCGTCAAAAATGTTAGTATTCATGATGATGTCGGAATCGGACGAATGTTTGTCAAAAAGCTCGAAGCTTTACCGTCGTTTCGCTTGAAAAACTGAACGCTCGGAATGTTCGCTAAAACGTTTATATGTTTATTTTGTGAACTTTTAAGTACCAGTAATGAAACGCATTCACTAGAATACTCAAGTATATCAGCAACTTGACGACCGGATGGCCAAGTGGTTAGGGAACCTGACTAAGAAGTTGGTATGAAGAATACGAATGTTTGCTCTCGGGTCGGGTCTTGGACGTTTAATATGTATTTTAGTTGTTTCATGAGCGCTGGAGGAGATACCACAGACCGGTCATCGCGGGATCGGGGTAACCCGCGATGTTCTTCTCACCCGGGCTTAGTCATAATTTAATTTAATTTTAATTTTATTTATTTGACTTCTAATTAATTGTTTTTAATTGTTTTTATGGACTAACGTCTGGAATAAATATATCATTTCATTTTTCATTTCATTTCATTTTAGTATGTACTCGTATTTATCTATATAAGTATGTTTATCTTTTGCCTAGTATCCATAGTACAGGCTTTGCTTAGTTTGGGACTATGTAATTTATTTATTACTTTAAGGGGCTGTTTCACCATCCATTGATTAGCGTTAACCGACGGTTAAATGTGATGCCATCTCCGTCTATTCGAACAAAACAAATAGAGACGGCATCACATTTAACCGTCAGTTAACACTAATCAATGGATGGTGAAGCAGCCCCTAAGTCTTTATATGTATATATGTATTTTATAAAATACAATTGGGTAATAATCTAAGAACTTGTATGTTAATATCTTCTGGTTTCAGTGGCCAGAACGATCGTCAACATGCAAAGGTCAATAATGCGCGTCATATACGTAATGTGTGCTTATTGCTATGAAGAAATTTTGTTTAGTTTGGTTGCCATGCTTTGCCAAATATCGGTAGGTATGTTAAATTTATCGTAATTGACAAAATTTACATAGTTCAAGACTTATACGACAAGATGACACGTGATTAGGGTGGGTTTCTTCTTCACTTCTACATTCTAATTCTAACAAAAAAAAAATCTAACATAATGTTAAGATTACGAATTTACAATCGAAACTATTTGAGTCTAAAAAAATTCTTAATTCTATTAGAAGCAGAATTAGTATATAGTACTTTTAGTAGTGAGTAGTGACATTGTAAACCAGTGTGCATGCCTTGTAAATATTTATGCTAAGATTATTCTCACTGTTTATAAGATCAACGTCACAACTGTAGCCACATTTGGCACACAAGCGATGCAAGTCAGTTGAACTCGAATATGTAGGAACAATGCATCTATTTTGCATAGCAGGATGGTTGACGCCAAACGAGCGGAATTTGGTTTCATACAAAATTAAAGTCATTTATGTGAACTAATTTTGCGACGCAGTATGGAACTAAAACTTTTTGTAAAGCTGTATCAATATCCAAAATCAATAAATACGCTCGCTTCGACTGTGTATAGGTTACAACAACACTGTGAGGTTGCACAAGTTATTAACTTAAACCATTGCTTATTATAACTTATTCCATGCTTGAAAGCATGGATTCTAATATGGACACGGAGAAGAGAGGTGTTGACGAGTTTTGTATGAATAGTACCCATAGTTTCTTTCTTATCCATTTTCTACTGCTTATTGTTTGACTCTAGTAATACCACGGAATTAATAATAGTACAGTAATACATCTTATACCTTCAAACAAGCAATTCTTGTGTATATAAGGTAAACGTCCTTGTGCTCATCACGCTAATGCCCAATAGACGACAAATGCCGCCATTTCATGAATTGGCTAAGGGACATCCGCCATATCGATTCATAACTCACCGTTTAGCGATTTGCCTAGTACGTTTAGGCAGATCATGAAATCAGAATCTCGGAAACAGCTCCAATCGATTTCGATGAAATTTGGTATGTGGTTTTCGGGGATGACAAATCGATCTAGCTTGGTCTTATATCTAGGAAAACACTGGTTACCGAGTTTTAACCCGAGCGGAGCTCAGTCGCCCAGGTACTTTTACAATACAGGTCAACGGAATTAACAAATAGATGATGAATCTGACGCCACAATTTAAGATTACATACTTGATATTTCTTGAGTAGAAAAAACCTGCCTTGTGACTAGTTAGTTAGGTACCATATTCCTATCACCTGGGGAATTAACTAGGCCAAAATTAGTTCTAGATTGAAATTTGAAGTGTACGTACGTATCAAGTTTCGTTTAAACGCGCTAGTTTTTCGAACTACCCGCACTTGAGCTTGTTTATATTGTTCCGTCACCTTGTCACACCGACACAACACTGACATAATTCAAGGATATTTCCGAAGATACGAGTACAACTCGACTTAAATTTGACTTACAGGTTATCGAATATAGGACTTTGCATTCAACAAAACTCATTCAATCTAGAACAATAAGTAACGACGATAAAGTTTGTATATTATGTATGCCAGAAACGTATATTAAAATAACTTTTGTTTTTCACGCACCTACTGCTTATTATGATATTTACACAATCTGCGTACTGTTTTTTTTCCTAAATTAAATAAAAGTACCTATCGATTACCACGATTTTTAACATTTGCACATGCACCTATTTTAATTATTACTTATATACAATATAAATATAACAAGGATGAAGTAAGATACATATTACTAAGAAAATTAAATCATAGTTAAGTACTTAAACTAATATTATAAGTCTGGCAGCTTGTTTCTCTTTCACGTTCAAACGGTAGGACATAATTGATGTTTGATGTAATTTGATTTGAGCTGGGTCTCGATTATCACACAAGTACTGTATTTTGTTCAACTATTCCCACGGAATCGGGATGTAGAATAGAATAGAATGTTTATTTGCATAGAATAAGTAGGTACATCGGTGTTCTTAGGTGGTATGTGACATTAAAGTAACTTATAGATACTTGCTTACTTGGTACTTGTAGATAGATAGATAAAAAAAGTACGGTCAAGGACTTTAATTCATGAGCCACCATGGAAGCTTTTCAAAGGAAAAGTCATTACGATTTTCATTGTTAATTAATGCGATGTCACTATGACGTTTACTGTGAAATGGTTCCATGGTGGCTCATGGAATAAAGTTCGTGACCGTACACACGAAAATCCCAAAATTTCGGGAAATCGGCGTCATAAACACTCGATTCCGACTGGGTGGCCTGCCTAAACGTGCCATCAGTAATAGCACAGTGTAAGGAAATGTAGGAAGTTCTTAGACTTTGGTAATAGCAAGATTAGCAAGTAAGCTAGTGTACACTAACTACGAAGTGTTTTATCCAAAGACATACCTAGTAATCTAGTTTCTCTGCGGGATAGAATCAGAAATGATGATATCCGCAATAGAACTAAGGTTACCGACATAGCTCGAAGAATTGTGAAAGTGAAGTGGCAATGGGCGGGGCACATTGCTCGCAGGACTGATGGCCGATGGGGTCAAAAGGTTCTCGAATGGCGTCCGCGGACCGGGAGACGAGCTGTCGGTAGGCCTCCAACAAGATGGAGCGACGACCTGGTTAAGATCGCGGGATCGCGGTGGATGCGAAAAGCACAAGACCGGTCTGAGTGGAGAGCCTTGGGGGAGGCCTATGTCCAGCAGTGGACGTCTTTCGGCTGACATGATGATGATGATGATACCTAGTAATACCGACCACCTCACGCACGCTTCTATCACTCGTCACTCTCCAACCATCTTCTGCAATCCTCCTAACTAAAACAGTCATTCCACGGTAGGGACATGGCATATTGATTTCTTTGTTTGATTAATTTGAATAAATATCTGCATGTGTCAGTTCCAAACACCAAATTTTTATTTTGTGCCAAGTAGTAACGAATTGAGGTATATTTACAAATATTGACTAAACCATCGGCCGCGAAGCCGATTTGAATACAATTGTATGAAACGTGTCTTGAATAGCAACAAGGTTCGTATAAATTTTTCGCATAATTCTAAGGTTGTGCGAGCGCAATATTGTCGACCACGAAATTCTTCTCCACCTTAAAGTAAAGGCATCGAAGGATTCAGTCAGTTATAAGACTTATAAGGATAATTACATTATCACTTCGGTACAACTTACTTACGTGTTAATCATTTTTTTTTTAGTCAGTTATAATGTTTTTTTTATTATTTCTACTTAATACTGGCACAACAAATGGTAAAGCACCTATAATATCGGTCCTATATGATGGACTTAAACAAAAAAACCGGCCAAGAGTTCAGTTTTTCGGCAATAACTCAAAAACGGTATATCCGATCATGTTGAAACCAATTTTCGTTGAAAGTATTTATTAAGCGTTACCTTTCCATATTTTAGGACAAACGGTTTACAAGATAGAGGGGGGGGGGATAGAATTTTTGCTACTTTGGGAGCGATTATTTCCGGAAATGTTCACTTAATCAAAAAAGTTTTTGAGAAACCTTACTATCTTTTCAAAAGAGCTGTCGAACTATGTGCCACAGGTTGATGCGAGTTAAATTTTTTTTTTTCGATTTCTGTTACGTGTACAGTGGCAAGACATCTGTACTCCAAATTTCATTGATATACATCTTGTAGTTTTCGAGTAAAATGCCTGTGACATACGGACGGTCGGACGGACGGACGGTTGGTCGGACAGACAGACAGACAGACAAAACGGACTTGACGCAACTATAAGGGTTCCGTTTTTGCCACTTTGGCTCCGGAACCCTAAAAAAGGTTTGAGCGCGACTAAATGTAAACCTTGAGCAGCCTTGAGGGTCAATGACACGGACAAACTGTAAAAGCGTGAAAAATCTGAAAATAAGCGTTATTAATCAATATTAGAATCATAGAGAACGGCTGCTAATTTAAACGTCGGCACTAGTCGACATATAGATGCATACAATTCAATTCAATTTATTTCAAATAACAATGAACATTGTGTTTGAAGTTAGAATACGTGTCCAAATTATATAACAAGTCAAATTAAATTACTACAAAATTATTATTACTTATTATAAAAAAAAACTACAAATTTAATTAAATATGTCAATAACATTTGTCAGCAATCTGGATTAAAAAAGCTACCCCTTCTGGATTATAATAGCTACCTCCATACCCAATTTCAAGATTCTGAGTTTCACGGGAAGTACGCAGTAGGTTTTGTTTCCGTTGCGAGTTTTGAAAATTTGCGGAAATTTGCAGCATAAATGGCTGCATCTTTTGATTGCGTTGGCTTAGAAGTTTGATTTTTTCACAGCTTCAATGGACAGTAGACCTCAGTATTTGATATAAATTTCAGCTTGATACCTCCACGCGTTACCGAGAAGAAGGGTCTTGACAGACAGACAGACGGACAAAAAGTGATCCTATAAGCGTTCCGTTTTTTTCCTTTTGAGGTACGGAACCGTAAAAATCGGATAATTAGTGTTAGTGTCGAAACAAAACGGTATTTTATGTATCGTTGCACTGCTGTATTGTTTCCAAGTTTTACCAGTGTGGTACGTTTCGTGGTCTATGAATTAATAATAACAATAACATGTATAGAGCGACGGCAATCGGTGTGCTAGACACTGCTTTTTCTTTTATTTCATACATTGAGAACACTAATACTACTAATCATTGCTTATATTAATAATGCGACAGTCTTAAGTTTAAAAAATTGCGCTATGGTCGGTGTAATAAGAACGCCCGTGCGAAATTCCATATCTCTAGTCTAGACCTATCAGTTGAGATTTCAGGACTTTACAGCATATAACCCGATCCCGTGGAATGGGATATTCGAATTAAAATGTGGGCTATAAGTTATTCCATAGATCCAGCTCTTTATATACAGTCAAGGGCATAAATATCTATACAGCCATAGCGTCAAAATATGTATGTATACACACACATCGACCCTTTGTTTAGTGGCATAAAGGTGTATAGATATTTTTGACGTCTTGATAACGTATATATGTATATTTATGCCCTTGACTGTACCTAATTTCATCCAAACCGATGCCCGACCGGCGCCAACCGTCGGTGTGATGGCGTACATATACCGCCAAGTAAATACGCCCGTCCCGTCGTCTGTGTGTGTAGGGCTTAACAAACATACACTACCTATATACCTACTATTAGATACTATTTGTAGGTTAGTAGGATATCATTTTCTGTTGCACTCAGAGTTGTCAATTGCCTGTAATAGATTGCCGCGTTCTAGTTGGAAGTTGTTGCATGGAGCTTCTAAATATGAATTGACATCTGAAAGGAAGTTAGGTGATGTTGAATATACATGCGCAAAGCGCGAGAAACTGAAATACTTCGAAATTATATATAGAACTCTAGTAAGTAGGTACTTAAGCAACATGATCATAGGCCCACTTCTGCTGGCTTGTGCTGAGACACCGACTTCAAACTGGTAGTAAATTAATTTCGTGTTTTTTTAAGTCAGTTAATATTATTGTTATATACTTTTTATTCGATTGACAATTCAGTGAAAACAAGATAGAAAAGATGACAATCGACATTCGTAGACTGCGCCTAAACTAAGCTTAATTTCATTCTACATTTTAAACAATGTCATAAAACGGCATAAAGAGATAAAAACTCAGCTTACTAAAAAGACATACATACATACATATGATAATTGTTTGGGCGTCATAAAATATCAGTGAGATTATGAATCCGAAGGGAGCTAATAAGGACCAAAGGCCCGCCCGCCCGCAGGCGATAATTGAGTGTATTTTGAACGTAGCTAATCGGGTGATTCGAGTGACATTGTGACACGCACACAATGACGATCGCAGACGTCATCGCCCTCATGAAGTAATAAAATAATGCCCGTACGTTGACGACCATTTTGCGCCTAAACAATCATCATAAACATGATTACTAGGGATGCAACGACATCTCCATCGAACTTTCGATAACATCAACCTAGCATCAACCGTAAAAAATATTACCGATGATACTAAGAGTACATTATCATAGAGAAAAGGAAATTAAAGATTGATAACTATACCTATACTTATCTATTAAAGTACCTAATTATGTAATATTTGCGGAAGCATTGGCTTTTTTTTAATCTTCGATTTGTTATATAGATAGATTAAAATAGTACGAGTTTACATATTCCGCCTACACTTTCTGAAACCGTTTTAACGCGATTTTATCATTGATAATTTAGAGTAACGTTCAAAATGACGATATTATCGATTAGAGACGTACTTAAAAACGAGTAAATATCGATTTCCATATCGATATTTATATCTTCTTGTAACCCTATAAAAACCACCAGGAAGTGCTCCGGTAAATGCGTATCTAATCGGTGTTCTAAAAGGCTACCGAAGATCTATAAATACACTTCAGTTACACCATAGTTAATTGAGATAAGTACACGGAAACGAGAGTTGCATGGGCTTTCCGATACTGCGAGTTTTCGTATCGATAAAAATCGATCAATCGACATGAAATGGCAAGAACAAAATCCCCGGGTGAAGTATTTTCTTCTGCAATGGCCAAGGGTGCCGCAGATTTTTAAAACTACTTACATCATATCCATACTCGGGAATTGACCATGATTGTCGATACAAAATGGAAGCGAAGATAGTCCTGCTTTGAAAAATCAAAGAAAAATCAACAAATGGGTCCTAACGATGAGCGACAATATGGACAGCCGCTGGTTCCGCACCCTATCAAACTAACACTTACTTTTCTATTTCGAGATCAAAATAATAACTTAGTGGTTTTCAGTTGAGCACTATTAATAAGTTATGAATTACTATCTGCCCGCTCCGTACCAATGAGTCAATGAAGAAAATAGGACCAAAGCTTGACTCACACGCTCACTTTTGATTTGGAGAAATTTTCAATCCAATTTTTCCACTTCTGACAGTTACAAATACAACAAAAAAGAACTAACCAAATGGTGCAACCGTAAATAACACAACATAATACAATTTTTTATTGAAATAATTTTACGCTATTTGTGTGCCAGCTAGTAGTTTGTTCTGAGCTAATTTAGTTAGGAACTATACATCTGTTAAATAACTTTCAGCGAAAATATTTTGAGATTAATTTATTGGCATTCAAGTTATTTTTTAATTTTAAAATAATATGACGAAATACGTGGTAAGTAGGTTTCTTTTATAAAGAATGGTACAAGAAGTTCTCGGAATGGGAAAAATTAGTCATTAATATGGCTGTTTTTCTTATCTATCGAACAATATAATTACATCTTTATCCGGTGGTAATCACAATTGCCTTTTTCTTTCATTGCAATTATGAATAATAAAATGGAATGAGTGTAATTAAGCGTGCTGTCTATGTACTAAATTTTCACTCATTCGTCTCTGTCTTACCGTATTAACTAGACAAAGACGCACTGAGCACTGAGCGATATTGTTATTTATCCGCTTACCTCAGAAGTTTCCGTGTATATCTCTCCATGTTCATCCTCGTAGGTTATGTTGATGTTAGCCTGCGTATATGTATCACTGGCGAACCGGTCATCTCCCGGACCGTATCGCACCGATTCCAGCTCCGTTCCGGGCGTGTGACACCCCACGATACTGGCAACCCAACCCAGTGTTACCACTCGCGACCACAATCCAACGCGCATTTTAAAAACTTAAAAAAACACTACACAATGTACTACGGTACTCTTTGCACTGCTGGCTCACAATCGTTTGATCCAACATTAACACGATAAAGCACTAGCACTGCGTCTCGTACTAAGAAACCCGCGCGTATGACGAACTAAACCAGCACAGTTTATCAACTCCGCTATCGGTTAACAAAAACAGACGCAATGGATTTGCTCGTATCGCTATCGTTATCACTCGTTATAATTTGCACAGGCTTTCTTCGAGAAGTGTCGAAGCGCTCTATTTCGACTGTCGCTTGTTTTCTTGGTGTTTCGTCATGAATTCTCTATGGCATGCGTCCTCATATTTTTTCTATGCTATCTGTGCACTAGAGCGAAGTCGACTGCTGCCCCATACCCGGCGAGAAACTTCACTGCATCGGGTAACTGAAACAATGGAGTTATTACGTCAGTATCGCTGGTAATTTTTATAGTCACGCACCTAGTCAATAAGAATGAAGAGCCTGCGGATCTATCCACTTAAATCAAAGTCAAGTGACCTTTAAGCTACGAAGCCCTTGTTTTAGCTTAAGACCAGGAGAGCTACTCCAAAATTCGAAAGCCTCACAGGTTATTCGGCCGCAGAAATATTCGTGGGGAACCTTCCCTCTCGCGCGAGGACACTGGCTGTTTAAAAAAATATATATTTAAAGACACAGACTATGAAAAAGTAACCGCTCATTATTACTTTTTTTAAAGGCCAACATTTATTTTTCGGTAAGTACATTGTTTTGCAAGAAAGGACTTCAAAAACCTACTAGTAAATAATTAAACCTATAAAACCTTTGTAAAACAGTCCCTGGTTTACACATTTCCGGATATTTTTCTGATCGAAACCTCACTCGAAATATCCGGAAATATGTAAACCAGGGGCAAAAGATGTATCCTGTTTTGAATAGGCATTAATAGGCAATTAATTAAGAATGCCTGTCAAACTACAATATATTTTTATTCGATCAAAAGATTTGAAATTAAATAACTTGGCCTTGACGAAAGCATCATCTGTCAAACAGTTTAAATGAAGTAACGATTAAAACAAAAAACACGGCAACTTTTAATCAGTAAATCTCGGAGACAAAATACAAGTATCAGTATTATACTTTAGATACAAGCTTGTGTGCGTAAAAGGTCATAGCTTGGGTTTAAAATACATCACACAAATAAATAAACAATACACTCGAGTAATCGTAAGGTTAGTAGCTCAGGAGTGTCGACCGATACAGACTGACTGATAACCAATCGATCAATGACATCAATTTTCCAAAAAACCTTAATTACGCTTTGTTTTAAAATAGCTCTTTATTTATTGTAATTAAATTAAAGCTGTTATTATTTGGCATAAAGTCTGTGCTACCATCAGCCAAATAATTGGTCTATCAATTTTTAAACAAATTCCTATCAAATGAATATGTCGCTGAAGTCGAACTTTCAAGTTGATAGACACGTCTATTGGCATTATTGTTTTATGACATGCAAGCGATTACCAATCTTAAGGTGGCAGAGCACATATTTGGCTGATGGTACGATCTGGGGGATTATCATCATCATATCACCCGTAGGACGTCCACTGTTGGACATAGACCTACCCCATTGACCTGCAGTTGCTTCAGTTGGAAGCGGAGTGCATCCACCTTGAACTTGTGGCGGATCTGCGAATCGGGTCGAGTGGAGTACAGTTGAAGAGGCGTATGCCCAAACCTCTTATTCTAAGAGGAGCCCTGAGCCCTGTGCTGTGTGTGTGTGGGACGTTATATAGAACGAGATGAGAATATGCCCAACAGTGGAATTGCGCCCACGTGTTTATAACAACATTAAAATTAGTTTGTGAAATAAAAATGCGTGTTAACTTTCTTATGACAGAAAAGCAACCAATTTATTTTTAATCTAAAAAAGTAGAACTACAATCACATTGTTGATGGCCAGCAACAAATAACGTTCGGTCAAATAAAAAAGTTTTTATGTTACTAACACACGTGCAGTGAAGATCAAGATCAAGATCATTTATTCAGTAAATAGGCCGCAATGGGCACTTTTACACGTCATTTTTTACTACCAGCGCTTTCGGAAAGACCATCATTGCAAGAAGAATGCGCCGCAAGAAACTTGAAGAAGAGAATAAAGTGTTTTCTTTAGATAGTGAATTCTTACATGAGGGTTAAGCTACTCTTAAGTGGGAGGAGAGCTTTTAATATAATAAACAATAGCCGTAACAAAAATTGCCGAACAAATGCATACTAACAATTTGAATAATTTCCATACCTACGAATATAATCAGAAATCGGACTTAGTTTAAAATCCGGCTAAGTGTTGTGAATGTTCCGTACCGTACCTACCACCTGTATTCGTCTTTCGTAAGATCGGGTAGAATTAGAGGAGAAAAGCACGTTTCTTGTATGGAAATCACTTTTAATCTTTTCATATTATTTTTTTGTATAATTTGTTGTCATAACGATCATACCACTTTATATGCCAGTAACACATAACACTGAGTGTTCTAATTTTTCAAGGCCGGCAACGCACCAGTAATTCCAATATTGGGTATTACTTAACATCAGCTGAACCACATACCCGTTTGTCGACTATATAAAAAGTATAATGTTAAAAATACATTTGGTAGTTGAATAACAAGGTAAAAGGTTCATGGACCTCCACGAAGCAACGCCTAAAACAATCCATCATTTAAAAAAAAATAAGTCTCTCTGCCTACTTTGGTTATTTAATAAACGCTTTTACAGTTTCCTGCGACAGACAGACAAACGAACAGACTTATAGACAAGGAGCCTTAATGATACGAATCGATTGGCACCTTTTGAGAACGGTACCCTAAAAGCGTCTAGAGTGATCCACGGCTATTTACTTCGGCGCCTGCGCGGTCGTTGACCAGAGGCAATAAAAACAGCAATTGAGGTGAAATAAAATATACTTACGCAATAATAATGCAACAAATCGAACTTCGGCAGGGTTTAAAATTAATACGGAACCTTTCTCGCAGGTTTGCCTGAACACCCCTGTAAAGGTTTATCATCGAAATTTTTGATTGAAAAGTCACCCCTTTTATGCCTTGCACAGCATATATAAATATGGATAAAAAAAACATGTTCAGCAGGCTATTGGTACAAAGCCATTTCCACACTAAAATAAAAAATAAATAAAAAAAAGCTTGTAAAAAGGCCGCAACAGAATAACAGTAACTGTAAATTAAATGAAGCAATTCCCCTTTTCAGATTGAACGACGTGATAAGTTTTAAAGGGAGGGAGTCTACTCGTGAGCACGGCCACTTCAATGTGGCTCAAACGTCGAGATAATTATTAATTCTTTTGTTAGCGTGATGTGATAAGTCCCGGTGCCGGTGCTGTAATAGTTATAAGTTTTAGGAGCGTTTAGTAACGGACAAACCCTTGGTGGAGGGTGTCCCCAGGGTTGGAGGAGACTGGTCACGCAGGTTCTTAAATAAATGAGGTTTCGAGGTCGGACATGTGGGTGAAACCACTTTGATTATTAGTAAACATCGTCCTAACTAAGGGTACGCTTTTTTAGAAGCGGAGACGTAGAATTGGTGAATAACATTGAATATGTGTACAACTAACACTTTACACGCGGTTTCGCACGTGTTATTAGATCCGACAGTTAAATTTAAATTCCGGGATTTTACATAACTCCAATGGGAATTCCAGAAAATTACATCCTAGATTTCTTAACGTTGCTTAAAAAACATCCGTGCAACGTGCTTACCCGTAACGATTTTTTCCTTTGTAATTCCCTGTTCTCCTAATATTTAGAGATGTACATAACCCTCGGTGCGCGAGTCAAACTAGCACTTGGTAGGTTTCAATATATTTTCTGCAATCCCTATTGCACTATGATCTCTTACATCAGGAGACACTTGCTCGTTTGCCATCCAGTCTTTTAGTGACTTACGCTACATGCGGCTTTTGTGACTTACGCTCAGTGCTGTCATCTGAACGCAACGTGTGTTTGCGGCACTAGACGATGTCTGGGGCAGAAAATGCGTATGACTAAGGAAATTTGGAATTTGGTTTTTGTTTATATTACAATTTTAACTGAAATGGCTACAATGTCACAAGACCGCCTTCACTTCCTCTTTACGTAACACAACTAATTATCAACTTCTCTTATTTGTTCAAGATTTGGAAATATCGTGATATCAGAGGCCTTGTGCTTATATTAGTCTAACACCTGAATCATTCTTCGTGTGTCTAGGAATAGCACCATTGTAATATGTTTTATTAAATTATTACACATTAAAATGATGTATGTAAACATATTTCGTAACCTATTGAGGGGAATAACATAATATGTAGATAAATTATGCGAAGTAGGTACTTGAGGTGTGGAATGAAAATATTTAATTTTAATGTAATGTGGTATTTCAGTTAAAGCTAATAAAATATTAGTAGGATTACTCTAGGATTTCTTACACACTTTGCTCTTTTTCGTAAGTAACTATTAAAATATTTTATGGTCCATTATTCTTTAATTAATATAAATATTTTTCCTTCGTGTAATAGCGTGTTTCATAAGGTATAAGGTAAATAGTTTTATTTTTTCTTACGGCACGCAATGAGACGTTATATCTGGTTTGTCGACATACATATTTCACAGTTGTACACTAATGGATAAGGTACTAAGGTCACGTATACATTAGTAGATTATTCCTTAAAACTAACTATGCTTGGGCTCTAGATATTCCAACAAGCCTCGTCCACACGCTCCCCTGTCGAAACAATGTTATGGTAGTCTGTCGAGCGCAGCGCTGGCTCAACGGACGAGGTTAATTTTTTTGAATAACACAGCTTCCCGGGACCCCAGATTAGGTATTTTTCAACCATCAAAACAAAGAATTCTACCAAATCAATTGACAACAT
This sequence comes from Choristoneura fumiferana, assembly GCF_025370935.1. Classification (NCBI taxonomy): domain Eukaryota; kingdom Metazoa; phylum Arthropoda; class Insecta; order Lepidoptera; family Tortricidae; genus Choristoneura; species Choristoneura fumiferana. Next base: position 6,521,130 of record NC_133486.1, read on the forward strand.
ACTTTAAATTTCTTGTCCAAGCACGATTCCCCAGAAATAGATAATAGATATAATATAGCTAACATTGACGTCATTTATTGACCAACTTTTACATATTGCCAATAAAAAAACGCATTTTTTTTTTAAATAAAATAGAACAGACTACAAAAAACTTGAAAAGTCGGTTATATTTTGTTAAAATGTATTTTTTTTGTTTTTCAATGTTTTTTATTAAATTTATTCTTTATTTCTAACTTTTTAGTGTTTCTTTTCCAAAGTACATCTCACAATGATTCCATTAAGCCCACGGCTTAGTTACATTGTTTCATAACAGAGTTCCTTTTTTTTTGAAGTCGGTGAAAATACCAAAAAAAAACCTAAATACAATTTTGCAGGTGGTAGGACCTTGTGATTGCTACCACCATCTTGCTCGCTAATCCTGCCGTGAAGCAGCAGTGCTTGCACTGTTGTGTTTCGGCGTGGAGAGTAAGACAGCCGGTGAAATAACTGGCACTTGAGGTATCCCATCTTAGGCCTCTAGGTTGGCAACGCATCTGCAATACCCCTGGTGTTGCAGATGTTTATGGGCGGTGGTGATCTCTTACCATCAGGAGACCCACTTGCTCGTTTGCCCCAGTCGTATAAAAAAAACTTTCATGATTTTCACTCATAGTCAAAATACCACGCACAGGACTTATAACACTAACACGAGTAGGTAATATTTACCTCGACGTTTCGGCAACATTACAGTGGCCGTGGTCACGAGTAGTCTACTCTATCTAATAATCTAGTTTTAAGTCTGAAATAGAGTTTTAGAGTCAGTTTCGAATTATTTCTTAATAGTGTCAGTCAAGTAACTTATTATCATGAAGTAAAGTAGAAGGTTTACAACAGTAGCAAAACAATAGTTGCGAGCAGGTCGAAGTCGTAAAAATTGGTAATCATAAAAGTGACGTGATGCCGACATTCCGTTTATCACAATGTATTACTTAATTCTATTTACATTGTACTCGTACACTAATATAAAACACTAGTTAGACCCACACAACGTTTTCCGGAATTAAATAATTAAGACAATTGAACGATGAGAAGAGACTTACGTTTGATACAAACCAAATGTACAGTCACGTGCATTTATATGTAAACGATTCCCCATTTGCAAAAGCATATATTTACGCAATTTTTTTTAACTCGGTACACGTGCATAACGTTCAAAATAATGTATTACCCAAAAAACTCACAAAAATAATGTACTTATACGATATTTTTAGTAAAATTAAGTAAACAAACTCAATCACAATATTGTATACTGTATTTCCTCCCATTTTTAAATATACAGCAGTGTCATTAAAATGTAATTACGTTTGCTAAATAATTTTCTTTCGGTTAAACTCGGAATACGACGGCACCCGAAGTGTCAGTCAATTATTGTATTTAATGAGTGACATCTGCGTCTTCTCTGCGACTTTATTATTCAGTGTCAAATATCAAAGTGCAAAAATCTATTAGTTCTAAGGCTGATTGAGAAAACACGATAAATACGAACTTTTTCGATAAAATACGAAGGAAAATCATTTTGCACTAAATCTGTACACGCGTTGTGATTGCAACATTTTTATTTATTTCAATAGGTAGAAAAAACAATAGATGAAAAAAAACATTTATTCTTTCTTTAATAAAAAAAATACAAAATATGTAACACGGTTTTTTAATAATTTTAAACTAAGTAAAAAAATCTAATCAAATTGATCGCCAGTTCTACTAAAATCGTGTGTATTGCATCCACTTCCAGCATTAATAACGTCTTGTAATCTTTCTCGCATTGATAAAACCATATTGAAGCAGACATCACTCCCTCTAAAACTTTCCCATATTTCATAGACATGAGCAATAAGAGCTTATTTAGTTCTCGTTTGATTGCTGTCCCACTGTTGGACCATCAAACCCCATAAGTTTTCTATGGGGTTTAGATCTGGGCTTTTCGGCGGCCAAGGTATTAACTCGACAGTGTTATCATGGCGACTGAACCAAGCTCTGCAGGCTCGAGAATTACGGATCTCCGAATTCTCTTGCACGTTGCACGAATGATACAGGAGTGGATACACAAAAATGAAATATTTGATTTTGAATTATCTCTTACTTTGTTCATTTGAAAGTAGATTCACTTAAAACTAAAAACGACTGTCGCCTTTCCTTGCAAATTACGAGCAACGTCAAGACCACGTGTATACATTGTTATGAAAAATTAAGCAATCGTAATTGTTTACATGTTAATGATACTGCGTTGTAGACATTATTTAGAAATTGTCATGTATATTTAAAAATGGGAGCAAACACCGTATACAATATTGTGATTGAGGTTGATTACTTAATTTTACTAAAAATATCGTGTACATTATTTTGGTGAGTTTTTTTGGGTAAGTACATAATTTTGAACGTTATTCATGTGTACTTAGTTAAAAAAAATGTGTAAATATATATTTTTGCAAATGGAGAATCGTTTACATATTAATGCACGTGACTGTACATAACATTTGTTTTGATGGGATCTTTTTAAACGTAGGTATTATGTTGATTTTCTCACACACTTTTCACATTATAAATCAAATCAATAGAGTGGAGAAATAGAAAATTATACTGTCGCTTAGTAATTATATCTTTCTCTCATTCTCGTACTGCCTCAGTCAAAATGAAGCCCGTTTTAACAAGAAACTCGAATGGCATAGTGAATTGTCTCCTTAAGCAAGTACCTATATGAAAAAGGTAAAGGGGGCAGCGAAAAAGCTTTCTCCCCAATGTACATTTACAGATACTTGTACAGGCCTTCTGCTGTGCTACCATGTCGCCAAATATCTCCAGTCATACAATACCTCGATGTTAAACCAACATTAAATACGAGTACACACTGTACACAGAGGTAAACAAGTGGAGGTCAAAGACCTTTGTGACGGTTACCATTTCTATACCATGTCAGACGCGATGAGTATGAGAAAATATAATAAAAACTAGTTTCTAGGTTACATGACGTTCGGTGAAACAATGTTTTTCGCCATGGCATGAATGAATACTAATTTTATATGCGTTACCACTGGTTTTGTATTAATACTAGTGTCTATTATGAAAGGCCTCAATTGGAATTGGTACAGAGTTTACAGCTTACAGGCTTAAAGGCAAGTATGCATGCCCACTCTGCAATTAAAAGCGTGGGGGTTCTACAAGGGCTTTACTTAAAGATTGTTAATGATCCATTAACAATTACTTAGGGTGTAGGGTTGGTTTTGTTCACGTCATAATTTGTTGTAATGTTTACCAATTGTAACATCCATCGGCAGCTTATGACAGGGCACAAGTAACTACTATTATTTATTTTCACACAGGGCAGTCACGCTTCCTCTCCCACTCAAATATGTCCTTATTAATTAACTAGAAAGTCATTAAGTAAAAAAAGTAATTTTCTAATAAATTTAATATTATACTTTCATACCCATGTCTTATACAATGTTTTTGCCCTTAATATTTATTATCATTGTACACGCTAAGGCTACTGATGTTAATTTAAAACAAAACAGAAACATAAAAACAAATGCTGATGGCCTTAAAAAGGGATAGGACTGTTAATATAAGAGGGGTAGACCAAGGGCACCGGCGACCATGACTCGGCAAGGCTCTTTACCATGGTCAGGGGGTGGTGGTGGGGTGACGATGCTACGTCGATAGAGGGTGGTGCACCAATATCGATATTTTTGAGAAATCGAGTAGAATATAAATCAAAATTAAAAATTTTGGATGACTCACGAGGATGTGCGTAAATGTGATATCACGTAATGTTTAAAAAAATCCTTTGCTGAGCATACAAGCAAGTTAACATTATGACAAGTATTTAAGAAAAATCACCAAATTTTTACAAAAAACATATATCTAAATAGCTTACTATTCCGTTTTCCGTTTTGAGTAAAATGGGAACATAAGTTTTATTTTAAACAATCCTAATCGGCCCATTTTAGCCCGGCAACGCACCCGCAGTCCTAAAAATGCTGTAGGTGTCCATGGGCGACTCTGATCACTTACCATCAGGTGACTCTAACTTAATATGACAAACTCTATGTAGAGTACCTCTATTTACTAGACTAGAAGGATCGGACAGCGGACTGACAGAAAATCAACTCCAACAACTGCCATTGTACCTATGTATTAGCCAAGGTGTAGCCCGTAAAGTAATTTCTTGACTACACATAGCAATTGGGCCAATCAACTTTTTTATCGACACTAATCTGTCCGCGACATTTTTCATGCAATTGCAGATTTTTGTAAGTAAACATATTTTTTCTGTAATTTAATAGATGGTGTACATGAATATATGCCATTCTACGTAAGTTCAACCTATTAAACCGTGAAATATATTGTTGGAAGTACGATTTTATGGTAACGTCAAAGCCAATTTTGGTAACGCAGGAGACGCCCAAAGTGTCGGTAAAATAGTTGATTGGCTCAATTATTAATAATTATTAAAACTATTATGTTTATATCGTGGCAATGAACTCAATTTTATATTTATTGCCGACCGATGCAACTCAGACGTTTACAATTGACGTATGCTCGTAAAAATCTGGCCTCCTCTTTTTCAAGCATTTAAAAGTGAATGAATCAATAATCCTTTACAAACTTTTTACAAAGATTCTTAGAAAAAAAAAACCTAATTAAGCAGCGTACTTCTTAACTTCGCAATCAACATTATTCGAGTGAATTCAAATGTAATGTAATGTTATAGTAGGTATAAGGTAGGTTTAGTTTAAGTTTAGCATCATTACAGAACATGGAACTACCGTGAGACTCACTCATATTAAATATAATGACCCGGATAGCTCACGTCTTAAATCGAGTTTAGCTCGACATGTTTCGGGCTAATCCGTAGCCCTTCGTCTTCGGAGCAACGCGACTCAGCGGCTGCTGCAACACACGCACTGCGCGCCACCGCTCTGCTCGCGCGACTACCCGACGAAACTGACACCGGCACACAACTACCCGCGTTTTCATCATCATTACAACTGTCAAATGTAGGGTAGCACACAACACTAACAACATCGCTCTGTAAAACGGTGTTAAATACTCGTGCTGCGTCATCGGTGTGTGTGAACGTACCTTTACAGAGCGATGTTGTTAGTGTTGGGTGCTACCCTACATTTGACAGTTGTAATGATGATGAAAACGCGGGTAGTTGTGTGCCGGTGTCAGTTTCGTCGGGTAGTCGCGCGAGCAGAGCGGCGGCGCGCAGTGCGCCTGTTGCAGCAGCCGCTGAGTCGCGTTGCTCCGAAGACGAAGGGCTACGGATTAGCCCGAAACATGTCGAGCTAAACTCGATTTAAGACGTGAGTTATCCGGGTCATTATATTTAATATCATTACAGAAATTAACGAAAATTGAATTTAAACCGTAGTATGACTAACCCTCATAAATAGTTAATTGCGTAAACGTAGGCCACAACCCTACGAAGGGTCGATCGCGTGACTGCCATCGTGAAATGAACCCAAACAATCCCAGAAGGTTGCGAACTTGGTCGTTAATAGTCCCGTGGTGGCATTGACTGTCGATGGTGTATCAAGGTAGTCGTATCGTGGGTTGACTCAGGTCGGGAGGGGATTTGGAAGGGTTGATGCGTAACAAAAACAGAACAAAGAAATGAAGTGAGAGAAGTTAATGAACAGAGAAAACGCTGCGCCTCGGTCGAGGGTTGTTAGGTTATCACGCACATATAATTCATTATCCTTGGCTGCTAGGTAGATAACCACTGTACGACAAGGATATCTGTCACGCAATTAGCAGACGAAACACAGTAGGTACCAGGGGTATGTTCGCTTGACATGCGCACAAAGCAATGCCACACATGTTTTTTGTGCTATATAGGCCGTCAAGGAAACTGAATCACGTACCAGGGTGGAACATTTTCATAATTAATTTCACTTTGATTTTATTGGCAAATGTATGAGACGTCAAGGTGACCTTAGTAGCACAAAGGTTCCACCCTGATATGCGATATAGTTTCCTTACTTGGCTGTACAGCATTTTATTGTTTGACATACGCTAGAATGTTCATTCATTCATTTCATTACAAGTGAATGCTGAAGTCTATCAACAGCTCTATAACTTTATGTATGTATGTGTGTATTAGTGATGTAACGAATATTCGCATTCGCATATTTTTGCATATTCGCATTCGCATTCGCAAAATTTCTGCGAATGTTTTGCGAATATGAATATAAAAAAAAATTTTTTTTTTGATAATAGTAGGTTAATAAAATCTAAATACATTCTTTTCTTATGTTTTTTATATAAAAAAAAACCTTGTAATCACTGGGCATATTGACTCCTTGGACGTTTTGACCCTTGGACATAGTGCCCTGGAAGGGGTAATTCTAGGAACAAAATACAAACGGAACGCACTTCGTTCGAACGAGACTGCTATAGACAATTTGGCGCCAGAACTAAAAACTGAATATTCGCATTCGCATTCACATTCGCGAATGTTCAAAAAATGACATTCGTTACATCACTAAGTATGTAAACTATTTATTGCACATAGAAATAAAAATACAAATACACAGAGAGGAGAACAAAGGCGAGCTTATCCCTAAAAAGGGATCTCTCCCAGCTAACCTACTTTAACTCATCATGTATCTCGACCGAAATCAAGTTTTTTTTTATCTCAATATTTGTGATGCTTCCTTATTTTTGACGACCGGATGGCCAAGTCCCGTTCGATTCCCGTGTCGGGGCAGATATCTGTATGAAAAATACGAATGTTTGTTCTCGGGTCTTGGGTGTTTAATATGTATTTAAGTATGTATCTATCTATATAATTATATTTATCCGTTGCTTAGTACCCATAACACAAGCTTTGTTAAGCTTACTTTGGGACTAGGTCAATTGGTGTGAATTGTCCCGTGATATTATTATTATATTATATAAGTATGTTTATCCGTTGCCTAGTACCCATAGTACAAGCTTTGCTTAGTTTGGGACTAGGACAATTGGTGTCAGTCAGGTGTCCCATGATATTTATTTATTATATTAGTTTATTTATTTAATTCCCCTATTGATGTTCACCATTGAACAACGAAAATACTTTTATAATTTTAATTAGAAAACTTGCCTAACGCTTGACTTGACTATTGACTAACGCTTAAACCAAACCACTCAAATAAACATCACCAATTGCAACAATTCATTAAAATGACAATACCGGAAGAATTGGAAGCATACAAAGCCATTAAATTAACCAAGTGAAGGACGGTTTAGCATTGACGGTGGATCAAGGCCCATCGAACCGCCTCAGTTCTAAGGCGAAGGTTGAAGCCTAGAAGGTTATGGGAGCGATTTATTTATCACGGACGAGGGTAACTAATGGATTGTTCCGGGGTTTGATTTGGAGCGACAGAGAATTAGGATTCGAGTCGGTGGAGGGTAAACCATTGGTTTCTAGCAAGCAATGGTTGCATTGGAATGCTTAAACGCCTTTGTTTTAGAGTTCCGTATCTGGAAAGAAAAAATCGAACTCTTTTTGGATGACTTCGTTGTACTTATGTCGTCTATCAATATGTCCCAAGAATCACAAGAAGGAATAGGTACACAAGATTTTTTATTTGTTTAAATAAATCTTTATTGTTTGACAATTAGGGTTATGTGTTCTATTTTAATATTATAAAAAACGTAAATATGGACGCTTAAAATTTGCTCATCCAATAGAATAATTACATATTTACAAGAAAACAAGTTTAAGATTTTAAATTTACGGTTTGATATCATTCCGCGTGGGAACTATGGCCCAAGCCCTCTTGTTCTGAGAGGAGGCCTGTGCCCAGCAGTGGGACGTATATAGGCTGGGATGATCATTAAATCACTTTTGTATGCTTGTATGTAATCTTCACAAAAGCAATTGTGTCGATGTTCTGTTGGATGAACGAATTGCCAATTAGACAGATATCCGACGACATGATGATCTCATATTGTACGACCACGACATTCAGAAGTGCATGCTAAATTTAATTATTCTAAAAAGAAATGAAATGCAAACTCGTTCGTGTTTTCCTTATTTTTCAACAGACGTTGATGATTTTTACGTCATTTATTTTATTTTCCAGCTTCTTATCACGTTAAGTTATTTAAAGAAAATTTGCATGGAGAAAATGTTCTCAGGAACTGTTATATCTGGGAAAATTTGATGAATACAATTCAATGCACAACGCAAGAGCTAAACAAACATTTGGCCGTTCATATTATGACAATGTACTGAAAACACTGAAAACGTGGACGCGACAGCGAGAATTCATTAATTTAAAAGAGGAAGCAGAAATGCAAGGAAACCGTCGGAAATCAAACACAATGTTTTTGTTTTTCTGTATCAAATATTTGACTGCAATGAGATATCAGTTGCCGAACTAAATTCCTGTGTAGAGAGACTTAGTTATTATTTGTATTAGGTACAGAAGATGACACTAAATACTGTAGTCATTGTTGAATTGTCAAGTAGGAGTATGCCATTTGTACCTGTCCCAATGTTCCAATAAATCCCTCCCTAGATTTATTATATAGGGGATAAACCCCATCTATCCCCCTATACCGGGTGTGGCCCTAATACTAGCAAACAATTAAAACATAGATCCTCCTCGTCAAACTGATTAACATTAGTTCAGCGACTTTTAAACATGATGGAGAATTTGAATCTTCCTTTTTTCATACAAATTAAATACTGCTATCAATGTACGCCATCCTGGAACAGAACTGACGTCGCCTGTCACGCTACAAACATCAAGCATTTTGCTTTACATTGCTTCTTTGAATAAACTTAAAAGTGTAATAAAAATTAAAAAACCAACTATTTTTAAAAGTCGCTGAGCTAATGTTGTTCAGTTTGACCAGTATGATCTAAGTTTTAATTATTTGCTCATATTACAGGCCAAACCCGGTGTACCTATGTCCATCCATCTGCCAAACACCCTGTCTGTATACATCCGCATAAGCATTATGCTATAGAGATGAATGAATAAAACGCAAAGGGCTTTTCAATGAACCCGATAGTTTCCTACAGCGTTTAGAAACTTCCTTTGTTACTTTTTGCCTCATCCAATCAGGAATTTAAGAAATGGAGCGGATCAGTCTTTAATTGGCCAGTTTTTACTCCTCTCGACTATTCCGCCAGAAAAAATGTTTACACTCCGCTGGGCGAACTGCAGTGCCTACTTGTCATGCGGAAACAAAAGACGACGTGCGGAATACGTAGATGATTATAATATCCACGTAATTATAATGAGTGGTTCAAGTTCATGGCAACTAGGTACGTTTATGAGCTATAGTCACGGAACGTGAGAGAAATTTTAACAATGTAAAATCTAGATATTAGGTGCAGAGTAATTTTGGTAGATTCGGTATAATCGAATGGTTAGAATCGCTAAAGGAGACTCAAAGTCGCCTAAACTGCAATGGTCAGGGCTAAATATGTTTGAAGTTTCTCTGTGATATTGAAGCAGAAATTAGGAAATCCGCAGAAGAATTAAAGTAAATGACATAGCCAATAATTGCACACTTAAGAGGCAGCGAGCGGCACACATTGCTCGAAGAACTAATAGCCGTTGGAGACTATTCATGAGTGGCGACCACGTACAGTAAGCGAGCGAGGCAGCGAGGCTCTCTTCAAGCTGGTCTGGTAAACGTCGCATGAATCCGGTGGATGGATACTAGGTGTGGCATTCTTTAGGGATGTCCAGCAGTGTACGTCTTTCGGCTGTCGATAATCATAAAGTTAATGTTTATCCAACAAAACGGACACGGTTAAGATTTAAGAAACGAACGGAGCGCGGTAAAAGGTTGTTTTATAAATCATAATTCGATTTGGTCATAATAAAATCAACAATCCACGTACTTAAAAGTACAATCCATTGTTAACAAGAGTCATTTGTTACGCAATGCCGGCTTTTCAACGCGTTACATTATAAAGTGAATAAAGCAGAATTATTTTGTCCGTCATAGAAGATAAAGCGTATAAAGAGTTGATTAAAAATAAAAAACGGTCATTAGATATGGGCAAATAATAGTCTTAGTTAGACTAGTCCTTGGAGGTGTAAACGACAAACACTTAAAATTATAAATATAACTTAAATGTGTTTCCAAGATAAAACCGACATGATTATGTCGTTTGTGTGTCACATCGTAATAATATCTATTTCGATTTAGTGCTATTATTTTAATAAATTTGTTACAAAGACAACAAAATGATTGACTACCGATCGCATCGCTAAACTTTAAATTGCCTATCATTTATAGTTCAAACCCGAATTCTCACAACAGTCTCCGGATATCCAGAATGAAAGATCAAAATAACGCAACAAGGACATCTGTCAATTCTTTTGTTTCATGAGCTAAAATAGAATATAGTTGCGGTTTCCTGTTCCGCGTAGGAGGCTACTGTGCGGCCGCGAACAGGGGGCCTGCTACGAAATTCAAAAATCGAAGTTTGTATCGTACCGTCTCTCTCACTCTCGTATTAAATAATATTAGCGTCAGCGGAACGGCAAGATAAAAGTTCGAATTTTGCACTTCGTAGTATAGGCCTTGGACGCTAGCGACGGCACGAGCGACAGGATCACAATGTTTAAAATATAATTATGACGCAAGGATGGCCAAAACAGAGAACTAAACAAATCTCTAAGGGATATGACCAAATCACGAAGGATGTTAAAAATAGCGAATCAATTTTATCACTCGCCTAATAAAAATCAGTCATTTGATCAATCCCTGAATCTGTTTAGTGAAATGACGAAATTAGCTAATAAAGGCAACTCGTTATTTATTTAGTGATTTGATCAAATCCCTGAAACACGTCAGTGAGTTGACTAAACAAACTCGAAAAGTCAACTCGTTTCTTTATCATTTCACTAGACAGTCTAGACACGTTCAGTGATATGATAGAAATCTCAACTCTCGTTGATCTTACGTACGCGAGAGACCTCCTTCACTGATTTGAAAAAAATAGGCTGGCGTTCTATTCCCGCCAGTACTGACAGCCAGTGCTGAATTCTCTAGAAAAATGGTTTACTTAGAAGAGGCCAATAACTATAAGCCAGTACTGGCTGCCAGTGACACTAAAATCGGCCAGTGAAACTAGCAGCCAACACTGGCTTCGTCTGAACCTGGCTTAACGGTCGTCTTGAAGCGATAGCAACTTGTTCGCCAAGCTTTTCAATGTGATATTAACTTAAATTGACTCAAACCACGACACCGTTTAGTCAAATAGGCTGCTCAAGCACTCATAGCTGTGTCAAGATATCAACGGAGACCCATTTAATGATAATAAGCATTAAAAATAAAGCGTAAACCTGTTAATCGGGTTACTATTACAACACGGTAACAGTCGGCCGAGATGACATCCACACGAGTTTAACTGCGATTTTATTACATAACTGGACATAATTAACGGATAGGCGATAACAAACAGCGATTTAAAAAGATGATGTAATCTTACACTTAAAGGCAGCAGATGCCTGTGAAGTTGACCAAGAATACGAGTATAAAGAATTCTAGAACAAGATATGCAACAAATAGCTGTTCCTAAAGCCTCCTTTAGACTATACGAAAACTTGCATGCAACTTTCACTACATTTGCAGTATTTGTTTGATCAATAATAATAATGCTAGTTACATTACAAAAAAAGAAGATAAATAAAACAAAAACTTAAAAACTAATCTTGGCAATAGGTACCGGTCTCAGCATATGCTGAAGATAAATTCAGCGCTGATTTTCAGCCCGGCCCTTCTGGCAAGGGTGGCCGCAACCATATTAAATACATAAAAATACATATTTCCGTTTGTGACAATTTTAAATCCTGAATCCTTATCTCTAAATCCTGTATTGTGTGTGTTATCCATATTCTGTGTTAATCGTGTGGTATGATCGTGAGTCGTGTTGTTTTTGTGAATTGTGATGTTTATAGACATGAGTATAGGCATTAATGTAGTTTGCATCCACTTATGTCGCGCCCCACCTAGGGGTATCCCTGCCTTTGTATTTCCAGACGGTGTTTTTTAACAATCTTTTTGAATTTTAGCAAAGGCATGATCAACTGAATTCATTGTCCCTCAATAGTCTGCGGTGTAATGCAACTTGTAAACAAGTTCTTGAATGGTCTAAATGAGGCTTAAAGTCCAGTTTAGATCATGGAGAAAAATCGAGCCAGTCGTATTACATTGCGAGGCCGTAAATCAAACGAGTTTAAAGTGGTTTATCGAGTGCCACTAGGTATATAATGCAACTTGCACGATTTTTATTGCAACTCTAAACTGGGCTTAATATCACTAATTTCATCTAATAAGCACGGCCCTAGTGGAGGCTCAACACAAAATTCAACTAATATCAGCCGTAGGACGTCCACTGTTGGACATAGGCCTCCCCCATAGACCTCCAGAAAATTCAACTAATGAACACACAACACAATCCTATTTCTCCGGTAGATTGTAGATTTATATTAGCAGACAGTGCGTTTGTCACTCTTTCACACTAAAAGCGGTTGGATGTAAAGTAAAGATAAAGATAACTGAATCTCAAGAATAACATAAAGTTAGGCTGCTTTTTAGGATTCCGTAGTCAAATAGGAACCCTTATTATTGTTATCGATATTACCACGTGATTGAGATGTACCATCGTAAAATTCCAAAATCACAACCGCTCCACTAGAGACTATATCCACCATGTTCCTCATACAACATATAATGGTCATAATCATCACCATCATCATATCAACCGTAGGGTAACCACGTAGACCTCCAGTCCGCAACTAGCGGACTAGACCTCCAGTTGCTTCGGCTGGAAGCAGCCTGCATCCATCGTGAACCTGCGGCTTTAACTAGGTAATTTATCCATCTTCCATCTTGCCGATCCGCGGCCTCCATTTGAAAACTTTTCGGCCCCAACGACCATCTGTTCTCCGAGCTATATGGCCTGCCCGTTGCCACTTTAACGAGCTACAATAATTCGCTTGGCTACGTCGGACCCTCGTTCTTCTATATATCTTCACATTTCTGATTCGATCCCGTAGGTAGAAATCCTGAGCATATTTAGCTCTCTCCATAGCTCGCTGAATATGACACGTTACGTATTTGGTAATTTAGCAACATGCTTACATTGTTTTACGCAAGCGGAGCCGCGTATAAAGCTAGTTCCTAATAAATTAGATAAGTACTACAGTGTAGAACACGTAAGCACGTGTCTTTATCAATCCACGCACAAAAGGTTGTCTGACCAAGGTGCAACCTATCACCTCGCTCAATGTATAGAAATAATTGTCTCATTGTGGTATCGACATAGGAAATAACATCAAGGATGAGTGCCGTAATACATTGTCTATATAGGTATGAAGCAATGACGTATAGGTACATACAGCTTAAAGCTGAAACATTGTGGCATTGTCACAAATTACGACATAAGGAAAAGGATTCATATGTAATTAGGTTAGGTAATCATATAATTATACTTTGCTTCTTTTGTCCTACAGTCCTGCTTTGTTAGGTCAACACACCACAGTTAATTAGTAATAAAAAAACGATAATAACAATAACAACCTACTTATACATTATTATGTAGATAATGACGTGGACAAATACAGCTGGTTAATGCTTATACTACCTGTTGCCTGAAAGTTCGTCTTCAAACAATTAATTTATCGCTTATGAATTATGGAATTTTCCGAGATAAAAACTATTCTGTGTTCTTTCCAGGGTCTCAAACTATACACACACAAACATCACGCCTGTATTCCCAAATGGGTTAGGCAGAGCACACGAAACGTTACCGCTACGGAGACACTTTTAGCAATTTTCGGTTTAAAGTTTGACAAAAACGGTACAATAGTGACAGGTTGCTAGCTGTCACCTAAAATAATAGCTTGGTAATCAAAAGGAGATCACAAAATGTATGTAAAGGTCGCAAGCAGATCTTCTTTACTTTGGAACTTTGTTTGGATATCCCGGCCAGACACGGCTCAGTTTTTTTTTTTTAGTTTTGGATTTATTTAGTTTAGGTACATTTTACTTTTTAAGTTTATTAAAATACGATTTAGCAAAAAAAGAACTACGATGAAGCTCGGTCGGCCAGGCACTATAACAATAATGAATAATAGTAATAGTTTCTCAAGAATATTTAGCAAAGTTCTTAAATATTTCAGCACATAGCCAATATGTTCACAGTACTTCCAGTAAAAATTTCAAGTGTTAATTTTGACTTTTTCAGCCACTGAACGGAATATTATGGTTTCATTTCGTAATTCCTAGTAGGTGCCATAATTATTAACTAATGATTTAAACTAGTTTATAAGAGACTTGCAGCTGGACAGTGATGTCACTGCCTTGCAGAATCCTTTGTTTTTCTACAAGTACTTTTTAAATATTGCAATACCTACGTAAGATGAAGTAATACGTAGGTATACTAGTTTCATTTAGCAATAACGATAATTAATATGAGTCAAAATTCAAAATCATAAGCCGGACACTTAAAAGGAAAACAAATTAGGACGTAAAGATTGTAATTGGTCTGAAAAATAATGGAAGAGCATCTACCAAGGCCGATTGACAAATATTAATATCCTTCTGTTATTTACATTAGACAAGTGTTATAAGTAAAAGTAGCAATATCAGGTAACCGTGGTATATACCCCGTAAAAACATGTCTACTAGTTAATACATTTGTTCAAGATAAAGGTATCAGAAACGTTTACTCAACCAAACAAGTCTGCTGAACGTTAGGGAATATCTTACGTTCAGTCGATCCAAGTTTAGATTAACTCGACCTTAAATCTAAAAGTCTAGTATCTCAATTAAAACCCACGCACATTCACTTTCTCAACAGACTCACTCAACACATCCGCTGCTCCACGTAAACACTGAGATATTCAATATCCTATTGTGCTCCACTACATATAAATTCATCCATTGTGCTAAAGCTAAAACCACATGATACTGTACTGTATTTGCTCGACACACTAAGGCATTGTAACTCTATACCAAGGGAAGGCTTTTGTGAATAGGGGTTTGATACTAAGTTACTCTGACGAATAGAATACTGGTAACTAGTGACAGTTAAGTGGCGTCCTTGCGTTGGATGATAAAAAAGAAATAGAGATAAGTTTAGTAATGTCAAAATGTATGGAAGCTACAAGCTTTCACCAGGATCAGAGACACGACGGTGGATGCAGGCAGGCCGCTTCCCACCGAAGCAACTGAAGGTAAAATAGAGGAAGCCTAATGTCCTACGGTTGATATAATGATGAAATATTGCAAAGCAAATTCTCTTTTTTTTACTAAATTTTTAACGAGGCATCACTTTATAGACAAATAAATAAGTTTTAATATTGCAGAACCTAACAAGTACCCCTATTATTCGAACAAAATAAGATATAACGTTTTTGTAATGATACGTAATGAGTCATTATTAAGCTATATCATCATCATCCCAGCCTATAAACGTCCCACTGCTGGGCACAGGCCTCCTCTCAGAACAAGAGGGCTTGGGCCATAGTTCCCACGCGGGCCCAGTGCGGATTGGGAACCTGCACAAACCTGCGAAGCAATTCAATGGTGTGTGCGAAGTTCCCATTATTAAGCTATATACCTACTTCATATTACCTGCTACTAAAAAGTAATAAAATTACACTTCTCTTTACTTTAGAAGTAAAACAAGCATTATTAAAATTGCAATGGCTGGTAGAGCTAAGAGGATTTACATATAGAATAGACATATTAGACGAGACAGCGTCTCTACTCACCATACAATGTTTGAATACTAAGTAAGCAGTTAAATTGTCCTATTTTAAACGAACAATTCTAGCAGGCAGGCAATGAAATAGTAGGTACATTGTGCCTTAGGCCTTAGGAATTACAAATAAGACTATTAAAACGTATTTTATATCGTAACTACTTGCTTAGAATAGAGACCACGGAAGGGTTGTGCCTAATGGATGTATGGACTTTGATTCCGTTGCCTTTCTAAAGCAAGTAAAAAAAAAGTAGCGCGGTGGCATAACTAACGGTCATGACGGATTTTAAATAAAAGAAATGCAACAATAAATAATATAATATATTCAAATCTGTTAGGTACTGAAAATAAAGCAAAGAAAGTTAAAGTAGCAAAATAAAATAAAATTTCTGTATAAATGTAAAGCAAGTGTTTTATTTCACGTTGAGGTACGTAACTTCTTTGCTTAATCTTGAAGCTGAATCAAGTCAGGAACTACGTGGTGATGCGAATTAAAAAAAAAACATACAGTCCGATTGAATATGTGGCCTCTTAAGAAGAGGGTTATTGGTCGAGGATCCGATCCGAACTCACCTCTGAGTTTTTCGGATTTTGTGTGCAAAATTACATTTGTACCATGACCTTTTTACAACACAATGTATAGACGAAGATATCGCAACAGGTGCTTGTTCAGACACAACAAGCACCTGTCTTGTTCAGAGTCGGCAAAAACCGTCGATTGGAAACAATAGAATTTACCGTACCTTTGAAATTAACATTGATTAACACACACATTAGCATGAGTAAACTTAAGTTCAAACACTGTGAGTCATGCAACGAGGTCGAATAACAAACCATAATGAAATTCGCATAATTTTAAAGTTCAATTAGATTGATATTGCGTTTCTAATGAAAGTATTGTAAACAATGATTAGAATTTATACCGGCAAGCTTTATTGCATGAGGCATTTCTACCTCCTTAGTCGGATGTCACAGGCAATCGTGATACTTCATGTACGCTATTTCCGTACTTTTTCGATAGGGAAGAGACACACCGATAGAACCAGTGTCAGTTTTCCAAAGCACAAATCATTCAAATATCGTTTTTCTTTACAAAAAATCATCGCAGTCTTCACTTCATATGTGTAGTGTTTCTTAAAAGGAAATTGGCATTCTTTGAACAAAAGGTCAGCCATGTTTAAGGCACCATATGCTTTACCAATCAATCAAAGTCAGGATGTTCCTATCATAACAAATGAATAACGAACTTCAGCTTTAGAAGGATAACGTTTAGGCTTGTTGTGGATCTCTGTCAACAATCTGAGGTGATGTTTATGCATTTACAAGTTCTGTTCTGGAGGCCTAATGTTAGAATTATTGCAAGGAAATCGTTGTGTTGTGCTAGCCACTAGCAACCTGAGGTAGAGCAGATCTTTTAGGTCCACGGAAGTAGTCGGAACTGACCGGCGTTTTCGGATGGCAAAGTATAAATATGGTCTATATCCAGATGTGTATAGAAACCGTTGGTTTCACAATGGAGTGTGCATTTGTTGGTTCACGGGATTTAACATAATGTAATACTAATGTGTGTTTATTACTCCTTCACGCTAAAATAGATGGACGTCTGGAATAACAAGGCTACTTTCATCCCGATATTCCCACGGAATCCATGCAAATTCCCAAAATCTTTACTGTTCTAGACATGAAATTTTGCACAAGTATTCGTGATATATAATTTAGGTAATTGAAGACCAGGATGCAATTTTCGGGAATGCCTGTGGGAATAAAGTGCAATGTTGGAATGTCACTGCACTATTCGACTGCCACATTTAATAGTTAATGCGGCCGATGCCACGGGTAAAGGATAGTGAGAGGACAATGTAAAGCTTTGACGAAACGCGATAAGATGATGGACATTAAAAGTACATTTCCTTTGCCGCTTTTTATTCTTTCTTCCTTTGTAATGTGAAGGGGTGAAGCAAGACGAGCGTATTTTTTTGAGTTGTGAATCGCTTATTTTCGGTCGCGTAATTTGTCCTGGATTCAGTTTAATGATGATGATGAATAAATTCAGTCCAGTTTGTACCACACGGCGACTCAAAACAAGTTGTACACAAATAGGACTTTTGTATGAAACTGAAATGACGCAAGCGGAAATACGCGACTCACACACAACTCAAAAATTCTGCTCGTCTGGCATCATCACCCATAGTGTGACAAAGATCAACTGATGCTACTGGCTACTGGTCGATTCAACACCGGAAAGCGCAGCCTTTATGTATCGATGAGAATGTCAAAAACCTTTTTATAGCGGCAACACTTCTTATTGTTACTTTTTCCTAACCTGTGTAATGTGTCACTGCTGTTATAAATAAATTATTTCCTTTCTTTCTTTCTTTATTTTGTCGTTAGGTGGCAAGGTCTTTGTTAAATTTACGATATATTTCTTTAATCGGTCAATTATTTAAATATCGAAGTCATCGGGGTAAAAGTGAAACCGTCTGAGTCATGGCCTTTGAAGAAAGCTCTGAACCTTTTGTTCCCGTTAAAGGTCATACACATGTAACAATACATAAAATGGAGTATTTCGGATAAAATTACTTTATTTGCATCTACGTTTAGTCATTTTCCTTAAGACCCAAATATACAAATAATGAACAAAGAAGCATTAGAAAAGCCGATGGTCTACTTCAGATTTTTGCGCGTTCATATCACGATGTTTTTAAACAAGGTGCTGTCATATTTACAAAAACACTGATGAGCAAACATAACAGGCCACTTTGGCGTAACTTTGTATAGAAATTGACGTTAGTTTTTCTTAAAAAAAAACGCTTGTTGGTGCTACAATAGCGATGTATCGTCAAAGTTATAATGGGTAAAATGGAAACTCCGAGGCATTTGTATATTTGCTATGAATTCTGATTCATATCTAAGAGGGCGATCATTACGTATTTATTTTTATGAAGTCAACTAAAAGCTTTGGCAAATGCAATTTAGAAGATGCCAACGCACAAATATTTACTACAAATCGAAGGCGTTCGTTTGGCAATGGAATCGAATTATGGGCAACAAAATTGCTATAATACAGAACACTGTCGTAATAAAATAAGTGACAATTTCCGCGATAATCAAAACAGTTGAGCCAAGAAGCGAGTAAATTGCTGTATCGATGTATAACCTCGTATTACCATACATAACGCCGTGTGTGGATATGTGAAATGACACGGCAGGCTGCGTCCGCGCAGGCTTATCCGCTTCCTTGTGATCCAAGGATCTTCCTTGCTGCAATAAAACACCATGATGTTTCTTTTAATGCAGGTTGGCTTTGTGAAGAAATTAAATATATTTTTCCCGAACACGTCCAAGTATATCGACATGATTGTCGTATTTCATATAATAATCATCATCATCATCATCAGCCGGAAGACGTCCACTGCTGGACAAAGGCCTCCCCCTTAGAACGCCACAATGAACGACAACTCGCCACTTGCATCCACCGGTTTCCCGCTACTCTCACGATGTCGTCAGTCCACCTGGTTGGAGGCCTGCCAACGCTTCGTCTTCCGGTTCGTGGTCGCCACTCGAGGACTTTTCTCCCCCAACGGTTATCTGTTCTTCGAGCGATGTGGCCTGCCCATTGCCACTTCAATTTGCATATTTTTCCAGCTGTGTCAGTGACTTTAGCTCTTCGACGAATTTCCGTATTCCGGATTCTATCGCGCAAAGAAACTCCAAGCATAGCTCTCTCCATAGGTCGTTGCGTGACTCTGAGCCTCTCTAAGAGGCGAACAGTCAAGGACCACGTCTCAGCGCCATAAGTCATCACTGGCAACACACACTGGTCGAAGACTCTAGTCTATTTTAGTTAAAATGCCGCTAAAATTCGTTTGTCCTTATCTATCACTTCGACATTTGTATTTGTTAGAAAGGGACAAAGCATTTGTTAGTTAACATAGGCTTGTTAAGTTTTATGAATAAGGGGGTAAGTACCTAACCTACCAACTGAGGAGCCAAAACAAAATGCATACAAAACTTTCTACGAAAAGTGACCCGTTATTTGCTGGAATTAAACATTGACAAAGTACCATCAGCTAAATAAGTGGTCTGTCAATTTTTAAACAAGTTCCTATTAAATGAATATGTCGCTAAAGTCGAACTTTCAAATTGACAGACACGTCTATTGGCATTATTGTTTTGTGACATGCAAACGATTATCAACTTTAGGGTGGTAGACCACATGTTTGGTTGATGGTACCTATGTTAATGTAGCCCTGACCTGAACTCTGTATATTGATGGTTAATAAATATATATGGTATGATTTTCCATGAATCTGCGATTCAGAAGTAAATTTTGTTTCCAATTTATGCAAGAGTTCTCTTCAGAAGCAACTCTCAAATAAAGTCAACCTGTATAAAATTGGGAATTATTTTTGCAGTATCTGTTTAATACGAGTTTTTCACGGCCGGAGCAGTTTGTTAAGGTCATCAATCAACGCCTCTTTTATTCGTAATGCCTACGGATTCAGAGATGTTAAAGATAACTGTCGGAATTCTTAAGCCTTGTTCACACGTGAAGTATGATAGTGCAGTGCCACGAGAGTTGAAGTGAATGATTACACACACAGCTACAACATCTCGTGTAATGACAGCACGGTTTTGCCATTTACTCATTCATTTAATTCATTCTCATTTTTTGCAATCAGTTATTTTTCCAGCTGTGTGGACTTCAAGGCTACTAGTATTTCCTAAATTACCTCCAGGCTTTGCAAACTTCAGCGCACGGGGTGAAGTGGTGCGATAGTATAGCATTAACTAGTTTTTTTATCTTTTCAAACGGACTGTTGCTGTTACGCTAATGGTTTTCACAGCTTACCAGAGATAGGACGAGCTGCCCGATGCCGCTCAGAATGGGGAATCGTAGCTTAGCATGCTAAAAATGTTTCTAATAAGCCGCTGTCGCACAACACTAAGAGAGATAATATTTGCAAGCAATCGGAATGCTACCCGGTATCTGAGCTCCATATACCTGACCACAACCAAACAATATATGTGCCTACATATGAATTACATACTCGTGTACCCAGATTAATCAATTTCTCCTTACAATAAGTCGACTGTATCTTGAAGCAATTAATTGGGATTATTCTGGAAAAATGGCTTAATTGTTCAGCACTATAGGCAGTAAACTAATTAAGGTTTAATTCCTCTTAATGATGATTTTATTGCGCAGTTAGACGTTATAGGTCGAGTATTATGATAGCGCTCCGGTTTGGTTTCTGGGATCTCTTTTACTTAAGGCCGTGGGACTGATGGCAGCGGGCAGCGGCGCGGCGAGCGGTTTCTCTGTTCAATGCGCGACCGAAACCCTCACCGTACAGTAGTTATAACCTGCACCACGCGCAATGAACAGGGAACACGCACGGTGTTGAGCCCGGTTACTTTAGATATGCTGGAGTCGTAAGTTTTAACGCATACCTATTTAGTTATAGTTTGAAGTATGATGTCCGCAAAATGTATTAATGAAATCCTATCAAACCTTTATGATTAACCACAACATAGGGCTTTTCGAGGCTAGAGTGAATGGGCTGTTACTGAACCAGTGAGATACACCTTTGGCCTCATCTGCACTATTCATCAGGTGAGTGAGATAGGGGTCAATCACGGGTCACTTTTCTGTAAAAAGAAAATGCTTGATCTGTATGCCGCGAACTGTTTGCCAGAGGGTAGCGGGACAGGCAGCGGGGCAGCAAGCGTTTTCTCTGTTCAATGATGGTGCCAGGTAACCCTGTGCGAACGTGCGTCTCGGTCCCACAATGAATAGAGAAAACGCTCGCCGCGCCGCTATCCGCCACGCTGTTCGCTGGCGTCCAGTCCTCGGCCTCAGCAGCAGCTTACGCGTTAGTTTAACATTATTGTGTCTTAGTCTATCGCTGTGTTATTTGCCTTTGTCGGACACAGACAACAAAATTTAACTTATAAACCGATAATTACTAAGACTATTGTAGAGATAGTAACGTGTCACTCAAGTAGCTAGTTATGATTCGAGTTTCGAATAAATGACTCTGGTTAATTACATCTTTATATGTATAGTATAAAATAAAGTCACTTCTCGTGTACACTTAATCTTTTTTAAACTTACAACTAAGCGACGGATGTAAATGTGGTGTTCATATATATATATATATATATATATATATATATATGTAGTTTTTGGAAAATTTAACCTGAAAAAGGTGAATGCCTTTGTTTTTTTTTATGTATCCGAGCAAAGCCGGTGTGACACACATTTTGAGTACCCGTGATGCACGCATGCAACTGTGTCGAAATAACGGAACTCGTCAAAGCTAGCCCTAGTCAATAGCCAGTAGAAACGTCGCTGCAGTGATTCTAATGAACGTACACACATCTGTAGGTACACATTGGTCGGAAACATACAAATGTTTAAACGCAAGTCACTCAATATTGTGTTAGGTACCAATAAACAGCGAATCGACCCTCACGACAGAGAGAGCTTGAGCTAACGAACGAACCAGTTCGAGTACCTAATATCGAAGTACAAGTCGATCACCCGCTGGGACTTTGCCGGGGAGCAATTACTAATTTAGTGGTATTTATTTTATTGTGATTCCTATTAATTTGTTATTTACCTACAAGAACATTCTCCTTGCCACCTTTTTCGTTAGGCATCCTGGGGAGTGAAATAAACGTAAGTTAAGTATGTCTTCCACCTCGCATTTAGTACACAAACATACAGCCTTGTTCACTGACGTCACGTAAATTTAACCCGGTGGGAATTGAGATACGAGTATTAAGGTGCTACACCTGCACCTTGTAATTTTAGTGTAATGTATGACTTGTAAGTTGCAATGATGCCAGGTTGGAATAGGGAAAAAGGAAGAAAAAGAAGATTTACTCAGCTACAATACGCCAGTTTTATTTTACCGCGAGAGTCATATGGACTGTTTCCAAATTCCATGCGTCAGTCTCAGAGCTATGGCCAAAATGCCGAAAAGATGGATGATCCAACTCTGTCGCTTTTGGAACACCTTTACTATGTATATCCGTCGATAGTGTAACGGAAAAGAACGATTATAGGCACGGCACCGTTGCGAAACTTTCGCTTGATTATTGTGGGAAAATATTTCTTTAATTTATGTACATACATAAAGGAATAACATGACTGACTAACTGACAGACAATGCATAGGTCTATATTGGAATCCAATTAGTTTGCCATAGTGAGCATTTGCCATGACACAAAAAAACTCCTGATGGTTATAAAATAAAACTAACGTAACCTAACGTATAGGATGGATGATTCTTGAAAATTTAATGGCTTTAGAGAAAAAAAGATTTATGGCAAATTATCATTATGACAAAAATTACATTATTATGGCTTGGCTTACAATGTTATGTATTGCGAATGGGACCCCAATTCACAACTAAACCACTGGAGCCTTGAGATTTGTCAAACATATTTCAGGAGGACCATACCTAGTAGTGGTGCACTCCGAAGAGATTTTCCTGAATTCCCACGGGATATAGAGTTAGCCAATTTTTTTTCACGGGAGCATTATCGCAGGATAAAGCTGGTGAACTGTATGAAACTTTACTACAAATACAAATGGCTGGGGGCAGGTTATTACAGTAAATTAAGGGTCTATTAGAAGGCAAGTCACCTTCAAACCATTATACAACACAAGGAAGTTATGTAAGGTTGCTTAAAATGAATCACGTACAGGCAATCCGTGCAACCATGCCATTATAAATAGCGAAAACACAAGTCAAGTTCACGAACGGAATCGAAATAACGACGCTGTTAGCGCATAAACATAATGGCATTGTGCATACAAATTTTTCAATTGTTTTTCGTTACGTTCGATTGCGTAAACTAAGCAAATTTTTGTGATGCAATCTGTAAAGGATACACTTGCACTAAAACGTGAATATGACGCACGCTTGTTGTACAATCTCACAATGGATGAGTATGAGTATGACCGACGACTATGTACCTACCTTAAAACTTTGGCAGCGGGATGGGATAGGCCAAATACAAGTTTTTTTAAAAAGAAATGTGCTAACAACAACGGCACCACGGCTACCGACCAATCCACCCAAAAATTATCGCTTGCACAGGTACCTACGGCAATAATGGATGTATCGTGCCATCTATCGCAACAATTATAAGACACGACATCTACTTTCCAAACTGCATTGAGAAGGCGTACGAAGTGATGAAACTTGGCGTGTATTATATCCAGAAGAAGAAGACGCCAGTTCGAATCCGTGTGACATACACGAAACATTTTTTCGTTTTAAAAAAAACATAGATTTCGTTGAGCAAGCGTACTGCTAATAAAAACAAATAGGTAGATAGATATTATAATATTAGGAATAGAATAGATATATTGCGATGCCTCGAACTTTTCGTCTCTCCTGCGCTTGAATATGAACGCGTGAAATGTAGGTAGTCTTCGAGTACAATCTGCAATAACCCATTTTTGTGCATGGAGTGGCGTTTCTTATTATCATATTATAGGACAGGTTACTCGCACTTTTAGCTCACGAGACATTTCTATTGCTCTTGTTAAATACTTTGCAGTCCCTCCGGTTGATTTAATGTTGGAAATCTTCGCACCTCTTACTCACAGACGAAAGAGGAATAATTTTCAGATTACCTCGACAACTACCAAACTGTAGAGGATAAGAAGCGCTTAATGTCACTAATGGCGGTAATCTATTCCAAGGAGCTCTTGCCAAAACAAGAGTAAACAACAGCCAAAACCTGCATGCAGTTTTATTATTAAACAGATTTATGTTTGATGTGGGATGTGAATAATTTTAGATGGTTTCATTAAGCAGTTTTAATGTTTAAATATTGGGAGGTTGCGTGGGGGTAATGAAATCTATCGCAGCGCTCATAGTGGCCAAAAGAAGAAATAATCTAGGCTATGTAACTACCTAATTTTACTAATAGATGTTTGTGTTATGATGCGAGCTTGAATTATTGAACACTGTCCCTGTTTTGTTCTTAAATCTCGGACATGTCCAGCAACAATTATCCTTATGAAACGGTTTGTGGTTGAAATTTTGTATTTAGTGATAACTACTCACAAAGCCGGTCTTCAAAATTATACTCATTTTGATCTGAAAACTATATTTAATTTATTACTAGCGATATAAGAACAATTATATACTTTTACTATTATTCAAAGAAACCAATAAGATAGCTGTCTTTTCGTTTTACAGTAAAAGTACAACTAAACATGAAGTAAACAAACCCTGACATAACGAAAATAAAACACACTTTTTGAATAAATTTTACTTACCTCATTTAATTTTAATGACCAAAAATGAATTCACAACCTTTTGTCCACCCAAATCACAGTATCACAGTAATTTTGTATTATAAATTAATACGTTATAGGTTTGATTTTTGTCACAATGTCGCGATGATATTTCAAAACGTCAGAGCATCAGAGCCAAAAAAGTTGCGGACGCTAGGTGGCTCTTATTTCGATACTCATACAGTGACTCTTCAGATACTTTAGCATTAGCAGTCATCAAACGCTGACAAGTGACAATTCTCAGAACATATATTTCAATTTGAATTGGGGAATATTTAAACAGTGAATTAGTCTTTAGATGAAGCAGCTCCACAATCATTCCATCACAATAAAATATAACTGGGATTAAAATGAGGCCGATTTTTTTAATGCGCGAGCGCCCGCGATCGTATTTACTATCGCTTTCTATCGTGAACCCATACCGTGCCGTGTGACAGAAAGGAGCTATGAAAACGGTTGTGATTCCGAGTGCGTTAAAAAATTGTGGCCTCTGGTTAGGGTCACTAAATTAAATATTACTAAAATGTCATTTTTAACATAATCTCGATTGCTAACTATATTTTTAAATAACTGTACATGCATTGTCATCCTATCTACATACTCGGTATAACTTACCAGAGAACTATTGAATCAACACGATTCATTGCCCAAAATAATCCGGACTGCATGTGAGCACGAAATGAACCAATATTGTGGGTTCGGGTCTTCGGGTGGGTTGTTTTGTTACGAGTGATACCGCAGTTCGTTGCATTAGTGTATTTACTTTACGCGTCTATTTATACACAGAGAGTAGGTCCATACTTAGTACTTGTAAATATTTCGATAAGATTTACAGGCGATTTAGAGGCAGGCGGTGCTGCGTTCTAAAACTCGTCGATGACGAAATAGTCCAAGTCCAAGAAGAGCTTGTATTATAGATACTAGGCAACGGCTTAACATGATTATATATATATAAATGCATACTTAAATACATAAACCCGTAAACAACCATTTGTATTATAAATAATCTGTCCCGGATGGAGATTGAACCCGGGACCTCAAGCTTCGTAGTCAGATTCTCTAACCACTTGGCTATCCGGTCGTCGGTTGGTATTTCTCGAAGACTGCCCTCAGACTGCTTTGGATCGGAAGGAATGAAGGACATTGTGTGAGGCCTTTTCCTAGAGTGGGACACCAACCCAGGCTAAATAATAATATTTGATACAAACTCGTACTTCATGTGAAAAAATATATTTGAAATGAACATGACATAAAAATATCGCTTAGCCTGACAGGGACGCTTGAAGCTGTCGTCGACACATTAACTGCTCCTAGCGGTCCATCTATAGAAATCCAAACTTCCAAAGTCAGCGCATTGCGACTCCTCCGTCGCATTCGTACGCATCAATATATCTCATGACATCTTCGTTATCCTCACGAAACACAGTTTTAATATAAAATAAAGAAATAAGTCGTCTGTTAACTTGGGTTTGTTTGGATTTCATTGTGTTTCAAATAAATAACCCCTCACGATACAGTTTTCCCGTTTTACTTAGGCGTTATTACCCCCACGTTCGGGACCGATGCCTAAGGCGTTTAGGTGTAGCCTAACAAGATTTTTTTTGGTTTGGAATAAACACACGAATGTATTGTAAAAGACCAACAAAAAGTATTCAGACATTGGAAGTATAGTTTACCAACCTTCATGCTTTTTCGACGATTTAACACATTTTACACGCACAATAGT
The DNA here is from genome assembly GCF_025370935.1 of Choristoneura fumiferana. Taxonomy (NCBI): domain Eukaryota; kingdom Metazoa; phylum Arthropoda; class Insecta; order Lepidoptera; family Tortricidae; genus Choristoneura; species Choristoneura fumiferana. The sequence continues at coordinate 6,547,953 of NC_133486.1, forward strand.
CTAAATCCTTCACGGGCCGAATTATATAACAGGCATTTCATTGAAAAAATGCAAAACTTCAGGGTTCGTATAACACTACAGAAACCTTCATACCTAAACGTGCGTTTTGTGAAGTAGATGCAATAAAAAAGGAAGAGCTACTGTATTTTCTATGTGTTATATAGTTACACGACTGCCTTAAAAAAATAATGTATTGTTTTAAAAATGCACAATAAGCAAAGATAAATTCGTACATTCTGTTATAATGTGAATTTTATTTATTTGGAAAGGTTCCGTCCCAAAATATTGTCAAAATGAATCCCTAGGTAAAAGTTAAACTTACAATTTTGTAGTAGGTGTAGTAGGTTTAGCGATATAAGCTTGTAGAGTTAACAAACAGACAGAATATTAGTAAGGATTATTATACCATGTCGACCGACATTATATTTGCTCAATATCTATATCAGTATAACCTGTCTGTATAGCTTCAGTGGCTAATTCTAACCATAATATAACCGGAGCAAATATACATAAAACAAGGATCAAAGATAACCCAGATAAAAGATTATAATGCTATGGTTTTACGGTTTGAACTACTAACATGAATGTGGGCATCATCAACTACGTATTTGGGCTGTTGGTATTTAAACAAATTGAAGGTAAGAACGGTTTGAAAATTAGTCATCACGAACAATTACTATGGTTACCATTTATTTAAAAGATAAAAAAATAGATTTTATATTGTTTTCAGATTATTTAATTCAGTGGTAAGTCATAGTACTTTGTGAGCTCTTCATTTTGAGATTAAAATCTCAATTTTAAAAAAAGGTGACTAGACATGTTCTTTCCGTGGACCCTTCAATTAGTTTAATGACATTGAGAGGAATGATCTATAAATTAAATGTCACGAGGATTGTGAATGACAATTCGTTGACTGAATGATTATTGATTATACAGTCATTGTTTTTCTTGTGTCAATGTTGAGTTATAGATCTCAGGCTCACAATTTGTGTTTTATACCGGGTGTGGCCTGTAATATGATCAAATAATTAAAACATAGATTATACTCCTCAAACCGAACAACATTAGTTTAGCGATTTTTAAAAAAAGTTAGTTTTTTTAATTTTATTACTCTTTTAAGTTTATTCGAAGAAGCAATGTAAAAGCAAAATGTTTGATGTTTGTAGCGTGACAGGCGACGTCAGTTGTGTTCTAGGATGGCGTACATTGAAAGCAGTATTTAATTTGTATAAAAAAATGGACATTCAAAGACTCCAAAGACTCCATTATTTTTAAAAGTCGCTGAACTAATGTTCAGTTTGACGAGGACGATCTATGTTTTAATTTTTTGCTCGTATTATAGGCCACAGCCGATATGTTATGCCTACTACACAGTTTTTTTAATAAGAATCAAATGTCTCAAATAAAATTTCTTAATTTCAAACAAATATTTCTTGAAGTTAGATAATCTCAATAGCGTTTCAAAAATACAAAACATCTTGAAATTCAAAATTGTTAGTCTTCTCTAATCTTTACCTCGTATTGTAAATACTATTATGTATCAGTGGGGCGCCGTCTTCGTGAGAGAGGTCTTGACCCCCGCTCTGGGTCGTTTCTGGTGCAAAGGTTGTCTATCGCGGTTCATCGCGGCAACGCAGCGAGTGTATTGTGCACCCTTGCACCAGGTATGACGCGGGGCGGTTTATTTGACTGATTGTGTATTCGTCTCACCTTTGTGTATTTGTTTTAATTTTAATAACTTGACATGTTAAATGTATATAAATGATATTATGTATCTAAGTACCTATTATGTAGTTGCAATACATATATTGACATTAATTAAATACACTAACACAGAACAAAGTACATGAAGAATAAATATTTGTAAAACTATATGAAGCCGGTAGTCTGAAAATTAAACACCAGCCAGAAGTAAACTAAACGTTTAGTTTAGTCATAATGTAAGTACTCGTACATCAAATTAAACACTATGCAAGCGCAAACGTATGCCATTTGCTTTGTCTTTGAAACTAATAACAGCGAACAAAAATTAACTAGTAATAACAGCAGCACTGGTTCAATATGTATATGGACATATGCAGCGCCAGGAACTCGATTAAAACCAGACGCTAATTTATACAGGATCTCTCGAATAACAGCGGTACGAGGGCGAGGTTTGATAGAACAGTTTACTTAGGTGTTAGGTGAAAAGAAAAAGAACTAAGTAAATAAAGTAAAGTTGGAGTAACCCAGTTTTATTTTCATTTATACTACGCATCACGTTATACTATGTTGACTTTAGGATCCTGTAATGCACACACGTCTACATGTTTTAACTACTCGCCTTAACTAACCCACAAAGGATATAATCGTAACAATGAAAACGACACGCAATGTAAAACGACACCGGTTCGGTTCACGGACACGTTAACACGTTGTTGTTGTATTTGTTTCATCGCTACCAAAACCTTGAATTAATGATCAGTACACTTTGCAATGCAACTCTATTGTGTGACGAATGTTTATTTGACTACAGCTTTTGAAATTAAGGTCCGTTTATACCTAGAGACATTGAGCGTGCCAGACACGTGCCGTGGCAGACAAAATAATATTAAGTGTCTGTCGGCGTCTGCGCGGCCGTGTAACCATAGATATAAATACGTTAATAGACACTGTCATCATCATCATCCCAGCCTATATACGTCCCACTGCTGGGCACAGGCCTCCTCTCAGAACAAGAGGGCTTGGACCGTAGTTCCCACGCGGGCCCAGTGCGGATTGGGAACTTCACACGCACCATTGAATTGCTTTGAAAGCCGTGGTGGCCTAGTGGTTTGACCTATCGCCTCTCAAGCAGAGGGTCGTGGGTTCAAACCCCGGCTCGCACCTCTGAGTTTTTCGAAATTCATGTGCGAAATTTACCACGAGCTTTGCGGTGAAGGAAAACATCGTGAGGAAGCCTGCACAATAGACACTGTATAGAAGAATATTATTTTTCATCGCTACCAAAACCTTTTAATGATCAGTACACTTTGCAATGCAAGTCTATTGTGTGACGAATGTTTAGTTGACTACAGCTTTTTAAATTAAGGTCCGTTTATGCCTACAGACATTGAGCGTGCCAGACACGTGCCGTAGCAGACAAAATAATATTAATTATATTAAGTGTCTGTCGGCGTCTGCGCGGCCGTGTAACCATAAATATAAATACGTTAATAGACACTGTATAGAAGAATATTATTTTTTCTGCACGGCACGTGTCTGGCACTCTCAATGTCTGTAGAAATGGACCTTGTGGCCGCTTGTAGACGTCCGTTGTTTTCACCGGACAAGTACCGTTTTTTTTTTGCGGACTTGCGGTGTTGTTTGCTTACAATGAACGTGTGTACATGCACCAAACATTTCTCAGCGACTTAGCCATACAACACCGCAAGTCCGGCAAAAAAACGGTCCGTTCTCCGGTGAAACAACGGACGTCTACAAGCGGCCTAATTTTTGCTAAATTCAGAAGGCATACGCCCAAGATAAAAAGTAGAAAAAAAATCCACCGGTTCGGAAAAACCTCTGTTGAAAAGATATTTTTTTAAACAGATTTACATTAGAATGTTGTTGAATGATCACAAGTAGCAGAACCACATTTTTTAAACAGTAGATTTCGCTATTCGAAGTAAGGGATCGCCAATACGGATCGGAATCATTTCCAAATAGCCTGGCCATGATAATAATGATTATATTATGTATATAATCATTAATTTTATAAATGCCTTAAGATAAATATTAAAGCAATTATTTAAAAATGATAATGATATTTTATGATAATTGAGGCAGTTTCTAGACAGT
>NC_133486.1:6551871-6624679 GCF_025370935.1 Choristoneura fumiferana
ATATAGGGGATAAACCCATCTATCCCCTATACCGGGTGTGGCCCTAATACTAGCAAACAATTAAAACATAGATCCTCCTCGTCAAACTGATTAACATTAGTTCAGCGACTTTTAACATGATGGAGAATTTGAATCTTCCTTTTTTCATACAAATTAAATACTGCTATCAATGTACGCCATCCTGGAACAGAACTGACGTCGCCTGTCACGCTACAAACATCAAGCATTTTGCTTTACATTGCTTCTTTGAATAAACTTAAAAGTGTAATAAAAATTAAAAACCAACTATTTTTAAAAGTCGCTGAGCTAATGTTGTTCAGTTTGACCAGTATGATCTAAGTTTTAATTATTTGCTCATATTACAGGCCAAACCGGGTGTACCTATGTCCATCCATCTGCCAAACACCCTGTCTGTATACATCCGCATACAGACAATAGCATTATGCTATAGAGATGAATGAATAAAACGCAAAGGGCTTTTCAATGAACCCGATAGTTTCCTACAGCGTTTAGAAACTTCCTTTGTTACTTTTTGCCTCATCCAATCAGGAATTTAAGAAATGGAGCGGATCAGTCTTTAATTGGCCAGTTTTTACTCCTCTCGACTATTCCGCCAGAAAAAATGTTTACACTCCGCTGGGCGAACTGCAGTGCCTACTTGTCATGCGGAAACAAAAGACGACGTGCGGAATACGTAGATGATTATAATATCCACGTAATTATAATGAGTGGTTCAAGTTCATGGCAACTAGGTACGTTTATGAGCTATAGTCACGGAACGTGAGAGAAATTTTAACAATGTAAAATCTAGATATTAGGTGCAGAGTAATTTTGGTAGATTCGGTATAATCGAATGGTTAGAATCGCTAAAGGAGACTCAAAGTCGCCTAAACTGCAATGGTCAGGGCTAAATATGTTTGAAGTTTCTCTGTGATATTGAAGCAGAAATTAGGAAATCCGCAGAAGAATTAAAGTAAATGACATAGCCAATAATTGCACACTTAAGAGGCAGCGAGCGGCACACATTGCTCGAAGAACTAATAGCCGTTGGAGACTATTCATGAGTGGCGACCACGTACAGTAAGCGAGCGAGGCAGCGAGGCTCTCTTCAAGCTGGTCTGGTAAACGTCGCATGAATCCGGTGGATGGATACTAGGTGTGGCATTCTTTAGGGATGTCCAGCAGTGTACGTCTTTCGGCTGTCGATAATCAAAAGTTAATGTTTATCCAACAAAACGGACACGGTTAAGATTTAAGAACGAACGGAGCGCGGTAAAAGGTTGTTTTATAAATCATAATTCGATTTGGTCATAATAAAATCAACAATCCACGTACTTAAAAGTACAATCCATTGTTAACAAGAGTCATTTGTTACGCAATGCCGGCTTTTCAACGCGTTACATTATAAAGTGAATAAAGCAGAATTATTTTGTCCGTCATAGAAGATAAAGCGTATAAAGAGTTGATTAAAAATAAAAAACGGTCATTAGACATGGGCAAATAATAGTCTTTGTTAGACTAGTCCTTGGAGTTGTAAACGACAAACACTTAAAATTATAAATATAACTTAAATGTGTTTCCAAGATAAAACCGACATGATTATGTCGTTTGTGTGTCACATCGTAATAATATCTATTTCGATTTAGTGCTATTATTTTAATAAATTTGTTACAAAGACAACAAAATGATTGACTACCGATCGCATCGCTAAACTTTAAATTGCCTATCATTTATAGTTCAAACCCGAATTCTCACAACAGTCTCCGGATATCCAGAATGAAAGATCAAAATAACGCAACATTATCCACAAAAAGGATACACAAGGACATCTGTCAATTCTTTTGTTTATGAGCTAAAATAGAATATAGTTGCGGTTTCCTGTTCCGCGTAGGAGGCTACTGTGCGGCCGCGAACAGGGGGCCTGCTACGAAATTCAAAAATCGAAGTTTGTATCGTACCGTCTCTCTCACTCTCGTATTAAATAATATTAGCGTCAGCGGAACGGCAAGATAAAAGTTCGAATTTTGCACTTCGTAGTATAGGCTTGGACGCTAGCGACGGCAGGAGCGACAGGATCACAATGTTTAAAATATAATTATGACGCAAGGATGGCCAAAACAGAGAACTAAACAAATCTCTAAGGGATATGACCAAATCACGAAGGATGTTAAAAATAGCGAATCAATTTTATCACTCGCCTAATAAAAATCAGTCATTTGATCAATCCCTGAATCTGTTTAGTGAAATGACGAAATTAGCTAATAAAGGCAACTCGTTATTTATTTAGTGATTTGATCAAATCCCTGAAACACGTCAGTGAGTTGACTAAACAAACTCGAAAAGTCAACTCGTTTCTTTATCATTTCACTAGACAGTCTAGACACGTTCAGTGATATGATAGAAATCTCAACTCTCGTTGATCTTACGTACGCGAGAGACCTCCTTCACTGATTTGAAAAAAATAGGCTGGCGTTCTATTCCCGCCAGTACTGACAGCCAGTGCTGAATTCTCTAGAAAAATGGTTTACTTAGAAGAGGCCAATAACTATAAGCCAGTACTGGCTGCCAGTGACACTAAAATCGGCCAGTGAAACTAGCAGCCAACACTGGCTTCGTCTGAACCTGGCTTAACGGTCGTCTTGAAGCGATAGCAACTTGTTCGCCAAGCTTTTCAATGTGATATTAACTTAAATTGACTCAAACCACGACACCGTTTAGTCAAATAGGCTGCTCAAGCACTCATAGCTGTGTCAAGATATCAACGGAGACCCATTTAATGATAATAAGCATTAAAAATAAAGCGTAAACCTGTTAATCGGGTTACTATTACAACACGGTAACAGTCGGCCGAGATGACATCCACACGAGTTTAACTGCGATTTTATTACATAACTGGACATAATTAACGGATAGGCGATAACAAACAGCGATTTAAAAAGATGATGTAATCTTACACTTAAAGGCAGCAGCTGCCTGTGAAGTTGACCAAGAATACGAGTATAAAGAATTCTAGAATAAGACAAGATATGCGACAAATAGCTGTTCCTAAAGTCTCATTTAGACTATACGAGAACTTGCATGCAACTTTCACTACATTTGCAGTATTTGTTTGATCAATAATAATAATGCTAGTTACGTTACAAAGAAAAGAGAAAGATAAACAAAAACTTAAAAACTAATCTTGGCAATAGGTACCGGTCTCAGCATATGCTGAAGATAAATTCAGCGCTGATTTTCAGCCCGGCCCTTCTGGCAAGGGTGGCCGCAACCATATTGAATACATAACAATACATATTTCCGTTTGTGACATTTTTAAATCCTGAATCCTTGTCTTTAAATCCTGTATTGTGTGTGTTATCCATATTCTGTTTTAATCGTGTGGTATGATCGTGAGTCGTGTTGTTTTTGTGAATTGTGATGTTTATAGACATGAGTATAGGCATTAATGTAGTTTGCATCCACTTATGTCGCGCCCCACCTAGGGGTATCCCTGCCTTTGTATTTCCAGACGGTGTTTTTTAACAATCTTTTTGAATTTTAGCAAAGGCATGATCAACTGAATTCATTGTCCCTCAATAGTCTGCGGTGTAATGCAACTTGTAAACAAGTTCTTGAATGGTCTAAATGAGGCTTAAAGTCCAGTTTAGATCATGGAGAAAAATCGAGCCAGTCGTATTACATTGCGAGGCCGTAAATCAAACGAGTTTAAAGTGGTTTATCGAGTGCCACTAGGTATATAATGCAACTTGCACGATTTTTATTGCAACTCTAAACTGGGCTTAATATCACTAATTTCATCTAATAAGCACGGCCCTAGTGGAGGCTCAACACAAAATTCAACTAATATCAGCCGTAGGACGTCCACTGTTGGACATAGGCCTCCCCCATAGACCTCCAGAAAATTCAACTAATGAACACACAACACAATCCTATTTCTCCGGTAGATTGTAGATTTATATTAGCAGACAGTGCGTTTGTCACTCTTTCACACTAAAAGCGGTTGGATGTAAAGTAAAGATAAAGATAACTGAATCTCAAGAATAACATAAAGTTAGGCTGCTTTTTAGGATTCCGTAGTCAAATAGGAACCCTTATTATTGTTATCGATATTACCACGTGATTGAGATGTACCATCGTAAAATTCCAAAATCACAACCGCTCCACTAGAGACTATATCCACCATGTTCCTCATACAACATATAATGGTCATAATCATCACCATCATCATATCAACCGTAGGGTAACCACGTAGACCTCCAGTCCGCAACTAGGGGACTAGACCTCCAGTTGCTTCGGCTGGAAGCAGCCTGCATCCATCGTGAACCTGCGGCTTTAACCAGGTCATTTATCCATCTTCCATCTTGCCGATCCGCGGCCTCCATTTGAAAACTTTTCGGCCCCAACGACCATCTGTTCTCCGAGCTATATGGCCTGCCCGTTGCCACTTTAACGAGCTACAATAATTCGCTTGGCTACGTCGGACCCTCGTTCTTCTATATATCTCCACATTTCTGATTCGATCCCGTAGGTAGAAATCCTGAGCATATTTAGCTCTCTCCATAGCTCGCTGAATATGACACGTTACGTATTTGGTAATTTAGCAACATGCTTACATTGTTTTACGCAAGCGGAGCCGCGTATAAAGCTAGTTCCTAATAAATTAGATAAGTACTACAGTGTAGAACACGTAAGCACGTGTCTTTATCAATCCACGCACAAAAGGTTGTCTGACCAACGTGCAACCTATCACCTCGCTTAATGTATAGAAATAATTGTCTCATTGTGGTATCGACATAGGAAATAACATCAAGGATGAGTGCCATAATACATTGTTTATATAGGTATGAAGCAACGACTTATAGGTACATACAGCTTAAAGCTGAAACATTGTGGCATTGTTACAAATTACGACATAAGGAAAAGGATTCATATGTAATTAGGTTAGGTAATCATATAATTATACTTTGCTTCTTTTGTCCTACAGTCCTGCTTTGTTAGGTCAACACACCACAGTTAATTAGTAATAAAAAAACGATAATAACAATAACAACCTACTTATACATTATTATGTAGATAATGACGTGGACAAATACAGCTGGTTAATGCTTATACTACCTGTTGCCTGAAAGTTCGTCTTCAAACAATTAATTTATCGCTTATGAATTATGGAATTTTCCGAGATAAAAACTATTCTGTGTTCTTTCCAGGGTCTCAAACTATACACACACAAACATCACGCCTGTATTCCCAAATGGATTAGGCAGAGCACACGAAACGTTACCGCTACGGAGACACTTTTAGCAATTTTCGGTTTAAAGTTTGACAAAAACGGTACAATAGTGACAGGTTGCTAGCTGTCACCTAAAATAATAGCTTGGTAATCAAAAGGAGATCACAAAATGTATGTAAAGGTCGCAAGCAGATCTTCTTTACTTTGGAACTTTGTTTGGATATCCCGGCCAGACACGGCTCAGTTTTTTTTTTTTTAGTTTTGGATTTATTTAGTTTAGGTACATTTTACTTTTTAAGTTTATTAAAATACGATTTAGCAAAAAAAGAACTACGATGAAGCTCGGTCGGCCAGGCACTATAACAATAATGAATAATAGTAATAGTTTCTCAAGAATATTTAGCAAAGTTCTTAAATATTTCAGCACATAGCCAATATGTTCACAGTACTTCCAGTAAAAATTTCAGCCACTGAACGGAATATTATGGTTTCATTTCGTAATTCCTAGTAGGTGCCATAATTATTAACTAATGATTTAAACTAGTTTATTAGAGACTTGCAGCTGGACAGTGATGTCACTGCCTTGCAGAATCCTTTGTTTTTCTACAAGTACTTTTTAAATATTGCAATACCTACGTAAGATGAAGTAATACGTAGGTATACTAGTTTCATTTAGCAATAACGATAATTAATATGAGTCAAAATTCAAAATCATAAGCCGGACACTTAAAAGGAAAACAAATTAGGACGTAAAGATTGTAATTGGTCTGAAAAATAATGGAAGAGCATCTACCAAGGCCGATTGACAAATATTAATATCCTTCTGTTATTTACATTAGACAAGTGTTATAAGTAAAAGTAGCAATATCAGGTAACCGTGGTATATACCCCGTAAAAACATGTCTACTAGTTAATACATTTGTTCAAGATAAAGGTATCAGAAACGTTTACTCAACCAAACAAGTCTGCTGAACGTTAGGGAATATCTTACGTTCAGTCGATCCAAGTTTAGATTAACTCGACCTTAAATCTAAAAGTCTAGTATCTCAATTAAAACCCACGCACATTCACTTTCTCAACAGACTCACTCAACACATCCGCTGCTCCACGTAAACACTGAGATATTCAATATCCTATTGTGCTCCACTACATATAAATTCATCCATTGTGCTAAAGCTAAAACCACATGATACTGTACTGTATTTGCTCGACACACTAAGGCATTGTAACTCTATACCAAGGGAAGGCTTTTGTGAATAGGGGTTTGATACTAAGTTACTCTGACGAATAGAATACTGGTAACTAGTGACAGTTAAGTGGCGTCCTTGCGTTGGATGATAAAAAAGAAATAGAGATAAGTTTAGTAATGTCAAAATGTATGGAAGCTACAAGCTTTCACCAGAATCAGAGACACGACGGTGGATGCAGGCAGGCCGCTTCCCACCGAAGCAACTGAAGGTAAAATAGAGGAAGCCTAATGTCCTACGGTTGATATAATGATGAAATATTACAAAGCAAATTCTCTTTTTTTTACTAAATTTTTAACGAGGCATCACTTTATAGATAAATAAATAAGTTTTAATATTGCAGAACCTAACAAGTACCCCTATTATTCGAACAAAATAAGATATAACGTTTTTGTAATGATACGTAATGAGTCATTATTAAGCTATATCATCATCATCCCAGCCTATAAACGTCCCACTGCTGGGCACAGGCCTCCTCTCAGAACAAGAGGGCTTGGGCCATAGTTCCCACGCGGGCCCAGTGCGGATTGGGAACCTGCACAAACCTGCGAAGCAATTCAATGGTGTGTGCGAAGTTCCCATTATTAAGCTATATACCTACTTCATATTACCTGCTACTAAAAAGTAATAAAATTACACTTCTCTTTACTTTAGAAGTAAAACAAGCATTATTAAAATTGCAATGGCTGGTAGAGCTAAGAGGATTTACATATAGAATAGACATATTAGACGAGACAGCGTCTCTACTCACCATACAATGTTTGAATACTAAGTAAGCAGTTAAATTGTCCTATTTTAAACGAACAATTCTAGCAGGCAGGCAATGAAATAGTAGGTACATTGTGCCTTAGGCCTTAGGAATTACAAATAAGACTATTAAAACGTATTTTATATCGTAACTACTTGCTTAGAATAGAGACCACGGAAGGGTTGTGCCTAATGGATGTATGGACTTTGATTCCGTTGCCTTTCTAAAGCAAGTAAAAAAAAAAAAGTAGCGCGGTGGCATAACTAACGGTCATGACGGATTTTAAATAAAAGAAATGCAACAATAAATAATATAAAATCTTCAAATCTGTTAGGTACTAAAAATAAAGCAAAGAAAGTTAAAGTAATAAAATAAAATTTCTGTATAAATGTAAAGCAAGTGTTTTATTTCACGTTGAGGTACGTAACTTCTTTGCTTAATCTTGAAGCTGAATCAAGTCAGGAACTACGTGGTGATGCGAATTAAAAAAAAAACATACAGTCCGATTGAATATGTGGCCTCTTAAGTAGAGGGTTATTGGTCGAGGATCCGATCCGAACTCACCTCTGAGTTTTTCGGATTTTGTGTGCAAAATTACATTTGTACCATGACCTTTTTACAACACAATTTATAGACGAAGATATCGCAACAGGTGCTTGTTCAGACACAACAAGCACCTGTCTTGTTCAGAGTCGGCAAAAACCGTCGATTGGAAACAATAGAATTTACCGTACCTTTGAAATTAACATTGATTAACACACACATTAGCATGAGTAAACTTAAGTTCAAACACTGTGAGTCATGCAACGAGGTCGAATAACAAACCATAATGAAATTCGCATAATTTTAAAGTTCAATTAGATTGATATTGCGTTTCTAATGAAAGTATTGTAAACAATGATTAGAATTTATACCGGCAAGCTTTATTGCATGAGGCATTTCTACCTCCTTAGTCGGATGTCACAGGCAATCGTGATACTTCATGTACGCTATTTCCGTACTTTTTCGATAGGGAAGAGACACACCGATAGAACCAGTGTCAGTTTTCCAAAGCACAAATCATTCAAACATCGTTTTTCTTTAAAAAAAAATCATCGCAGTCTTCACTTCATATGTGTATGTGTAGTGTTTCTTAAAAGGAAATTGGCATTCTTTGAACAAAAGGTCAGCCATGTTTAAGGCACCATATGCTTTACCAATCAATCAAAGTCAGGATGTTCCTATCATAACAAATGAATAACGAACTTCAGCTTTAGAAGGATAACGTTTAGGCTTGTTGTGGATCTCTGTCAACAATCTGAGGTGATGTTTATGCATTTACAAGTTCTGTTCTGGAGGCCTAATGTTAGAATTATTGCAAGGAAATCGTTGTGTTGTGCTTAGGGCTTGCAATCCGGATAACCGGATATCCATATTATCCGGATATCCGCCCATTTTCAAATCCGGATAGGAAGATCTTCATTATCCGGATAATTTGGATAATTCGAATATCTGATATTAAGCGCGCGCTCGCGCATTGTGAGAGGTTAGTGTAGTGTATGCATCACACAGATACATTAATCTTTGTATTAGGAAGGTTTACATGCAACTTATTAGTTAGGTTCATTCTTAACATCTTGTTTGGTAGTGGCGATGATGATTTTTTGGTAAATGTGTATGTAAGTAATGTATGTGTTTATTTTATTAATATTATTATATTTTATGTATTTTTTCAATCTTCTATATATTTTTTACCTTACATTACACACACCTGCTTTGATCACCTTTTTTCTTGTTTCTATGTTAATAACATCGTCAGGTCGAATAAGAAGGTAGAAGAAGAGATCGCTTTTTAGCGATTAGACCCCTGTTTTCTCGTCTCCTACCCTACCTTTTATGTTCTGATTTCATTTTATAATGAATGTTTTTTTGGTGTTCAATACAATACGCTTTGTATTGTATTGTGTTGTTTATTCTTATAATAGAGCAAGAGCCCGCAAGAGCCAGACCTTCGTTATAGTATCGTTATAATCCTTCGTTATAGTCCGACTACAGGACCAGAGCACGAAGCCTATTCCTTTGCAGCGGGGAGTCAGACAAGGAGATGTGATCTCACCGAAACTGTTCACCGCTGGATTGGAAGATGATTTTAAGGTTCTGGACTGGAAAGGACGAGGCATTAACAATAATGGGGAGTACTTCACTCACCTTCGATTCGCCGACGATATTGTAGTCATGGCTGAGACTATGGAGGACCTCAGTGCTATGCTCGCTGACCTCAGCAGAGTTGTTTCCGACCGAGTTAGCTTAAAAATAAACATGGATAAAACGAAAGTCATGTCTAATGTTGTGCCAGCTCCCGTAATAGTCGGAGGCTCTGCGCTCGAAGTTGTTGACGACTATGTATACCTGGGACAAACGATCCAGTTAGGTAGGTCTAACTTCGAGAAAGAGACTCGTCGAATCCGACTCGGCTGGGCAGCATTCGGGAAGCTTTGCAGTGTCTTTTCGGCCAAATTACCGCAGTGTTTGAAGTCAAAAGTCTTTGACCAGTGTGTGATGCCAGTGATGACATACGGATCTGAGACGTGGGCGCCAACGATGGGCCTCATTAGGAAGCTCAAAGTCACTCAAAGGGCTATGGAGAGGTCTATGCTCGGGGTTTCTCTACGGGATACAGTCAGAAATGATGATATCCGCAGTAGAACTAAGGTTACCGAAATAGCCCGAAGATTTGCGAAACTGAAGTGGCAGTGAGCGTGCTCGCAGGACTGATGGCCAATGGGGTTAGAAGGTTCTCGAAAGTCGTCCGCGGAGCCGAGCCGTCGGTAGGCCTCCACTCCAATAAGATGGAGCGACGACCTGGTTAAGATCGCTGAATTGCGTTGGATGCGGAAAGCACAAGACTGGTCTGAGTGGAGAGCCTTGGGCGAGGCCTAAGTCCAGCAGTGGACGTCTTTCGGCTGACATGAGGAATCGAATCTACTCTCGATTCTGAGTATTTCTGAGGAAAGTGCTTTCCGGTTTTCAGTTATATTAAAAATTAACACCTTGCATAAAAATAACTTTCAGCCTTTAAAATATAACGAAGGTCTGGCTGTCGTGGGCTCTTGGTCCGTAAGGCAAAATAACAACAAGCAGGAGACAGAGAAGTTTTAAAGTGTTTTTAAGTTATTTCACTCATTAAAGTGACAAAATAATGATTTTTGTGCGTATAAGACAATCAGTAATTAAGTTAATTAACACGATTCGTCTGATGAAACGAATTTAAAATTGTTTTAGCGTTTTTTTTTAAATATTTGGAAAATTATTCAAATTATTCAAAATAACCGGATATCCGGATACTGAGATTTCAAATATCCGAAGTATCCGGATAATAAAAAGTTACCGGATAGTGCAAGCCCTAGTTGTGCTATCCACTAGCAACCTGAGGTAGAGCAGATCTTTTAGGTCCACGGAAGTAGTCGGAACTGACCGGCGTTTTCGGATGGCAAAGTATAAATATGGTCTATATCCAGAAAGTGGACGAAGCGAAACAAGTATGTAAGGATCGTAGCAAGTGGAAAGAAGTGGTCTCTGCCTACCCCTACGGGAAAGAGGCGTGATTATATGTATGTATGTATGTATATCCATATGTGTATAGAAACCGTTGGTTTCACAATGGAGTGTGCATTTGTTGGTATCACGGGATTTAACATAATCCTACTAATGTGTGTTTGTTACTCCTTCACGCTAAAATAGATGGACGTCTGGAATAACAAGGCTACTTTCATCCCGATATTCCCACGGAATCCATGCAAATTCCCAAAATCTTTACTGTTCTAGACATGAAATTTTGCACAAGTATTCGTGATATATAATTTAGGTAATTGAAGACCAGCATGCAATTTTCGGGAATGCCTGTGGGAATATAGTGCAATGTTGGAATGTCACTGCACTATTCGACTGCCCGATTTAATAGTTGATGCGGGCGATGCCACGGGTAAAGGATAGTGAGAGGACAATGTAAAGCTTTGACGAAACGCGATAAGATGATGGACATTAAAAGTACATTTCCTTTGCCGCTTTTTATTCTTTCTTCCTTTGTAATGTGAAGGGGTGAAGCCAGACGAGCGTATTTTTTTGAGTTGTGAATCGCTTATTTTCGGTCGCGTAATTTGGGCTGCATTCGGTTTAATGATGATGATGACTAAAGTCCAGTTTGTACCACACGGCGACTCAAAACGAGTTGTACACAAATAGGACTTTTGTATGAAACTGAAATGACGCAAGCGGAAATACGCGACTCACAACTCAAAAATTCTGCTCGTCTGGCATCATCACCCGTAGTGTGACAAAGATCAACTGATGCTACTGGCCACTGGTCGATTCAACACCGGAAAGCGCAGCCTTTATGTATCGATGAGAATGTCAAAAACCTTTTTATAGCGGCAACACTTCTTATTGTTACTTTTTCCTAACCTGTGTAATGTGTCACTGCTGTTATAAATAAATTATTTTCTTTCTTTCTTTCTTCTTTCCTTATTTTTTGCCGTTAGGTGGCAAGGTCTTTGTTAAATTTACGATATATTTCTTTAATCGGTCAATTATTTAAATATCGAAGTCGTCGGGGTAAAAGTGAAACCGTCTGAGTCACGGCCTTTGAAGAAAGCTCTGAACCTTTTGTTCCGGTTAAAGGTCATACACATGTAACAATACATAAAATGGTGTATTTCCGATAAAATTACTTTATTTGCATCCACGTTTAGTCATTTTTCTTAAGACCCAAATATACAAATAATGAACAAAGAAGCATTAGAAAAGCCGATGGTCTACTTCAGATTTTTGCGCGTTTATATCACGATGTTTTTAAACAAGGTGCTGTCATATTTACAAAAACACTGATGAGCAAACATAACAGGCCACTTTGGCGTAACTTTGTATAGAAATTGACGTTAGTTTTTCTTAAAAAAAACGCTTGTTGGTGCTACAATAGCGATGTATCGTCAAAGTTATAATGGGTAAAATGGAAACTCCGAGGCATTTGTATATTTGCTATGGATTCTGATTCATATCTAAGAAATAAATAAATAAAATATCACGGGACAATTCACACCAATTGACCTAGTCCCAAAGTAAGCTTAGCAAAGCTTGTGTTATGGGTACTAAGCAACGGATAAATATAATTATATAGATAGATACATACTTAAATACATATTAAACACCCAAGACCCGAGAACAAACATTCGTATTTTTCATACAAATATCTGCCCCGACACGGGAATCGAACCCGGAACCTCAAGCTTCGTAGTCAGGTTCTCTAACCACTAGGCCATCTGGTCGTCTTAAGAGGGCGATCATTACGTATTTATTTTTATGAAGTCAACTAAAAGCTTTGGCAAATGCAATTTAGAAGATGCCAACGCACAAATATTTACTACAAATCGAAGGCGTTCGTTGGCAATGGAATCGAATTATGGGCAACAAAATTG
Organism: Choristoneura fumiferana; assembly: GCF_025370935.1. Taxonomy (NCBI): domain Eukaryota; kingdom Metazoa; phylum Arthropoda; class Insecta; order Lepidoptera; family Tortricidae; genus Choristoneura; species Choristoneura fumiferana. The sequence continues at coordinate 6,564,547 of NC_133486.1, forward strand.
CTATAATACAGAACACTGTCGTAATAAAATAAGTGACAATTTCCGCGATAATCAAAACAGTTGAGCCAAGAAGCGAGTAAATTGCTGTGTCGATGTATAACCTCGTATTACCATACATAACGCCGTGTGTGGATATGTGAAATGACACGGCAGGCTGCGTCCGCGCAGGCTTATCCGCTTCCTTGTGATCCAAGGATCTTCCTTGCTGCAATAAAACACCATGATGTTTCTTTTAATGCAGGTTGGCTTTGTGAAGAAATTAAATATATTTTTCCCGAACACGTCCAAGTATATCGACATGATTGTCGTATTTCATATAATAATCATCATCATCATCATCAGCCGGAAGACGTCCACTGCTGGACAAAGGCCTCCCCCTTAGAACGCCACAATGAACGACAACTCGCCACTTGCATCCACCGGTTTCCCGCTACTCTCACGATGTCGTCAGTCCACCTGGTTGGAGGCCTGCCAACGCTTCGTCTTCCGGTTCGTGGTCGCCACTCGAGGACTTTTCTCTCCCAACGGTTATCTGTTCTTCGAGCGATGTGGCCTGCCCATTGCCACTTCAATTTGCATATTTTTCCAGCTGTGTCAGTGACTTTAGCTCTTCGACGAATTTCCGTATTCCGGATTCTATCGCGCAAAGAAACTCCAAGCATAGCTCTCAGCGCCATAATTCATCACTGGCAACACACACTGGTCGAAGACTCTAGTCTTCAGGCACTGCGGAATATTGGACGAGAAGACATCACGAAGTTTCCCGAACGCTGCCCATCCGAGTTAGATTCTCCGGGCAACCTCTTTGTCGAAGTTGGACCTACCCAACTGAACAACTTGTCCAAGGTAAACATAGTGGTCAACAACTTCGAGTGCATCGTTCCCAACGATAACCGGCACGGGTGTGACATGGACATTTCATATAATATAACGACATTTTATGATGATACAATTTGATAAAAAAAATATTTATGAATTGAATTATTTACAAAATTAAGAATAAATAGTATTAGTTTATAGTTTTGAAGTAAAAGAAAACTTAAATTACGCGTAAAGTTTAAAGATGTTTAAAACTTTAAACATTAAGTACCTAACCTACCAACTGAGGAGCCAAAACAAAATTCATACAAAACTTTCTACGAAAAGTGACCCGTTTCTTGCTGTAATTAAACATTGACAAAGTACCATCAGCTAAATAAGTGGTCTGTCAATTTTTAAACAAGTTCCTATTAAATGAATATGTCGCTAAAGTCGAACTTTATTGTTATTATTGGCATTATTGTTTTGTGACATGCAAACGATTATCAACTTTAGGGTGGTAGACCACATGTTTGGTTGATGGTACCTATGTTAATGTAGCCCTGACCTGAACTCTGTATATTATTGATGTTTAATAAATGTTTAATGTTATGTATGATTTTCCATGAATCTGCGATTCAGAAGTAAATTTTGTTTCCAATTTATGCAAGAGTTCTCTTCAGAAGCAACTCTCAAATAAAGTCAACCTGTATAAAATTGGGAATTATTTATGCAGTATCTGTTTAATACGAGTTTTTCACGGCCGGAGCAGTTTGTTAAGGTCATCAATCAACGCCTCTTTTATTCGTAATGCCTACGGATTCAGAGATGTTAAAGATAACTGTCGGAATTCTTAAGCCTTGTTCACACGTGAAGTATGATAGTGCAGTGCCACGAGAGTTGAAGTGAATGATTACACACACAGCTACAACATCTCGTGTAATGACAGCACGGTTTTGCCATTTACTCATTCATTTAATTCATTCTCTTTTTGTGCAATCAGTTATTTTTGCAGCTGTGTGGACTTCAAGGCTACTAGTATTTCCTAAATTACCTCCAGGCTTTGCAAACTTCAGCGCACGGGGTGAAGTGGTGCGATAGTATAGCATTAACTAGTTTTTTTATCTTTTCAAACGGACTGTTGCTGTTACGCTAATGGTTTTTACAGCTTACCAGAGATAGGGCGAGCTGCCCGATGCCGCTCAGAATGGGGAATCGTAGCTTAGCATGCTAAAAATGTTTCTAATAAGCCGCTGTCGCACAACACTAAGAGAGATAATATTTGCAAGCAATCTGAATGCTACCCGGTATCTGAGCTCCATATACCTGACCACAACCAAACAATATATGTGCCTACATATGAATTACATACTCGTGTACCCAGATTAATCAAAATTAATTGGGATTATTCTGGAAAAATGGCTTAATTGTTCAGCACTATAGGCAGTAAACTAATTAAGGTTTAATTCCTCCTAATGATGATTTTATTGCGCAGTTAGACGTTATAGGTCGAGTATTATGATAGCGCTCCGGTTTGGTTTCTGGGATCTCTTTTACTTAAGGCCGTGGGACTGATGGCAGCGGGCAGCGGCGCGGCGAGCGGTTTCTCTGTTCAATGCGCGACCGAAACCCTCACCGTACAGTAGTTATAACCTGCACCACGCGCAATGAACAGGGAACACGCACGGTGTTGAGCCCGGTTACTTTAGATATGCTGGAGTCGTAAGTTTTAACGCATACCTATTTAGTTATAGTTTGAAGTATGATGTCCGCAAAATGTATTAATGAAATCCTATCAAACCTTTATGATTAACCACAACATAGGGCTTTTCGAGGCTAGAGTGAATGGGCTGTTACTGAACCAGGTGAGTGAGATAGGGGTCAATCACGGGTCACTTTTCTGTAAAAAGAAAATGGTTGATCTGTATGACGCGAACTGTTTGCCAGAGGGTAGCGGGACAGGCAGCGGGGCAGCAAGCGTTTTCTCTGTTCAATGATGGTGCCAGGAAACCCTGTGCGAACGTGCGTCTCGGTCCCACAATGAATAGAGAAAACGCTCGCCGCGCCGCTATCCGCCACGCTGTTCGCTGGTGTCCAGTCCTCGGCCTCAGCAACAGCTTACGCGTTAGTTTAACATTATTGTGTCTTAGTCTATCGCTGTGTTATTTGCCTTTGTCGGACACAGACAACAAAATTTAACTTATAAACCGATAATTACTAAGACTATTGTAGAGATAGTAACGTGTCACTCAAGTAGCTAGTTGTAATTCTAGTTTCGAATAATGACTGGTTAATTACATCTTTATATGTATAGTATAAAATAAAGTCACTTCTCGTGTACGCTTAATCTTTTTAAACTTAAACTAAGCGACGGATGTAAATGTGGTGTTCACCATCAGTATATATATATATATATATATATATATATATATATATATATATATATATATATATATATATATATATACGATACGCGCCTCGAGGATGTAGTTTTTGGAAACTTGAACCTGAAAAAGGTTTTTTTTTTATGTATCCGAGCAAAGCCGGTGTGGCACACATTTTGAGTACCCGTGATGCACGCATGCAACTATGTCAAAATAACGGAACTCGTCAAAGCTAGCCCTAGTCAATAGCCAGTAGAAACGTCGCTGCAGTGATTCTAATGAACGTACACACATCTGTAGGTACACATTGGTCGGAAACATACAAATGTTTAAACGCAAGTCACTCAATATTGTGTTAGGTACCAATAAACAGCGAATCGACCCTCACGACAGAGAGAGCTTGAGCTAACGAACGAACCAGTTCGAGTACCTAATATCGAAGTACAAGTCGATCACCCGCTGGGACTTTGCCGGGGAGCAATTACTAATTTAGTGGTATTTATTTTATTGTGATTCCTATTAATTTGTTATTTACCTACAAGAACATTCTCCTTGCCACCTTTTTCGTTAGGCATTCTGGGGAGTGAAATAAACGTAAGTTAAGTATGTCTTCCACCTCGCATTTAGTACACAAACATACAGCCTTGTTCACTGACGTCACGTAAATTTAACCCGGTGGGAATTGAGATACGAGTATTAAGGTGCTACACCTGCACCTTGTAATTTTAGTGTAATGTATGACTTGTAAGTTGCAATGATGCCAGTTTGGAATAGGGAAAAAGGAAGAAAAAGAAGATTTACTCAGCTACAATACGCCCGTTTTATTTTACCGCGAGAGTCATTTCTATGGACTGTTTCCAATTTCCATGCGTCAGTCTCAGAGCTATGGCCAAAATGCCGAAAAGATGGATGATCCAACTCTGTCGCTTTTGGAACACCTTTACTATGTATATCCGTCGATAGTGTAACGGAAAAGAACGATTATAGGCACGGCACCGTTGCGAAACTTTCGCTTGATTATTGTGGGAAAATATTTCTTTAATTTATGTACATACATAAAGGAATAACATGACTGACTAACTGACAGACAATGCATAGGTCTATATTGGAATCCAATTAGTTTGCCATAGTGAGCATTTGCCATGACACAAAAAAACTCCTGATTGTTATAAAATAAAACTAACCTAACCTAACGTATAGGATGGTCATTTCAAAGTTCTTGAAAATTTAATGGCTTTAGAGAAAAAGAGATTTATGGCAAATTATCATTATGACCAAAATTACATTATTATGGCTTGGCTTACAATGTTATGGATCGCGAACGGGACCCCAATTCACAACTAAACCACTGGAGCCTTGAAATTTGTCAAACATATTTCAGGAGGACCATACCTAGTGGTGCACTCCGAAGAGATTTTCCTGAATTCCCACGGGATATAGAGTTAGCCAAATTTTTTTCACGGGAGCATTATCGCAGGATAAAGCTGGTGAACTGTATGAAACTTTACTACAACTACAAATGGCTGGGGGCAGGTTATTACAGTAAATTAAGGGTCTATTAGAAGGCAGGGTTTATTAGAAGGCACGTCACCTTCAAACCATTATACAACACAAGGAAGTTATGTAAGGTTGCTTAAAATGAATCACGTACAGGCAATCCGTGCAACCATGCCATTATAAATAGCGAAAACACAAGTCAAGTTCACGAACGGAATCGAAATAACGACGCTGTTAGCGCATAAACATAATGGCATTGTGCATACAAATTTTTCAATTGTTTTTCGTTACGTTCGATTGCGTAAACTAAGCAAATTTTTGTGATGCAATCTGTAAAGGATACACTTGCACTAAAACGTGAATATGACGCACGCTTGTTGTACAATCTCACAATGGATGAGTATGAGTATGACCGACGACTATGTACCTACCTTAAAACTTTGGCAGCGGGATGGGATAGGCCAAATACAAGTTTTTTAAAAAGAAATGTGCTAACAACAACGGCACCACGGCTACCGACCAATCCACCCAAAAATTATCGCTTGCATAGGTACCTACGGCAATACTGGATGTATCGTGCCATCTATCGCAACAATTATAAGACACGACATCTACTTTCCAAACTGCATTGAGAAGGCGTACGAAGTGATGAAACTTGGCGCGTATTATATCCAGAAGAAGAAGACGCCAGTTCGAATCCGTGTGACATACACGAAACATTTTTTCGATTTAAAAAACATAGATTTCGTTGAGCAAGCGTACCGCTAATAAAAACAAATAGGTAGATAGATACTATAATATTAGGAATAGAATAGATATATTGCGATGCCTCGAACTTTTCGTCTCTCCTGCGCGTGATTATGAACGCGTGAAATGTAGGTAGTCTTCGAGTACAATCTGCAATAACCCATTTTTGTGCATGGAGTGGCGTTTCTTATTATCATATTATAGGACAGGTTACTCGCACTTTTAGCTCACGAGACATTTCTATTCATCTTGTTAAATACTTTGCAGTTCCTCCGGTTGATTTAATGTTGGAAATCTTCGCACCTCTTACTCACAGACGAAAGAGGAATAATTTTCAGATTACCTCGACAACTACCAAACTGTAGAGGATAAGTAGCGCTTAATGTCACTAATGGCGGTAATCTATTCCAAGGAGCTCTTGCCAAAACAAGAGTAAACAACAGCCAAAACCTGCATGCAGTTTTATTATTAAACAGATTTATGTTTGATGTGGGATGTGAATAATTTTAGATGGTTTCATTAAGCAGTTTTAATGTTTAAATATTGGGAGGTTGCGTGGGGGTAATGAAATCTATCGCAGCGCTCATAGTGGCCAAAAGAAGAAATAATCTAGGCTATGTAACTACCTAATTTTACTAATAGATGTTTGTGTTATGATGCGAGCTTGAATTATTGAACACTGTCCCTGTTTTGTTCTTAATTCCTCTACATCTCGGACATGTCCAGCAACAATTATCCTTATGAAACGGTTTGTGGTTGAAATTTTATATTTAGTGATACCTACTCACAAAGCCGGTCTTCAAAATGATACTCATTTTGATCTGAAAACGATATTTAATTTATTACTAGCGATATAAGAACAATTATATACTTTTACTTTTATTCAAAGAAACCAATAAGATAGCTTTGTCTTTTCGTTTTACAGTAAAAGTACAACTAAACATGAAGTAAACAAACCCTGACATAACGAAAATAAAACACACTTTTTGAATAAATTTTACTTACCTCATTTAATTTTAAAGACCAAAAATGAATTCACAACCTTTTGTCCACCCAAATCACAGTATCACAGTAATTTTGTATTATAAATTAATACGTTATACGTTTGATTTTTGTCACAATGTCGCGATGATATTTCAAAACGTCAGAGCATCAGAGCCAAAAAAGTTGCGGCCGCTAGGTGGCTCTTATTTCGATACTCATACAGTGACTCTTCAGATACTTTAGCATTAGCAGTCATCAAACGCTGACAAGTGACAATTCTCAGAACATATATTTCAATTTGAATTGGGGAATATTTAAACAGTGAATTAGTCTAGATGAAGCAGCTCCACAATCATTCCATCACAATAAAATATTAACTGGGATTAAAATGAGGCCGAATTTTTTAATGCGCGAACGCCCGCGATCTTATTTACTATCGTGAACCCATACCGTGCCGTGTGACAGAAAGGAGCTATGAAAACGGTTGTGATTCCGAGTGCGTTAAAAAATTGTGGCCTCTGGTTAGTGACCACTAAATTAAATATTACTAAAATGTAATTTTTAACATAATCTCGATTGCTAACTATATTTTTAAATAACTGTACATGCATTGTCATCCTATCTACATACTCGGTATAACTTACCAGAGAACTATTGAATCAACACGATTCATTGCCCAAAATAATCCGGACTGCATGTGAGCACGAAATGAACCAATATTGTGGGTTCGGGTCTTCGGGTGGGTTGTTTTGTTACGAGTGATACCGCAGTTCGTTGCATTAGTTTATTTACTTTACGCGTCTATTTATACACAGAGAGTAGGTATACTTAGTACTTGTAAATATTTCGATAAGATTTACAGGCGATTTTGAGGCAGTCGGTGCTGCGTTCTAAAACTCGTCGATGACGAAATAGTCCAAGTCCAAGCAGAACTTGTATTATAGATACCAGGTAACGGCTTAACATAATTCATCCCAGCCTATATACGTCCCACTGCAGGGCACAGGCCTCCCCTCAGAATGAGAGGGCTTGGGCAGTAGTTTCCCACGCGGGCCCAGTGCGGATTGGGAACTTCACACATACCATTGAATTGCTTCGCAGGTGTGTGCAGGTTTTCTCACGATGTTTTCCTTCACCGTAAAGCTCGTGGTAAATTTCAAATGTAATTCCGCACATGAATTTCGAAAAACTCAGAGGTGCGAGCCAGGGTTTGTACCCACGACCCTCTGCTTGAGAGGCCATATGTCAAACCACTCGGCCACCACGGCTTGTAACGGCTTAACATAATTATATATACTTAAATACATAAACCCGAAAACAAACATTCGCATTATTAATAATCTGTCCCGGATGGGGATTGAACCCGGGACCTCAAGCTTCGTAGTCCGGTTCTCTAACCACTTGGCTATCCGGTCGTCCGGTTGGTATTTCTCGAAGACTGGCCTTAGACTGCTTTGGATCGGGAGGAATGAAGGACATTGTGTGAGGCCTTTTCCTAGAGTGGGACACCAACCCAGGCTAAATAATAATAATATTTGATACAAACTCGTACTTCTACATTTATCAAAATTCATGTGCAAAATTATATTTCAAATGAACATGACATAAAAATATCGCTTAGCCTGACAGGGACCGCTTGAAGCTGTCGTCGACACATTAACTGCTCCTAGCGGTCCATCTATAGAAATCCAAACTTCCAAAGTCAGCGCATTGCGACTCCTCCGTCGCATTCGTACGCATCAATATATCTCATGACATCTTCGTTACCCTCACGAAACACAGTTTTAATATAAAATAAAGAAATAAGTCGTCTGTTAACTTGGGTTTGTTTGGATTTCATTGTGTTTCAAATAAATAACCCCTCACGATACAGTTTTCCCGTTTTACTTAGGCATAATTAGCCCCACGTTCGGGACCGATGCCTAAGGCGTTTAGGTGTAGCCTAACATGTTTAGATTTTTTTTTCGTTTGGAATAAACACTCACGAGTGTATTGTAAAAGACCAACAAAAACTATTCAGACATTGGAAGTATAGTTTACCAACCTTCAAGCTTTTTCGACGATTTAACACATTTTACACGCACAATAGTCTAAATCCTTCACGGGCCGAATTATATAACAGGCATTTCATTGAAAAAATGCAAAACTTCAGGGTTAGTGTAACACTACAGAAACCTTCATACCTAAACGTGCGTTTTGTGAAGTAGATGCAATAAAAAAGGAAGAGCTACTGTATTTTCTATGTGTTATATAGTTACACGACTGCCTTAAAAAAATAATGTATTGTTTTAAAAATGCACAATAAGCAAAGATAAATTCGTACATTCTGTTATAATGTGAATTTTATTTATTTGGAAAGGTTCCGTCCCAAAATATTGTCAAAATGAATCCCTAGGTAAAAGTTAAACTTACAATTTTGTAGTAGGTGTAGTAGGTTTAGCGATATAAGCTTGTAGAGTTAACAAACAGACAGAATATTAGTAAGGATTATTATACCATGTCGACCGACATTATATTTGCTCAATATCTATATCAGTATAACCTGTCTGTATAGCTTCAGTGGCTAATTCTAACCATAATATAACCGGAGCAAATATGTGGCGTTATCTGGTAAAAGGTACCTTGTCGTCGGTTCTAGTTTCCGAGATAATCGCGCATGAAGTAAAATGTCGAAAAAAATCATTTTTTCTTTTTTAACTCTATATTAATAAGCAGGGTCTAAATTTTAATTTGACAGAGACACAAGTTTTTAAATCGATTTTTTATGAGTTAAAACATCCCTTAAAGTTTAGTAAAAAAGGTACCTTATTGTCGGTGCCACTCTTGAATGCTTTCTGTGTGCTCGGTATCGGTTTGGAAGACGTGTCGGACGTCGGTACTTTGTCGGCGCGTCATCATCATCATCATCATCCTAGTCTATACGTCCCACTGCTGGGCACAGGCCTCCTCTCAGAATGAGAGAGCTTGGGCATTAGTTCCCACGCGGGCCCATTGCGGTGCTTGTCGGCGGGTAAAAAATGTCAAGAATCATCATAAAATGCGTTTAATTAGAGTAAGGTAAATCATCAATAACTGGCCACCCTTAGGCGGTAGCCAGTTAGGCCCTTATTACACTAGCGATTTGCGGGCGAGTTGAAAGCGAGGTGAGCGCGCAGCGAGTTCGCTTCGAGCGTCGAACGATTTCACCGCGAGCATGAAACGATATCGCCGCGAGCGCGCAACGATGTCGCTGCGTTAGCGCCGAAGACGCCCTATTTATTATACGAAAGTCTACAATATGGCGTTTTTGGCGCTAAAGCAGCGAACTCGCCATGCGCCGCAGCGACATCGTTGCGCGCTTGCGGCGAAATCGTGATAAGGCCCTTATAGACGTGTGCGCCGCGCCGACCCGCCGCCGCCGCCGCCATTTTTTCGCCGCCGCCGCCGCCGATCAGCGTATCGGCGTAAAATCGGCGCGAGTTCAAAATGTTTTCTATACTGAATTTCTGACTTTCGAAGCATTCTATATTTTACTACAATGAATCATTATTAGTCATTGGTTACATCATCATCATCTCAGCCATAGATCGTCCACTTTTGGACATAGGCCTTCCCCGTAGACATCCAGTTGCTTGGGTTGGCAGCGACTTGCATCCACCGTGAACCCGCGGCTTTAACCAAGTCATCGCTCTATCGCGTTGGTGGACGTCCTGCTGCGCTTGCCGATCCGCGGTCTCCACTCCAGAACTTTTCGGCCCCAACGGCCATCTGTTCTCCGTGCTATATGGCCTGCCCATTGCCACTTCAACGAGCTATTTCGCTTGGCTATGTCGGTGACCCTTCTATGTATCTCCTCATTTCTGATTCGATCCCGTAGAGAAACCCCAAGCATAGCTTCCATAGCTCGCTGAGCAACTCTGAGCCTATTTATAAGGCATATAGTGAAGCACAACGTCTCGGATCCATATGTCATCACTGGCGACTGGCAACACACATTGGTTAAAGACTTTTGTCTTAGGACACTGAGGAATTTTGTACGAAAAGACGTTGCGGAGTTTCCCAAACGCTGACAATCCGGGTTGGATTCGACGATTGACCTCCTTCTCGAAGTTGGACTTACCTAATTGGACGGTTTGTCCTAGGTATCATACGCGTCAACAACTTCAAGAACCAAATTCTCCACCAAAATAGGGGAAGGCACCACATGGACATTCGACATGACCTTTGTCTTGTCCCTGTTCATTTTGAGGCCCACCCGTTGGGAGACTCGATTGAGGCCTTGGAGCATCGTGCTGAGTTCTTCCATCGACTTTGCCATGACCACCACGATATCGTCGGAAAACCGAAGGTGAGTGATGTTGTATTCGCCGTTGATATTGATGCCTAGACCTTTCCATTCCAGAAGCTTGAAGGCGTCTTCCAAACCGGCAGCAAACAGTGTCGAAGATATGACTCATCCCTGTCTTACGCCTCTTTTCAAGGGCATCAGGGCAGGGGGGCCTTTGAACTCTGTTTCTGTACTCGGACCGACATAGTGGCATTTTTATACAAACACTTCAACACTTCGATATATCGATAGTCGATACGATACGGCATCGTTGGAGAGACTCTAACACCGCCCACGTTTCGACCGAATCAAAGGCTTTCTCGTAGTCCACAAACGCTAGACATAGCGGCAAGTTATACTCTTCGTTCTTCTGTATGACCTGCCGCAGCGTATGAATGTGGTCTACGGTAGCCTTTTCGGAACCCGGCTTGTTCGGTTGGCTGGAAGCTATCGACCCTGCATTTGAGACGATATAAAATGACCCTGAAAAGCAGCTTATAAACATGGCTCAACAGCGAGATGGGCCTGTAGGTCTTCAATAGGGTGTTATCGCCCTTCATGAAGGAAGAACAACAGCATAACGCTCTTGTTCCACGCTTCTGGCGTTGTGCCTTCGAGCAAGACGGAATTAAAGAGCCTCTGAAGGACTTTAAGAGCCGGTGATCCACCCGCCTTCCGAAGCTCTGACGTAATTCCGTCCTCACCTGGCGCCTTGTTGTTCTTAAGCTGTTTCAGGGCCATCCTTATCTCGTACAGACTGATGTCCGGGATATCTTCTGTATAGTGTCGGGTCAGTTTGGCTCTTGGGTCTTGAGTCGTCGCGCTGAAAACAGGTTTAGTGACCGACTCGTACAGCCGTCCATAGAACTCCTCGATTTCCCTCAACACTTCCGCTTTAGTCCACGCTACACTGCCATCATCTCTCTTCAACTTTGTCATTTGGTTTTGCCCAATAGACATATCTCTTGCGAACACTTTAGAGCCTTTATTCCACTCAATCGTATCTTTAACACGAGCAGTATTAAAGGTACGAATATCGTGTCGCAAGGATTTCGAAATTTGTCTATTCAGCATCATCGGGAGACTGCAGTCGAAGCGAGCGTCGTTCAGCCATAAGGTTACTCATACATACATAGGGTATACTCCGAGAGCTTCCGAGTTCTACTGGTACGGTGAATCTTAAAGAAGAGAAGAAAAAAAAAGGTCCCGTTTAAGTCCAAAACGGGTGGACAAAATGATATTTGTCCGTGACAATTACAGCCGCTGCAAGGCGTCAATTAAAGCTTCATTGTCTGTACATTTTATCTAATCTTGTTATAAAAAATTACTCTACAAATTAAACAGTTCTATTTAAAATCTCCGCGCCGAAATCACGCCGAAAACACGCCGCCGCCGCCGATTTTTGACCGGCGCCCGCCGCCGTAGATTTTAGCATCGGCGCACACGTCTAGGCCCTTATTGACGATTTAAGCCAATTAGTCTTTTTTTTTTATTCGACTGGATGGCAAACGAGCAAGTGGGTCACCTGATGGTAAGAGATTACCACCGCCCTTAGACACCTGCAACACCAGGGGGATTGCAGATGCGTTGCCAACCTAGAGGCCTAAGATGGGATACCTCAAATGCCAGTAATTTCACCGGCTGTCTTACTCTCCACGCCGAAACACAACAATGCAAGCACTGCTATTCACGGCAGGATTAGCGAGCAAGATGGTGGTAGCAATCCGGGCGGACCTTGCACAAGGTCCTACCACCTGCTGGTCTTTAGAGGTTGATTTATAGTAATAATAATAACGATTAATAGTTACAACTACAAATCAAAAGCATTTTTTTAGATCTTATTCTTAACTATGTCACTAAACATTTTACGTCCGACAATAAGGTACCTTTTGAAATACGTTAATCATTTAGTGTGTTGAGACAAAATTGTAGGTTATTGTTAAGAGTTTTAACACACGTTTTGTCACAGTATTCTTAAATTAAGACTATTAAAATTAATCGTAAGTTATTAGTCGTTTTCAAATGATATCACTTCATAATCACTAAATATTTTACCAACGACGATAAGGTACCTTTTAGAAAATATATAGTGATTGTACCAACTTTTTACTAAACTTTACCTTGAATTTTGAGACTGAAAAAACTAAGATTGGTTTTTTGGAATCTTTTTGTATTTTTTAATTCAATTCCAAATTTTTACTTTTACGGTCATCCCGTAAAACCGAAATTGAAAATACAAACTGAAATATAGATGCACAGAAAAACAGAAAAATAAGACCATCACTGGGAATCGAACCCAGGTCCTCGGTAATCCGTACCGCGTGCTATACCGCTACACCACTGATGGTCTTATTTTTCTGTTTTTCTGTGCATCTATATTTTAGTTTGTATTTTCAATTTCGACTGAAAAAACTAGTTTTTTAAGATTTGTTGAGTTAATTTGGTCTCATTTGGCTATGTTTTAGCGTACTAAATATAAAAGTTTGTTGATTTTGACTGTTTAATTACATTTGTAAACAATAAAGTTATTTTTGTTAAAGTATTTTTTTTATATCATAAACAACGTTAATTCAAAACGGAGTAGTTCTTATTTAGTGTCCAATTACGCATAATATTTTTTCCTTCGATAAAATCCAATGGAAATATACTATAAATAGAAAAAAAATTAAAAAATCCATAAAACTTTTTTTTTTACTTTATGCACTTTGGCAAGGTAAACTATAGGAAAACCGTTGTCCAATTACAAAATTGTTCTTGAAACCTGAAAGCCCGTACAATCTACTCCTCAAATAGCATGTCATCTATGTAACTTCCAACAATAACATACTTTTATTGGGTGTATAAGTTTGAATTCAATTTTCTCAGAATCACCTTTTCTGGCTTTTGAGCTTCAACATTTTTAAAAAAAATATCTATTAAACCTACATGCATGTTTCTTACATGGTTCGATAGCTAAATGTATGTAGATTATGGGGATATCAATAACTCAATACCGACAACAAGGTACCTTTTCCCAGATAACGCCACATATACATAAAACAAGGATCAAAGATAACCCAGATAAAAGATTATAATGCTATGGTTTTACGGTTTGAACTACTAACATGAATGTGGGCATCATCAACTACGTATTTGGGCTGTTGGTATTTAAACAAATTGAAGGGTCCACGGTAAGAACGTGTCTAGTCACCTAAGCAACTTTTTGAGTTATAGCGGTTTGAAAATTAGTCATCACGAACAATTACTATGGTTACCATTTATTTAAAAGATAAAAAAATAGATTTTATATTGTTTTCAGATTATTTAATTCAGTGGTAAGTCATAGTTCTTGGTCAGCTCTACATTTTGAGATTGTTGTTTTTTTAGAAAAATATGGCGCTGTCCATTGGAGGACAATTTTACCAGTGTCTAGTAGGTTTTGCCGTTGTACGGTAAAAAAAATCTAGAAAACGAAATATGAGACGTAATGGTGGATGAACGAAATCTCAGTTTAAAAAAAAGGTGACTAGACATGTTCTTTCCGTGGACCCTTCAATTAGTTTAATGACATTGAAAGGAATGATCTATAAATTAAATGTCACGATGATTGTGAATGACAATTCGTTGACTGAATGATTATTGATTATACAGTCAGTTTTTCTTGTGTCAATGTTGAGTTATAGATCTCAGGCTCACAATTTGTGTTTTATACCGGGTGTGTCCTGTAATATGAGCAAATAATTAAAACATAGATCATACTCCTCAAACTGAACAACATTAGTTTAGCGATTTTTAAAAATATTTAGTTTTTTTTTTAATTTTATTACTCTTTTAAGTTTATTCGAAGAAGCAATGTAAAGCAAAATGCTTGATGTTTGTAGCGTGACAGGCGACGTCAGTTGTGTTCTAGGATGGCGTCCATTGAAAGCAGTATTTAATTTGTATAAAAAAATGGACATTCAAAGACTCCATTATTTTTAAAAGTCGCTGAACTAATGTTCAGTTTGACGAGGACGATCTATGTTTTAATTTTATGCTCGTATTATAGGCCACAGCCGATATGTTATGCCTACTACACAGTTTTTTTAATAAGAATCAAATGTCTCAAATAAAATTTCTTAATTTCAAACAAATATTTCTTGGAGTTTGGAGTTAGATAATCTCAATAGCGTTTCAAAAATACAAAACATCTTGAAATTCAAAATTGTTAGTCTTCTCTAATCTTTACCTAGTATTGTAAATACTATTATGTATCAGTGGGGCGCCGTCTTCGTGAGAGAGGTCTTGACCCCCGCTCTGGGCCGTTTCTGGTGCAAAGGTTGTCTATCGCGGTTCATCGCGGCAACGCAGCGAGTGTATTGGGCACCTTTGCACCAGGTATGACGCGGGGCGGTTTATTTGACTGATTGTATATTTGTATGACCTTGGTGTATTTGTTTTAATTTTAATAACTTGACATGTTAAATGTATATAAATGATGTTATGTATCTAAGTACCTATTATGTAGTTGCAATACATATATTGACATTAATTAAATACACTAACACAGAACAAAGTACATGAAGAATAAATATTTGTAAAACTATATGAAGCCGGTAGTACTGAAAATTAAACACCAGTCAGAAGTAAACTAAACGTTTAGTTTAGTCATAATGTAAGTACATCAAATTAAACACTATGCAAGCGCAAACGTATGCCATTTGCTTTGTCTTTGAAACTAATAACAGCGAACAAAAATTAACTAGTAATACCAGCAGTACTGGTTCAATATGTATATGGACATATGCAGCGCCAGGAACTCTGCCTATTCCATACTAGTGTGATTTACAATAGGTTCTGAACCTAAGTTTTTGGGAGTCGAAACGTGAAAGTAAATTCAAACGAACTACCCAACTTAACAGACGACTTAAAACTTTAGTCCCGAACCTGGTAGGTAATTTACCCTCCAAAGACGTAAGAGTTTTGAGGGATAATGAATAGGATGCCTTCAGACATACTCGTAGTATGTCATGTTTGTAATGGCGGGGAAAAGCCGTACGTGCTGCACCTGTTTATACCGTTGGGGGAGAAAAGTCCTCGAATGACCCAGAAGACAAAGCGTTGGCTCTACTAAGTGGACTGAGAACATCCCGAAAGTTGCGGGCAACTGATAGAAGCAATTGGAGAGTTGTCTTTCATTGTGAAGTTCTAAAAGGGAGGTCTTTGTTCAAAAGTCGTCATCTACCGGCTGATGATGACGTGTTTAAGGGATAGATGACAATGACCATAAATCATGGTTAAATTAAAAAAAATAGGTTAGGACCACTGTATCAGTCGCTCTAACATTAATTATAAGGACGGCAAGTCGATTAAAACCAGACGCTAATTTATACAGGATCTCTCGAATAACAGCGGTACGAGGGCGAGGTTTGATAGAACAGTTTACTTAGGTGTTAGGTGAAAAGAAAAAGAACTAAGTAAATAAAGTAAAGTTGGAGTAACCCAGTTTTATTTTCATTTATACTACGCATCACGTTATACTATGTTGACTTTAGGATCCTGTAATGCACACACGTCTACATGTTTTAACTACTCGCCTTAACTAACCCACAAAGGATATAATCGTAACAATGAAAACGACACGCAATGTAAAACGACACCGGTTCGGTTCACGGACACGTTAACACGTCGTTGTTGTATTTGTTTCATCGCTACCAAAACCTTGAATTAATGATCAGTACACTTTGCAATGCAACTCTATTGTGTGACGAATGTTTATTTGACTACAGCTTTTGAAATTAAGGTCCGTTTATACCTAGAGACATTGAGCGTGCCAGACACGTGCCGTGGCAGACAAAATAATATTAAGTGTCTGTCAGCGTCTGCGCGGCCGTGTAACCATAGATATAAATACGTTAATAGACACTGTATAGAAGAATATTATTTTTCATCGCTACCAAAACCTTGAATTAATGATCAGTACACTTTGCAATGCAACTCTATTGTGTGACGAATGTTTATTTGACTACAGCTTTTGAAATTAAGGTCCGTTTATACCTAGAGACATTGAGCGTGCCAGACACGCCGTGGCAGACAAAATAATATTAAGTGTCTGTCGGCGTCTGCGCGGCCGTATAACCATAGATATAAATACGTTAATAGACACTGTATAGAAGAATATTATTTTTCATCGCTACCAAAACCTTGAATTAATGATCAGTACACTTTGCAATGCAAGTCTATTGTGTGACGAATGTTTAGTTGACTACAGCTTTTTAAATTAAGGTCCGTTTATGCCTACAGACATTGAGCGTGCCAGACACGTGCCGTAGCAGACAAAATAATATTAATTATATTAAGTGTCTGTCGGCGTCTGCGCGGCCGTGTAACCATAAATATAAATACGTTAATAGACACTGTATAGAAGAATATTATTTTTTCTGCCACGGCACGTGTCTGGCACTCTAAATGTCTGTAGATATAAATGGACCTTAAGGCCGCTTGTAGACGTCCGTTGTTTTCACCGGACAACGTACCGTTTTTTTTTTGCCGGACTTGCGGTGTTGTTTGGCTTACAATGAACGTGTGTACATGCACCGGACATTTCTCCAGCGACTTAGCCATACAACACCGCAAGTCCGGCAAAAAAACGGTCCGTTCTCCGGTGAAACAACGGACGTCTACAAGCGGCCTAATTTTGCTAAATTCAGAAGGCATACGCCCAAGATAAAAAGTAGAAAAAAAATCCACCGGTTCGGAAAAACCTCTGTTGAAAAGATATTTTTTTAAACAGATTTACATTAGAATGTTGTTGAATGATCACAAGTAGCAGAACCACATTTTTTAACACAGTAGATTCGCTATTCGAAGTAAGGGATCGCCAATACGGATCGGAATCATTTCCAAATAGCCCTGGCCATGATAATAATGATTATATTATGTATATAATCATTAATTTTATAATATGCCTTAGATAATATCTAAAGCAAATTATAAAATGATATGATATTATATGATAATTGAGGCAGTTTCTAGACAGTTGTGTTACAAGTGCCAGTAGCTTGTATTTTTTTTACCTACAAGCACGCAAACGAAACACGCAAGTTACAGGCATACCTGGTCTATAATTATGTAATGCGGGCCATAGGTACATTACAGCATTGCAGTCGCAGATGTGGTGGAATACGTCCGCCGGAAGAGCGGATACACGCTGGGGTGTTCCAGCTGCAGTCGCGCCACTACGTGCACTTCAGCTCGTTTGTGGTGCGCGTGCCGCGGCTGCTGATGGGGACCATCGCGAGTGCTGCCTTCTGGCCGAAAGAAGTGTGCCTTCTGGCGGTTCCGGGGCACCATGCCGCAGACCAATGCGACGTCAGGGACGGTGACTCAACGGGGTCACGCCGTTTTGTCACCTAACTAGTTTTAAATTTGTTTTAAATATTATGGATTATATGTACCTATGTTAGTCTGTAAGGTATTTATTGTATGGGCCAAGTTTCCCGAAATAAATGGATTTATTATTATTATTAATGGCACATACTTATTAAATAATTTACTACAATGTCAAACAGATGTCTTTTTGACGTCAAGCCACTCATCCATTGTTTTACGGCATCCCATCTACCGAAACTGAATTTAAATTACTACGGCATAGGAACAGTGTTTTTTATTCGTAAGTACTTCGTCCGGAACACTAGAAACCTTTCAATATTCATAGTACTGTGTTTGGCTGTTTGGCCCATATTGCGTCGGCGTACATTAGCACTAAAGAGTACGCTACTTGCCAAATAGGTCAGTGCAGCAAAATACCTTCGAAGCATTTCAGATAAGGAGCGAGCATAAAAATAATGGTGAATGGAAACGTGTGTAAAAAATAAGTTTGAGTTAAAATTTCATTTGTAATACCTACAAGGTTTTCCGCTAACTTGCTTTTTAATTGACTGTACTTCCATTATTACTTAACCTACATACACCGTGTTATTTTTCATTGCCGTTAACTTTAAGGGAACATTCAACAGGTCAAATGAAGTTTATTTCTCTACTAGCCATTACCCGCGACTCCGCTGAATTCGTTTATCGCTATCCCGCGGGAACTATACAATTTTCCGGGATAAAAACTATCATATGTCCTTCTCCGGGACTCAAACTATCTCTATACCGAATTTCATCTAAATCGGTTCATTGCTTTAGACGTGATGAAGTAACAAACAAACAGACTTACAAACTTTCGCCTGGGGGTCGGATGCTTACGGTATAAAAGATAATCAAGAATTATTTTTTCTCATTATAAAAACAGAGAGAACCGACTATCACCGTGACAAAATGTCATCCGTGCGCACCTAGCCTCAGGAATTCCCGTGGGAATTTAACAGAATCCTTGAATTTAAATCCGAAAAGAAGTTCTCTAATTTTTCGCCGAAAATATTTTCCTAGAATAATTCATTTCTCAACTGTCTCATATGGACGAACGATTTTTTCAAGCTGTAAGTACTTCAGGATTTTTATAAAACTAACTTAACCCAATCTACCTAAAAGGGGCTACATAATTCTGAAATATATCTTGAATATTAACAGTTTCAGAAAAAAAACGTTCGTCCATATTGGCAAATTGATTATTTGGGAAACATATTTTCGACGAAAGGCCCGGATCCCCCGAAAGACTTTGACTCTAACCGGTCTAAATGAACTGGAGTGAAGTCAGATGACACAGATAACAATTGTGCACCACGTCCATTGTCAGAGCACGCCTCTCGCTTTGATTCCATTAGACAGCTTACGCAAAAGGTCGAGTCAGGTTTATTTAATAAAACCATCACGCGGTCAACACAACGTGACAACTTGCAAAAAAATTGACAACAAGCCATTAAAATTGACCATTATTGAGCATGACACAATGACGCTTCGGCTTCCGGTCATGCGGGACCTTAAAGATTGACCTTATGATAAATTGCTTACGTTGCACAGCAGATGCATCCTTTATTGGTTATATGAGTAACGTAACAATGCGTCGCGTTTTAAACGAGACCGTACTGATCTAACTACTGCCCAGATGTCCCGAAGAACTCGGGAAAAATGTCCCGTTTTCAGAAAATCTGTTAACGACCGGCAACCGTCAGTCGAACGTGTTTTCTGTGATAAAAAAGTTGCGGATAGAATTTAAATTAGAAAAACTTGCCAGAATTATAACACTTTTCTAAATGGGCAACATCTGCAGTACAGTCACCGGCATTAATATCTGCCACAGCGGAGCGTGCAAAAATATCTGACATGTCCTTCCGGCCTTAGAAATAGAGTCGTATCAGATATTAATGCACGCTCGTTGTGTCAGATATTGGTGCTGGTGACTGTACTAAAACAATTTGCGCACCAGGAATTTTTAAAAATACATAATTTACAGGAATAACGTGAATAAATAAAATGTTTGTAGTTCTGTTGTGCCCAAAATTCTTTAAAAAGTTATTGTCCCGTTGTCAGGTAAAAATAAAATGGTCACTACGAGTAAATACTCGTATGTTATGAGTATGAGTAACATGATGATCACGAGGGCAATGTGGTTGACTTCAACGGAAAGAGAAATTATAGCAGACGCAAATTAAAAGCGGTCTGCGCTTGCTTGAGTTGATGAATCATCTTTTGATAGCAAGAGCTAATACAAATGATCCCATGTGAAACGGATTCTACGGCGCCGTAAGGTTAATAATCTTTAAGTATCCAAGTCCCTATCATAAAGAACCCTGTTTATGTTTACCCAAGCGTGCACTATAGCCCGCCCACATGGTTAAAAGTAAGTCACCATTGTTAGTGTTCGTTCAACCCCCGCGAAGCTTAAAAAATAACCCCATGCAGTGTACCAAATTAACTCTTCGTAACAAACTTTATTACATCAAGTGAATCGTTATTTGTTTGTGAAGAATGTTGCGTAGAAAAGGATAAAATCTTTTACGTTGATGATATGATAGTATTGAATAAGTAGAGTTTTAGAAATGTGTCGGTAAACTGCAATGCAAGGTCACGCGAACAGAGCAAAGCCGGCTGGAAAAAGTTGCCTGCCTTAAGTATGCATTTAAGGTGATCCAGGACTTAAGTGGGAAAAACAGACATGACGGGATCGAATTACATTCGATTCATATCTCTAGTGATTTAGTTAAAACAAAAGATGTAGAGATAAGAATTACTAATCGGCGTTGCTGACTGACAGCACACATCGCACATTCATAACTTAAAATTTGGGGCTGTTATGTACTGTGTTATATATATAATAATATATATAAAACATGCCTTGATTAAGGATCGTAAAAGTGAGAAAGATTATCCGAAATTTCCACGGGATAGGGGACTAACTTGTTTCTTATTCTTTTAAGGGTGCGAAGCCGCGGGAAATAGCTAGTTTTTCACAAAGGAAACTTTCATTTTTCTGATACCCACCCACCCCCTACACTTTTCTAAATGGTTTCACACCATTGTTCTCATAGTTATCGGTATTCGCATAAACTTCAGTCAAATTTTACAAAGGTTCAAAACAAATTAGAATCGACTTTTCACAAAAAACATACTTGTGACTTACTTAAATTTCAAATACAACCCCAATTGTCACACATGTAGAGTTTCAATTATGAATGTTATCGAAATGCTAATAAGCCATTTTGGAAGCTCTTCAAATAACGATTCAGAAAACCAAACACACCAAGAACAATGCAGTTCTAAGCAAAGCAAAGGTATCGGCTGCCAGTATCGGCAATAGTGTTTAGCTGCTATTTTTAAAGTAGGTTGTACATAAACGCCTACCCACGAATGAAAGTGCAAATCATTAAATTCTCATATCTGCTATTCGGCTATCAGAACTGATCCGAGGCCGTCAAGATCACGAATAGCATGACATGGGAACTATCAAAATATACTCCTGATCTTATTAAATAATAATCGTTCCGGCATTTTTTATGTTTTAACAACCTGTTTTATTATGTAGTCCAATGCGTTCGTCAGATTTAATTGTTTTTGAAACATTCGATTTCATCAAGGTCTCGATGGCGCGATGGTGTGAATGTAAAACAATATTCGCCTACATATTTCCTCAGCTGATACATACATAAAATATATTTTTTGTTGTGAGTGAGGTGACTACGACGAGTCCTGGTAAGGGATACGAGTATTAGTCTTTAAAATACTTGTGGATGACTTTTGTAATAAATTCATTTTGGGCCCAACTCCCCTCCCCCCCCTCTCCCTCTCCCTTTTAGTCCGGCAACGCACCCGCAGTCCTAATAATGCTGTAGGTGTCCATAGGCGGCGGTGATTACTTACCATCAGGTAACCCGCATGCTCGTTTTCCAGCTATTTAATAAAACAAATAAAAATTCATATATTTATTCATTTATTCATTGTAATGTCATGTTACATATACATATAAGGTGTTACAATATTATTACAAGTCAATCCATGACGCCCTGTCAGGGCATACAATAATTCAAGTAGATCGTATAACTACCCACACTCAAAATCAAAACAATTAATAAAACATGTCAATCTAGGATTCGAACAATTAAATTAAGTATAGAATATTACATTAAAAATTATGTTGCTACACTAGTTATTCAAACATTGTACTTTATAATGGTCTCGTCATTTAAAATATCATCCACCGGGTAGTAACATTTTTCTATTAGTAAGGCCTTTAATTTACTTTTGAACAAATTATCAGCGGGCTGCTGCTTGATTGAGTCGGGGATTCATAATTTAAGAGAAGTTTCCCTGCCGACGCCGCGCGGCCGCGTTAGGTATTCGTTTGGGATATTGCTGTCTTTATCGCTCGTGACATAAGCGCTCACAGCCGTCCCTCCCATACCTTCCGCAACGACGTCCGTAATTTATATCGAGATAACTGCAGGCATTTCAAGATTGGGACGGTTGAATTTTGGGTTTCGTTGTCCTCGTATTATACGAAAAGTATAGCACAGAAATCAATGATATTTTACAATCAAGATATTCAGTATATTTTCTATGCCTGTGGTTTTTCGATTTTTGTAAAAATGCTTTATGAGTCTGTAATTCTCGTGCAAAGTTGACATTTTTTTTTTTGTCGACTTTTGAGCTCCTGTAATTCTGATATTACACATTTATATGAAAATCTGAAAAACCACAGGCATAGATAATTACGTCTAGTCCATACTTACAAAATTTCTTCTATTTCTGTTGCCTAGTTTTCAAATGAGACCGGGACTACGTTTGTATGGAGAATGGAACGAAGACCGTTCTCTTAAGATCGGCCCGCGTGGTCTCAGAGGAGCCATTGGTGTAGTTCATAAAATGGTGTTCAGAAATTGTACTAACATATTGTTGGACATACGAGTATTTCAATGACAAGATCAATTTAAAACATTTAACAATAGTACCTTCGCTACTAAATTTCAATCGTGTCTTTAAGAAGGCCCTGGCATTATTTTGGCCGTTTAAATTTTAGCACCTATGCCATAAATTCTTAAACAAATAACACTATTGCCGTGGGCAATCTTTGATGTTGGCACGAGAGCGCTCGCAATCACGGCGGTATATTTGCTTATAATTTCAATCTACTATGATTTATATTAAATATAATGACCCGGATAACTCACGTCTTAAATCGAGTTTAGCTCGACATGGCTCCGAAGACGAAGGGCTACGGATTAGCCCGAAACATGTCGAGCTAAACTCGATTTAAGACGTGAGTTATCCGGGTCAATATATTTAATATGAGTGAGTCTCACGGTAGTTTCATGTTCTACTATGATTTCCTAAAACATTTCCAAAATAAAAATTGCAAATATTTTTAACATTTACAACCTAACTTTGGTATTTCTTTTTATGAAAAAAAAAATCCAACAGAGTTTCAGGAACACTATAGTATACATTTGTACATGAAAATATCTAATCTAATTGGACTAAGGCACCTGCCCCACTGCCAACGATGGGCGAGAAGCGAGTAGAGCCACAAACTAGATACGAGTTGGCGAAGAGCGAGACGTAGTTTCGTTAGTTTTGTATTTAGCTAGTCTATTAGAGATTAAGAGAGTATATGTCTCCCACTGTAGCGTAAAATGACCGTTTTTTGTTCTCTCCGTGTTAGTTCTGATTGCCTCGCTAGCATCGCTGAGCGAGTTCTATTTTTGTTAGCTCTTGTTGCTGTGAGTAGCTAGTGCAGAGAGTTCTCGCTGCAGTGTGATGTGAACAGCCAGCGATCAACTATTACTATGTGTATCTCCTTTACTGAACCGGGATCTATTTATATCCTATTGTTCATTTCTTGAGCGAGAAAACAGCCGATAGCTTATCGCTTCCTCGGCGGTGGAACAAGTGCCTAAATTTAGACACGTTTTATCTTATGACGAGTCATATTTATCGATGTGACAAAAAAAACTATGTCGTGTCTATTTGTAATCATTTCTATGTCATGTTTGTATATTTTTTCGCCGTGGATTATACGTACTGTGATAAATTAAGGATCCTGGAATATTGTATATTTTATTGAGGTGGGCTTAACTATCTTTATCAATCAACTGATATGGAGGCGATATCGCTTAAAATAGAATAAAACTTAATAAATAAACTAGATAGTTTTATTGGTCGTTGCTTAATCCCTATAATTTAATGGTCGATCGTAGCCATTTGAGTCTAATATCTACAAAGTGGTACGATTCCGATATATCTACCTAGATCACAGAATATGTAACAGTTGTAATAGTCCTAGATATACCTTTCGTCATGTAAGGGACAGCAACTTCACTGTGAGTACAATCGAGATTAACTTTGTGTTTGAATTTATGTATCAAATTATCAGAAGGCATACCTACGAGTATAGTGACAAAGTAGGACTAATGTGTAAAGATACATAACTTCAACCTCGACTCGACGACCATACTTCATTGTTTTGTAAAAGCCCTTCGAAAAGCTAACGAAATAATTGACAAAATATAATTAAAATAGATTTCGCATTCATCCTTTTATGACAAAAAAAACAAAGCATAGGTGCATACACCTTCGCACGGAATCGCAAATCCACAAACTGGTTCCAAACCGTATTCAGAGATATCCTTCCAAAGCACGAGGTCACTTCCTGTCCGCCATATTCGTTTATTTATAGCCACCGGAAGTTGGACAAAAATTTCTTAATCTTATGCCATGCGCGACCGATCGGAAGTGGTGCCTTTTCCTTAGCTTGCGGTAACATCCTTTGTTCGGCGTCTCGGCCTACAGCCGAACCAGTTTAACAGCATTGTATACAAACTTTTCACAATAAATGTTGTGCAAGAAAATGCATTTTTTCACTTTGTTCCATTCACAATTCACATTTGTCAATCTCATAAAGCATTACATCATGGTAAAGGACAGTGCTGCGTCAATCCGTCATGGATCTATCTAACTATGTTTATCCGTACTAGACCCATAACATAATCTTTGCTTATTTTGGGACTAGGTCAATTGATGTGAAGTGTCCCGTGTTATTTTGTTATTATTTATTACTTATGTTTACCCGCGGCTTCGCACACGTAAATCATTAGATCCAGCAGCTGAATTGAAATTTCGGGATTTTTAAAATTCCCGTGGGATTCCCTAAAACTAAATCGTGATTTTCATTGACATTACATTCAAAACAAATGTCAAATTTCATGACTCTAATTCGAGCTTCGAGATTTTATCCCTATCCCGTGGGAATATCGGAATAAAAAGTAGCCCATGTTTTATTCCAGATGTCCTGCTATATGCATTCTAAATTTCATCCAAATCCGTCCAGCCGTTTCAGCGTGAAGGAGTAACAAACATACTCACTCACTCATAAACTTTCGCATTTTTAATACGAGTATGAGTAGGATAGGATAATCCGTACAATAAAGTACCTCCTCTCCCATCGCGTGAATCTATTGGTTGTTGTCTGTCACTCGATAAGGTACTCTGTGACTGCTACCAACACCGCAGGCGGTAAGCCGGCTACTAGGTAAATATAGCAGCAATCATATGCGAGTGTCGTATCTGTTACATAGTATATACGTGTTTTTTTCCGTTAACTTTAAGGGAACATTCAACAGGTCAAATAAAGTTAGTTTTTGCAAGACTAATGTCCTAACTCTTACTTTTAAAAGTTAATCAATAATTAAGGCAATTAATTATGCGCAGTGAAACAGTATAAATATTAACAAGTGAGTTTTTTAAATTGCTCTCTGATGTGCCACGTCAATGTCACTTGTAGAGTTAGTTCGTACATTTTACAATTTGACCTTTAACAGTGATTCTGAATTATATTGAGTATGAAAACCGGCCAAGAGCGTGTCGGACACGCCTGAAATAGGGTTCCGTAGCCATTACGAAAAAATTAAGTAATATTTTTCTAAGGATTTCGTATTTTGTACGGAATATTCCAAGTTTAGGTATATTTTATATCTTAGGCTGCTATTTACTCTTAAACTACTAATAACTCTAAAGAAAACTTAGCCGTTATAGTTTTCCTTAGAAGTTTGTTAAACTTACTACCATCCTGATTTTTTTCAAATTTTTACATCTACCGGTTTAGATTTTAGAGGGGGGGGGACGCACGATTTTAATGAAAATTTGCACTTCAAAGTTAAATATTTTGCAAACGAATCACTGAATCGAAAAATCGTTTTAGCAACCCCCCAATTGATTTAAAAGACCTATCCAATGATACCCCACACTACAAGGTTGGATGAGAAAAAAAAAACACCCCCACTTTACGTTTTTTTTTTTTTTTATTTGACTGTATGGAAAACGAGCAAATGGGTCTCCTGATGGTAAGAGATCACCACCGCCCATAAACATCTGCAACACCAGGGGTATTGCAGACGCGTTGCCAACCTAGAGGCCTAAGATGGGATGCCTCACGTGCCAGTAATTTCACCGGCTGTCTTACTCTCCACGCCGAAACACAACAGTGCAAGCACTGCTGCTTCACGGCAGGATTAGCGAGCAAGATGGTGGTAGCAATCCGGGCGGACCTTGCACAAGGTCCTACAACCTGCCTAGGTCCTAGCACCTACGTCTATGGGAGGTACTCTAAAAATATTTTTTGTACCATTTTTTCGGCATAGTTTACACATATATTATATTCGTGCAAAATTACAGCTTTCTGGCATTGATAGTCCCTGAGCAAAGCCGCGGACGGACAGACAGACAGACAAGGCGAAACTATAAGGGTTCGTTTTTGCTCAGGGACAGGATAAGATAAATGTTTTTGATTTGGCCAAAAACTAAATTACGGTAGTTTTTACCAATGCATTTAGCCGTCTTTCGAAATTAATGGAAATCAATAAAGACACGGTGTGTAATCTATGCTAAAAGTATAAAACATAAAGGCCGTACAACTACTTTTGATGGTGACTATAGTACGAGTATATACCACATTCATTCGACAGAGTATTAGCGAGACTGTTTGGTTTAACTTAGTACCTAGGTCACCTGAAGAACGTCAGGAAGATTACTACCGACTAGAATATTAAAGAGCGTCTTTAATTTATGCGGTATCTGTGTTTAAACTACTTAACATATTTTAAGCGCATTGCGCCGTGGTGTACAGCAGAATGAGGCTAATCGGACTATGTGGATAGATAATTAGTATACTACATAAATAAATAGAAATAGAAACGCAACATACCTATACATACATACATATACAGGTACATTAATTTTGCTAGGTAACCATTTACAAACGTAATGTAGTCACTAATCATGACTCAACATTTAATGTAGTCGAACCAGTTCCAAAATGAGCTAGTCCATATTCACGTAAATAATATAAATACCTTACCTAGTCTTACTACACTTATTTCCTTTTTTTCCGCCTAATAAACACATACTTACCTAATTACTTAAATTTAACGTCGTTTTAATGCAAGAAATACGTATGAATTATGATATAAAAAATTATCAAAGAAACTGTGCCAAAACCAAATTTAGAGCAGTGTCTTTGAACCCCCGTTTACACGAATTCATTGACCTGTTCAAAGATAAACGCTAAATGGGTGCACGCGCGTTTTATAGCTTATCTTTGGCACACACTCCAACCGATGCATAACCAGGAAATAAACAAACTTTTCCGGATCTTATTTCATTAGCTATTTGTATTAGCTCATTTAGACTCCAAGTGCCTGCCAAGCACCAGCAGATGTTCCTGCGCACCGACTTCTGCAGGGCTACTAAGAAACTCGAAACTCGAAGTTCGTGTCGTGCGGTCCCTCTGACACTTATACTATTTAACACGAGAGTGAGGGACCGCACGACACGAACTTCGAGTTTCGTAATAGCTCTGCAGGCCGCAGGGTGTGGTGTTCCGTCGTTTTAGGATAGCGATGAATACGACGTTCAAAAATCCCTAATTAGTTTTTTTTTAAGTATTTTTTTTTGGATGTTTTTCTTGAGTTTTATGTATTTTTGCATTTTTTGTGTATACCTAATTTGAATTTTAAGTGCATTGGTTTTCTAACTAATGCTGTAATTTTTTATTGATAAATAAATAAAGTTCAACAATTAAACACATTTACAAAGTTCCTACTACTTCTCCAAACTATCTGGCCCCTAAATCCATACTTATATTATAAACGTGAAACGCCAAATTTCATCCAAATCCGTCCAGCCGTTTCAGCGTGAAGGAGTAACAAACATACTCACTCACTCACAAACTTTGGCATTTATACAGTAGGATTTAGTAGGATTTTAGCACTAGTAACTTTTATAAAATAGGGGCCTGAACTATCAGGAAGCAGTAAACAGTGGCTGTATATTTTGTTTCATTTAACAACACCTCGTACCTAGTATCTGTCAACAAATCTACCAGAAAACGGGATAGACAATGGCCAGGTTTATGGGTTTGGTACGGTACCAGAAGAGTCCAAACGTAGCCCTATTGCTGACACGTTTTACAGGCAAACAGTTGGAGCTACTTACAGTCTTCTAATTTTAGCGGTATAAGTGAATTGTTGACGCGAACCCATTAAGAAATTCGAAACATATTTTTTAATGTTTTAAGGGAGGCTCCTGTATATAAATGGGGGGAAGGGGACAAAAAATATTGACCTACCCCATCGAAAGGGGTATCCTTATTAAGAGCTCGTTGAGTAGATAAATACTGAATTTTTGTTTTAAATGTTGCAATACAAAAGAATGAGAAGTCATCGAAGTAGCTTTTTTTTATTCCGAAGAATGCCTCTGATGTTCGTGTGTCCATCGGTGTTCACTTACCATCCTGACCAGATGCCAGTTTGCCACACTATTTCATAATAACTAATCCTCCAAAAATACGTAAAACTCACACAATTAACCAGGGACGCGGAGGTGATCTTGTCACATGAGACATGACGCATTGCTCGAGACAATTATTACAATTTCGTTTAGTGCAAATGCAAATTGACTCGGCTGACAATGCTTTAAACTTGTCTGCTGCTGAATACTTTTTAGTAACGCGCAAATAGAAATGACTAGACATAACAGTGTTCGTTTCATTTTAAAGTTTCACGCTTGCATTGGAATTTCTGATTCCCAAATGAATTTGCTACTTTATGATATCAAATAGACATAACTTTATTCGACATCAGAAAGTACACTGACTCTTAAAATAATACACAAATTAAAGAATTATTTGATAATGTCGAAAAGAAACAATATAATCATCCAAGAAAACACTACACTTTACCTTACTTTACTTTTTTTTAATATTTCGCTCCATTAGCTAGTAAGCTAGTAGCCGTGAAAAAACTCGATCACAGCGATTCGCTGGACGCTTCGAGGATGTGCAGTCGAACAAACTCATTCATGTACCAGGGAACCATTTAATCATCAAATTCACTACGATTCCCTTGACAAAAGTTTGGGATGTCAACATGACATCACTAGCACAAAGATTCCACCCTATGGTCTGTCCCAGAATTCGAGATACTAAAATGACAGTCTGAAATGTCAAACGTAAAAATAATGTGGCCAGCATAAAAGGAACAGTGCTGCTCCGTGATTTCGGTTTCGTAAATAACCGATAAAATGTTTATTTTACGATAGCAAAAATAACATTAATGCATTCAATATTCTACTTTCCATTTTACTTTATCATACGATAAAGTGATGAAATCTAAGCACAGGTAAAAATACAGTGTTCATCACTTAGTGCCAACGTAAAAAATAATACAGATGCTACTACAAAACTAGAAAAACGAAGTTCGTATGGCACCGTCCCTTTCACTCGCGTATTGAATGAGATAAGCGTCAGCGGGACGGCAACATACGAAGTTCGAGTTTTGCATTTCGTAGTCAGGGCCAGCACGGCTACTACGAAATTCGAAAATCGAAGTTCGTGTCGTTCCGTCCTTCTGACACTACTATTTAATTTAATACGTAAGTGAGAGGGACGTTACGGTACGAACTTTGATTTTCGAATTCCGGAGTAGGCCCTCAGATATCACACAACGTCATTGTTCATGTTTTTCGTATTCAAGTGGTATTCAACCGATTTTCGTTACTTTACTCGTATTGTCATCGGATGTGATCAGTGCGTTTTCTCGTGTTTTTATTTTGATATTCATATCATAGAATAATAAATCAAATATTCATTATTCTCATATTATTTAGTTAATGTAAAACTTACTTAGAATGAAATTGAAACTTAAACATCAACATCTATAAAAGTCGAAATATCTCGAAAACGGTCGCATTTTTATTAGACCTATTTTACCTTTTCTAGAATGTCCTAAGTGCCCTACATTTTAGTACATCACGGATCCGTTCATATCTTAATATTTTACGACATACATACATAGGTACCTACAAAATCTTTCGGTAATAACCGGTTGCGGCACATCACTATTTATGAGACGCAAAAAACAGGTAACACATGAAACGTCATTTTAGTATCTCGAATTCTGGGACAGACCATAAATGATTCAGTTAGCTCGACTCTACAAAGTATCGTTCTTGTGTCTTCCGCAGCAGAGATCGCTATCTATGCTAATAATTTGAAATTAATCATTTTCTAATGTCACGAAACAGTACTTAAACGAAGCTAATTAACATTTTTTACTTAGTCTCATACCATATCAATGCAAACCGGCACTATCCATTTATAATTCAATCATAGCAGGGAATCACTGTGACGAAAACCCGCATAAGACATCCATTCGGACCGGACTGCGTATAAACACGCGACCGCTCGTGATCGCTATACTATGTTTTTTGGTTTGACAAAAATAAATGGTGAATGTTATTGTGATTTCAAGTGTGAAAAACTGGCGTACATTGAGTATGCATGCAGCAGGGTAGGCAGGGTAGGAGCTGATGGCGAGCTGCGCCGGCGCAAACTATCAGCTGTCTATCCTGGAATCGACTCAATGCACGCCAATAGGAAAGATAATATGGCCTCTGAAATCGCATTACATTAGATACTGTATTATTTATTTCCATGCTTCGCAAAAATATCCGAGTTAAATGCCATAGTTCGCTTTAACACAATTAAATAACGTGCGAATGACGCCATCAAACGTAAACAGTTTTCTCATGGCTTCTTCGTTACCCTGGAACGTGTATAAGTGAAAAAGGACTGTACAGAAAAATCAAAAACAGGGGAGTAATGTTCCAGGTCCGGAAAAATTGTTTTCACTTTAAAAGTCTACCTACTTCTTGATTGCAGCTTTTTGGAGGACTGTGTTATTTTTATTTCCTATTTATTTTAAAAGCCGTGGTGGCCTAGTGGTTTGACCTATCGCCTCTCAAGCAGAGGGTCGTGGGTTCAAACCCCGGCTCGCACCTCTGAGTTTTTCGAAATTCATGTGCGGAATTACATTTGAAATTTACCACGAGCTTTGCGGTGAAGGAAAACATCGTGAGGAAACCTGCACAAATCTGCGAAGCAATTCAATGGTGTGTGTGAAGTTCCCAATCCGCACTGGGCCCGCGTGGGAACTATGGCCCAAGCCCTCTTGTTCTGAGAGGAGGCCTGTGCCCAGCAGTGGGACGTATATAGGCTGGGATGAGAGGGGATGAGATTTTAAAATTAACGGAAAATTAAAATTCCTTTAAGGGAACTCCAAATGAAGTTAATTTCTCCATGACACTAGTGGCCTTACTCTGGCCGTTTAAAAGATAATCAAGAATTAGAGTAATTATTTGCGAGTAGGTAATAAAACAGTGTAAAAGGTTCATAATTTATGACGTTTTTTGAAAGTCGGTAATTAAAGTGTTTTTAATTCACACATATTTAGCAAAAGAAGGTTAAAAAAGTGAGTTTCCGATGTCTCTCTTATGTGTCACTTTGAGTGGAAGTTAACGTGAATAAAGAAAAACACTGTGTATATGCCCGTAGCATTTTGATGACTCAAATTGTTGCAGTTGTTTCAACAAAAAGGAGTCCAACGGACTGCGCATGATTCATCAAAGGCGGGTGGGGTTGCACCCATATCCATAACTTCCGCGAGACATGATACGTGACTACATGCACGATACTCTATGATTACCATCTTAGTAGGTAACGCACTCGTCACGGATCAAGATGGAAGAAATCGTCAATCTTTTACAAGCTTTCCTTACAAAATTCACTCGTTTTATGATAAAGCCGAAGAAGAGAAGCCGTGATGGCCTAGTGGTTTGACCTATCGCCTCTCAATCAGAGGTTCGTGGGTTCAAACCCCGGCCCGCACCTCTGAATCTTTCAAAATTCATGTGCGAAATCACATTTGAAATTTACCCCGAGCTTTACGGTGAAGGAAAACATCGTGAGGAAACCTGCCCCGGAGAAGCGACTTATCAGCCCTCAAATACTTATACAAATAGGTATATATAACACAGCAGCAATAAATTAAAATTATAAATTTTGCTGTTTTGCCCATACATTAAAATCTAGAATATATTATCCCGGATAAATTTAGTCTAGTCTACAGATACACCTTTGGCCTCATCTGCACTTAACATCAGGTGAGGATAGGGGTCAATCACTGTCAGTTTCTTCTTATAAAAAAAAGTAGACTGGCGATGTTTCGCTTATATTATAACTGTTTGAACTAGGAGTAGAACTCGGCAAACGTGCGTGACGGGTTTAGTTTAGGCCTAGAGTAGTTTAGGCGTAAATCTAGCAAGAGAATTTTATCAGTCTTTCTTATTTGGTTTCTATCGTAGCGACGCTTGAACTCACTAAATCTCAGAGGCTTTTCCCGATTGTCTATAACACCCCTTTGTTCGTAATGCGAACTAGTGAGAATCTTTCCTAGTTGTTCTCACTTGTTCGCAACTATAGAAAAAATAACAATATATCACAATACAAACAGAGGATCGCGGACAACTGGGAATACTCTTGGCTTCTTAATGGAATTTTAAAGGGCAAATATGTGAATCCTTTTCTGATGTAACTCTAACTGTGAGTTGCTCAGCAGTTGGTCTATTACCTAGCCTTCTAAGCGCCGCGGCCGCACGAACATTTCTATCGAGGTTGATGATAAATTAACTATTGATTAGCAGTGATTATAAATTTTGTTGCGTAAATGGTCATTGTTCTGAGCATAGGTGTTGTTCACTGCCTATTTAGCCATGGCATGGTCATCCATGTTTTTCTTAGGGAAGTTGTGCGTTAAGTTCAATTTATATTGCTTATCTACTGAGTTTAGATTAGACTGAATAGCGAACAATTAATCAGGCAGAATAATACTTTGATAGTAAATACTCATTTTATCTGTTTGATTTGTAAGTTTAGCTACTCTCTTCGTATTACGTAGAGTAAGAAAAGGTACCTACTATACAAAGGAGATTAACTGGTTGGCCGGTCGCACTTGGTCATAACTTAAAAAGATACTAGAAATGAGAATCATACAATGTCCTTAAACACGTACGTTATCTGTGTCGCCTACATAACTTCGCATTTCGCATGTTAATCCTAATAAGTTGGAGCTGTATCTATCTTGCATGTAATCTCATCATTTACAAATAGAAAACGCTAATAATCAATTAATATGCGACCTGCGTGCAGAAATAGAAACGTATAAATAAATATTGGCGGATCTGCGGCAGGTGGCTCTGGTAAAATGACAAACTTCTAATAGGTATTCAGGCCAAAAAAAAACCGTTAGACCCATAGGTTAGAACCAAACTATGCAAATGGTCGATTGGGCAGACGTATTCTGTTTCATACGTTAAGCGCTCAGTTGTTTTATGCGATTAACGCTGCGTTAAACGCAATGCGTTTGATGCACATCAATTTTGCATCAGATAATCTTATTTTTAACGGACTTCAAAAAGGAGGAGATTATCAATTCGGTTGTAGTTTTTAAACATTGTCTTACGCGGTGAGCGCAACAGTAAGCGCATAGAGTATCAGTACCACTTCCATGAGTTTACAGTGACCGTACTCGATAGCGACGGCGTAAATTATTTGTATGGAGAATTGTACAGCGCCTCTACAAACAATTTACGCCGTCGCTATCGAGTACGGTCACTGTAAACTCATGGTAGTGGTACTGATACAAAATTGATGTGCGTCGAACGCAGCGTTCATCGCATAAAACAACTGAGCGTTTTAAAACTAGGCAGCTGACTGCACGAACTCGTGGAAACAACGCAGGAGGCTCTGTATTATGATTTTTTTAATGTGATTGTTCGAGTATGAGAGCTAGTTTTAGAGATCTATTTTGTTTATCAGTCAATGATTATCTTTAAATTATTGGTAAAATCGATCCCTACCTCCGTGGCTGTCCTCTATTAGGACAAAAACACAATAAGTAGTTTTAATTGAACTCTGATCTCCTGAAAAAGTTAATTAAAACGGCACAAATGAGAATTAGCAGGAAGGCGAGGGAGTAAACTCTATTCTATAGGTAGTTAAGTTAATGTAATAAAAGCGTTTTCACCCGGTATCGAACGCCGATACGATATATCGTATCCGATCCGATAATATCGATCGGGGCAAGTAAAATGTATCGGATCGGACAATCTGAAAAGGCTACTACAGTTAAGACAGTTATCCGTACCTATTTATCGGTATACTGCGAACTGTTTTTTTTTTTAGTTTTTCGCGCTATTTTCACTTATTGCCACAGTGTGAAAAAACCAGTGCAGACAACTAGGAAGAGTCCATTTGAAAGGCAGGTACATAACACACAGACACACACACACACACACACACACACACACACACACACACACACGCACACACACACACACACACACACACACACACACACACACACACACATACACTTAATGGCCTTGATATCGTAACAAAACCGCGATACCGATATCAGATCGGATAATATCACTTAACTGTCTTTATCATTAGGAGTTAACCATCATTGTCACTAATTAGTTCGAAATGAAGGTACTTAGGTAGTTACTAGACAGCTTATAGGTATGTGATATCATTAATAATTAATAGTATGTCATTTAATAGGTGGTTTATGTTACTGTGGGGAAGGAGGTATGTACTTTATTAACAGGGACGGCACTTGACCAGTTTGCTTTTCTGTACCGCTCATTGGTTACATATATAACGTAGCCGTAGATAGGGATTGCCAGCTACCTGTCCATCATACCATAAAGTTTATTATTATAATGTTTAAAACATAACAATGCTTGAATAGTCTCATTAACAAAACATAAAAAGTTTTTACATTCACAATTAGTACTGCATACATATGTAATACTTGTAATAGGCATGTAATATACAATGCATAAACATTAAAATTCATTACTTTTTGATCCTAATAGGGTGAAAATAAAAATATATGTACCTAGTTACCTACTGTTAGCAGATTGCTATGTGTACATAACTGAAATTGTTACACATATGAGAAATTTGGTACTTATCTGATCAGTAGTGATTGTTTTTCAATATGCACTTTTCGTTGCAAAGGGTATGGTTGGCAGGAAAAAACAAATACATTTGAATATTCACTTTTGTTCTTAACTATAAAATAAATACTTCTGGAACCAATATACTCATAGTATTCTATTCTTTTCTATAGTATTTATGATATCCCGTAACTAGGCACAAAAATTTTTAGTACTTGAGTCCGAGAACATTATAGTGTTAACTTTTTATTTTTTTTTTCGAGGCTTAAGTCAGTGTTTACTGATGAGAACTTTCTGGAATCAGATATGCCAATTAATTTTAATTATAATTTTTATGGATCACAATAATTGATGTTTGACATAGTTATTTATATTGTATGTACTTTATCAATGCTTAAATGTATTTTTTTATGATAGTGTGATGTGTCCTTTCGACAGCTCATAACTTTAGCTAGGTACAGCATAGATAGCATTTTGTGAGTATATTTTATGCTGATTAACATCATCATCATCAGCTAGCATGGGTGGCACCCGGAGCGGATATTGTAGACATCACTCCAAAACTGGAATGAAAAAAAAACTTACCATGCCAGCAGGCACCTATTAAGTGGGTACTTATTATTGTTACATTATTATTTTAGTACACTGGACTAAAACTCATTAATAAGCGTTTTCCCAGAGATAAGACCAAGCTAGATCGACTTATCATCCCTGAAAAGTGAAAACCCCTACATACTAAATTTCATCGAAATTTTTGGAGCCGTTTCCGAGATCCCTGAAATATATATACAAGAATTGCTTGTTTAAAGTTCCAAAGCGGTGACACCCGGGGCGGGCCGCCCACGCCGCCCCCCTAGCTACACCACTAATCATCATCATAGTCAACCTATTCAGTCCCACAGCTGAGCAAAGGCCTACCCTCCCCTTAATATGTCCACTGCTTGGACATAATGTTAATGTTGATATATCTGAATGTTGTAAATCCACTAATTAAGAGTTCCATACCCAGTGTATAAATAGATCACATTGCTAAGGGTTGTGCTGTCTTTCTGGCCATCTGTCTGTCATAGAGCTGTATATTTTGATGATTGAAATGAAAATAGGTAGACACTTATTGTTTTCACTGTGTGTAAGTACTGTTTATACCTAGCAACAAATAATGAAAAAAAAAATCCTTTATAAAAAATGTTGTTTGGCGCATTTTACTTGATCTTAACTGTCTTATAATTACGATTGTACGGTACCCTTCATGTAAGAGTTAGTAGATTCACTTGCTAGGGTAGGTGATTTGTTTTTTTTGTAACTTATTCAACATGATACAAAATGAAACATCTTAAGTTAATGTTTTTGTTTTAAAACAAAATAAAATATTAATTTCATATTAAACAGCACTTAATTTTATTGCTTACCAACTCAAAAA
Source organism: Choristoneura fumiferana (assembly GCF_025370935.1). Lineage (NCBI taxonomy): Eukaryota > Metazoa > Arthropoda > Insecta > Lepidoptera > Tortricidae > Choristoneura > Choristoneura fumiferana. The sequence goes on from NC_133486.1 coordinate 6,601,433, forward strand.
CATAAAAACTGTTTTCTAGATAATTAGAACAACAGGTTTTTTTCTTAGATAAATAGATAGTACACGTCCAATTCAATAGACGTTACGTGAGCAACGTGTGTTGAGAATATTTATAAAAATAACGTACCTATAAGTATAAATGTTTAGACAACCCGGATAAACCGCAAAAACTGGATTTGATAACAAGTAGGAAACGCGGGTGGGGTGTTTTATCTAAGTTGTCTAAGCAAAGTATACGGTTACGCGAAAGATAACATATGTTGAATAACGTACTTACAATATGTAGCATACTATGCTCCAACAGCTGTTACAATCGCGCTTCTCATCATAAAGTTCAAAGCAATAGTTTCGCTTCGTCACAAAAATGAAAACACAAACTTAAATACTTATTTTGTCTATTTTTCACTTCTGTTTTGTAATTTCTTGACAAATTTTATGATATCCATTCACTTGTATTTGAATACAACGCGAAATCATACAAGTAAACCCGATATATCTCGTGTGTCGTTGTTAAAAGAACTGCGAGCGCACAGTACTCACAAAGGAAGAGCGATATACGTCTCACTCGCTGCTGTTCACAAACAAGACTGATTGAACGAAACGAATGGTTGGTTATTTGGCTAGGTTGTTGATTTATTTTGCTCAATTTTGCTCAAACCGGCGCAGAACGAATGAGGGACAGAAATGAGAGCAAATCATTCATTCGCTTTTCCCTTTGTTTGTTTCAACCAATGACATCCATTGACAAGTCCAGTAAAAAAAAAAAATACATACATTGACAACAATGACAGCGGGATAGCAATACATAAATTAAAGGAGTGCAACAAAGACAGAACATACAAATTAAATGACAAGTGATGCATTGATTGAATCATGTTTTTTTTTTTAGTGGTACCAGTAAAATATTTTAATTTCCCTTTTAAAGATAAAATCGGCAATACTTAGTAATTCTTCTTTTCCAATCTTTTACCATTTATCTTACTAGCTGTTGCCCGCGGCTTTGCCCCCGTTCCATTCTTTTTTTTCATTTTTCATGCACAAACCTTGTCCTAACAATAACGAACACAACGTAAAAATAAGGGGACGTATCAGCAGGGCTACTACGAAACTCGAAACTCAAAGTTCGTGTCGTGCGGTTCTTCTGACACTTACACTATTTAATCGCTCTCGGACGGTACGATACGATTTTCGAGTTTCATTTATCGTAGTAGCCCTGCTGAACGGTCAAGATATCGAAAGTAGGTTGGATTAGTTAGGTTCGATATTTTGATCGTCGATATTTTAAATATCGATATTTAAATTTTCGATTTTCAGATACGTGCCCGTCTGTCTGTAGTATCATAGCTCATAAACGGATTGACCGATTTCTATGTGACTTTTTATGCGACAGCGAGTTTCCTTGCGGTGGTTTTTAGCTATATTACATTAAAATCGGTTCGGCCTTTTTTGAGATAAGTAGGTATTGGACTTCGAAATGACAATTTAGTTTTTAACTTTTTTAAGTTGGTTAGGTTAGGTACTTCTCGAAAATGATCGCGGAATTAAATCATGTTCATATGATATTATGATATAATATTAAGATGATATATGATATTAAGAATTCTACTCGAAATCCTGCAGTATTGTACCATCTGTGCCGATCACAGGTTTTATCTCATATCACGCGAGACGTGAGCAAAACTTGCACGCATAAACTATAAGAATATTTGAATATCTCATTTCAATTCTGATAAGTTCTACCATAAAAAAGAAGTGTTTTTAAAGCTGGCAACTTTCATTTTGTGTCTATGGTTTACGTATTGAAATGTTGCCACTTTTCAAATAATCCCCTTAAATTAGGTTTAAAGGTTTCGTAGCAAGTCAATAGAGTGGGATAGTTTTTTTTAATATATTAAGTATTTCAGTTATTATTAGATCTACATATAAACCTACAAAATTCAAAGTTGATGTCAAAATATCTTTATTCCTTGAAATTCAGTACGTCTTCTAATCGTGGTGTTATATGCAGAACTAGCTTTTGCCCGCGGCTTCGCTTGCGTTAAATTTGGGGTAAAATACATTTACTTTCTGTACCTCTAGTGTAAGTTTTCGGTTACAAAATACGTCTCGATCGCGTTCGCGTTAAAATCTCAATTTATATGGAAACACGAACAGCGCCTCTAGCGGAACGTTCGCGATGTTCGTGTTTCCATACAAATTGAGATTTTAACGCGAACGCGATCGAGACGTATTTTGTAGCCGAAAACTTACACTAAGGGCACTGCGATCCTTTTTTCGTGTATTGATTGATTTTTCAGAGGATTACATAGAAATAAAAATTCAGACAGACGTTGTTTTAGACAGATGGTGCAAATTTTAGAATTCAAAAATATACCTACATACGTAATCAATCATAATCCTACTAACTTTGAAGCCCTGTTTCGCTGATTCAGGGGCGGAATTTTAGAAAACGTTAAAGTACTACGCGTTTCTTTTGCCCGCGACTTCATACACGATATAGGATTATATCCCGATAAATAGAAAAGTTCCCGCGGGACATGAATTATTGTTATGATCTATTTTAAATATTTAATTGTCGATGAGAAACACATTGTAGCTATCTATTATTGAAAGAATTTTGAAAATCTGCTTCGAAGTTGAATTCACTTTTTATTCTGCAGAAAGTTTGCATTTTTTTAAACAAAGTAGTCTATGTCAATCAGAGATAGTGTAGCTTTCTATTGGTAAAAGAATTATTTAAATAAGCTCAGTAGTTTCAGAGATTACCCCCAACAAACAAAGAAACAAACAAAGTTGAGATATTGTCCTATTCCCCAGTGCACCAAAATAATTCATTTCATTTCATTTTATTTCACCTCTATATTACTTTAGGTCCGTCTATGCTAAATTTCAAGTCTTTAGCACCAGCAGCTTTGGCTATGCGTTTTCTGTCAGTTAGCCAGTCATGGTACTGTTCAGGTAGGGTTAAGTATAGAATTATAAATAAATTGTGTTACGTAATGAGTTGATTGATTTGGCGTAGGTATTTAATGTTTATTTTCGTTTTTATAGAGCATATTTTAATTATAGCTTGTTTTTGAAAACTTTATTTTCATATTTTTAAAAACTTTATGTACATTTTAGTCTCTCAAGTGATGGTGTACATCAAAACTGAACGCTTATTATTTATTGAATCAAGCGTTACTTTGCATAGGTCTATGAACCAAAACAATTAGTTTGCTTACCCGCGATCTTATGATACGTTTGCTTGTGCAAGAAACGCGTCAGTGAAATGAGGTGGTGGTTATAGATGGATTGGTGTGATTTCATGCATAAAAGTAGCTATCATAAAGGTCGCGGGTGAGCAAAGTAATCGTGTCAGTTCGTTGAACGTACATGTAAAATTTCGTATCTGTGCTATCAGCCCTTGAGAAGTTCCGTCATCAGCAGATGACCCTGGCTGCAGCATCAGGTGATGTATATCATATTATAAACGCATTGTCATTGAAATTTAACAATCATGTAAGTAATTTCTTTTGTGTGTGCCATCAACTTTTGAGAAGTTCCCTTCTACGGATACGATCCTGGCCAGGATGAGCAGAATGTCACTGCTAAATTACTGTATTGTTACCAAAATTGAAAATACAAACTGAAATATAGATGCACAAAAAACTAGAAAAATAAGACCAGCACTGGGAATCGAACCCAAGTCCTCGGCATTCCGCGCCACGTGCTATACCGCTACGTGGTATAGAAGTATAGAAGCGTCTCTGCCGTACAAAAGCGACGTTTAGCCATAAGAAGCGTGTCTTCTCTGTCTATCGCATGTCTATTGGAAAATAAGTAACTATTTAAAACGATATGTTGAACATAAAAATGTTAATACGAATATTTTTGAGAAAAAGTGAATCTTAAGAACCAAAATTGTATTGACCAGTTCTGAAAGGGATATAACTATCAAAATAATTTGCCATGCCTACTAACCTAAAAATTAAATACAACAACAAGAAGTTTGAACAAGGCTTCCCTCTTTCCTTGTTTTTGTTTGAATTTCCTTATCATGGTAAAAATAATCTGTCGCACACCACTTTTGATTATTTCATTAGCCAAACTCTAGTAACAAAATATCGATAAGTAGTATCGGTAGAACTATATTTCCAAAAGTAAAATTGAAATAATATGATATTAAGGCATTTAAGGTCCTCAAAAAACTGTTTACGGTTTTGTGGTAATGCTGCACTCTGATGGCAGAAAATTGCAGTAATATTCCCAATTGGAATGTTATAACTGGGGGATTATGTATATAGGCACTGGTAACATTATTCTCCTCCCGTCCATTTTCATTCGCAAATTCTAAAAACGACGACGGAATACAAAAAAATCTCGTCTTTTTGTCGGTTACGAATATATCTTGTGCTAGATAATGTGAGTGTTTACGGTTTATGCAGTTAAAGATTAATTTTTATGGTTTGATTAACTTAACGTAGTGAGGACAGCTGTTTAACGGTAAGTTTCTTGACATTTGACGAATTTTGTTTGTATCGGAATGAAAGTGACCGTTGTGGCTTGTGGCGTTCGCGGCGACTAGATGTGATCCAGTTTCTTTTATTATGGACACGGCTATAATTGAACCGGCTCGCGATTAACTATTAGTTCCGCTACATCGGTCAGGTGGCCATTTCACGAATTCGATATTGGAAAGGTGTTGCCGTGATTTAGACGTACGATTTGTTCACGTTTAGTGGTAAGGTAAGTAGTCAATAAAACGAACAATATCGTGCCGCCTACACGCACTGTTTGTTTAGAAAGCGGGCACTTTAGGCGACAATAGTGGTAGAAACATGTAATTAAGAATAACATCAGATCTTTTGTCAATGCATGAGTCAAGTAATATTAATGAGTCAAAAACATCTGCAACGCGTCGTAACTGCATATTGTGTGCATTTAAACTTTATTTAACTTGTAATTATCTTTCTTGACCTTCAATGGGAACTCCACTGAAGTGCAACTAAAAAAAGGTCATGCAAATGTAGTTAACTGCATAAGTATCAAGTATAAACCTTATTTGGTTCTTATATTATGCATTATGGTCAGGGTCTCACAATGCTATAGTAACCAGTTGATTTAAGTACAACATGCTTTATAAAATTAATTCAGTTGGATTATATGTTGTTCTAAATGAGCAAAAAGTTTTATTTTTATTCCCTTTAGTAATTAAGTAGTAAATTATCTCTAAAAAGGAATCTCTTCCAGCTAATCCTTTTGAACCCAGCCGAGTATGAAAAAAATTACGACAATTTGCTTTATGTACAATCCATGTCAAGTTCAAAATTCAAATGTAAGAGTTATGACAGTGGACCTTATCGACTTGTGCCAAAGTCAAATATTCTGTTTTTATATTGACTTTCACGTAATAATCGTAAAATGGCCAAATTGTAGATCCGACTGTTAATCGTTACGCTCGTTATGTACAATCCATGTCAAATTTAAATTCAAATGTAATTAAACCGCATTATCGTATTGGCTGGGTTCGAAAGGGCTAACCTAGTTATGAGAAGAAAATTTATTAAGAAGATAGGCAAATATTATTATTCTATGTACAACTCAATGAGGGCTATCGCGTATGAATTCGATGCTAGAGGCGCTAGTGTAGCAAAAGGTCTTTAAAATGTCACATCTCACCATTTTTGGGTGAGCTACACAGGTTTATTTATAATTAGAATAAATTTGTAAATATTTTGCAATACCTAAAATTAATTATGGCAAGTATGCGTTACGGGGCAATGAATTTCTGTGTTGTGAGACAGTTTTGTCGTTCAGAGACCTATGTCCTGTCTTTTTTCCAAACAAAACGATGCTACGCAACACCGTGGCATGCTCAATATTTTTATGGTACGGTTTTAAGATATTAAATATGATTTAAAAGTAAATTTTATATTTACACCCATAATAACAAACTAGCCACTAACTTCAGGCTCCTGCCTGTCTACAGTGGCGCCAACTGGTGAGCGCGAAAACGGTAGCCCTCATTGTATGTCTCGAACTGGATCACATTCTTGTTACCCGAACATCTAAAACTTTTCAAAACTAAAAGCAAGTTCAAAGAAAGCTTTTAAAAAGGTTCAAAGTTTGTCACTTGCCTCTCCTAAAGGTCAGAGGTCACCATACATAGCGTTGTTATTATCTTATTTGACCTCATTAAAGGGCAAGTCTTCAGGGCCGGATTTAGTGGTCTGGAAATCTTGGGGCAACAAAGGAGTGGAACTATTTTCTGAATAAAATGACGGCCATTTGAGATTTTGATATTTAACTGATTGCCTGATTAAAGTGAACAAATATAGATGAATAGGTAGTTGTTAACTAATGTTTACTCATCAGAAATTGAAAAAAAAAAACCGATGTCTATTGTGGGGGACCCTCTTCTTTAAAATGTACCATGTCCATTAACAGAAAAAAAGTGCAACAGAATTGATAGATAAATTTTAAAGCATTCCCAAAAACTGCATCATGGTCACTATTTACTTTGTATGGGTCCATCAACTTTTTCTTGTCACTCGTTACAGTCAAGGGCAAAGAATACACGATTTAATGCACTTATTATTATACATATTTTGCAACTTTGGCCCTGTCAATCTTTGCCCTTGACTGTACATTCTCCTGAGTCACTCTTTAAACCATAAGTTTATAGGATTAAAATTTGCCAAACATGCATTTTTGTGTTAGTTTAAGACCATTTATATTTAAGACCATTCTATAATATTGGGCATCTAAAAAGCAAGTTAGTATAATGTGACACAACATTTCTTCTATTTAACTGTACTAATTTCGTCCCCTCATTGATGGGACAGAATAACAAGAAATAGTTGATACACCTGTATGATGAACACGAATACACATGCAAAATATCATGTCTCTAGACTTATGGATAAGATTTTGGGATTGTACAAATATACCAAAGATACTATGGGAATATCAGGATAAAAAGTAGCCGATGGGTTATTCCCGACATCCTGCTATATCTACATAATCATTCAAAATTACAAATTATCCAATTTGGTATAGCCATTTTAGCATAAAAAACTAACAAACACATGCATACATATAACACATACTCCCAAACTTTTCAAAATATATTTATGAAAACCCATCAAATAAATAATGGGTAGTATTTAAATGCACATCAAAAAGTCCTTATTTATCCAAAAAAATCCGAATTCACATCAAAATTACTGATTGCACAGCAAAATACTCCACTCAAAATATTACATAATAAATCGCAAGTTAAATTCGTGGTGTACTGCTATTTATCTTAAAGTAAAGCATTTTTATTATTGCACAGCTAATAATGAATAACGCACATCATACCTTTCCAAAGCTTGATTTAAATAAAAAAGAGGTACACTTTTTTATTTAAATCAAGCTTCTATTTTCACATAAGCACAGCAGTTTACATAAATGAAACAGCATTTTATTTGAAAGATCATCTTATTATTTTTATGAAGTACAACATAATATGTATACCTATCAATTTATTTTCAGCATTTATATACTTTTTACATCAAGTAAATTATATAACCAGCATTAGTAGGGGCCAAATTAGTTCCTAAATAAATTAGGTTCTTTTTGTGTGGAATTTCTGAGTCATGCTTCCTGACTTATTATTTATTCATAGACTTAGCCCTAAAAATTTAACAAATCATAATGAACAAATACATTATATTGTACATTATAGACTTAAAATTTATTTTCATATAACAGATAACAAAAACGGAATATTATATGCAAGTAACAATTTGACAAAATGGAGGATGAGAATGAATATAAGAAGTTACCGACAGACGAGAAATGTGTGCACAAGCTGTGGAAGGCTCGTGTCGCCGGGTACGAGGAGGCCATCAAACTTTTCAACCAGATTGACGATGAGAAGAGTCCCGAATGGAACAAGTACCTTGGACTGATCAAGAAATTTGTAACTGACAGCAATGCTGTGGCTCAGGAAAAAGGTATGTATCATTGGGTTATATACTGCTGCTTGACGTGGTGGTATTGTGTTTGTTGCAAGTAAGTATGTGTCTTTTTTCATGTTTTGTAAAATAGTGTACAGTGACTGCGGAAAAAAGATTCCTAGGTTATTTTATGATAATTGTTACATATTTCTATACCTGACTGTACCATATATTCAATTAGATTAGATAATAGATAAAATTCGTCAACCCCAAGCCTGTGACTCAACAACCTAACCAATCAAAAGCTGTAATTGACAAATTTTCTGAGTCACCTATGTTCTAAAGTGGGTTCTGCAAAAACGTAGTGTTTTATGAGTCCAACTCCCCGATCTAGTGTGTGTATGAACCAACATGAAACCCCTTTTATCCATCATGATGATTCACTATGAGAATTAGGGGTGTATGGACCACCATGTCATTGCTACCTTCTCCCTGAAAAAATCTGATTATAGTCTGGTGACTGATGGTTGATAATAATAATAATAAAAAGATGTCTACTAGAATATGATAGGTACAAAACATTTTTTTTTATATAAAATGGGCGTCTAGATGGACAGGCCGGTCCTGAGACCGTATTGTCTACCGCACGGGTGCTTGCGTTTGCAATCACCATATCTTTCTACTCTCATTCTGTACAATTTGACAGAAAGATATTAATTGTGACAGAGAGTGATTCTGATGGTACTCTGATAATTATCCTTAAGACTGCTACTCGGCTTAAATACAAAAGGAACCACTTTGGCAATGTTTAACTTATACTGTTCATCTTTTGCTTGACTGAACTGAGTGCATTAAGTCATCAAATCAACATTTGGTCATTACATGGTTACACTCAATTGAACTATACTGGAGTAATGTCTTCCCGAGGCAGCATACAGCAATTATGGCGGATGGGTTAATAAAATAATCTTTCTTGTAATTGGTATTGATTTAGTTAGGTTGTATTTGGTTGGGCAGCATTAAGCTACACACCAACTTTTCATGCCAACTACCGCAGTGCCACAAAATAAAAGTGTAGTAAACGCCGGTCATTTTAAAAGTAGGTCTTATGATTTTACAAAATCCTACAATGACATAGACTGTTAAGGAACTTTTCTGACCTAAAAATGGGTCCTCAATTGTAGTTATGCTTGTTTCAACAAGATATAAGATGTTTTACCGATCATTAAGATCAAATGAAAAATGAGGAGATTGGAAGAACTTAAGTAAAGTAAGATTCTTGAGTGGCTTGGTGGGCAAGTGATGTGCTCATGAAGTGTTTTTGTATATTGTTTGAATGGGGAGTCGTCTCTAAAACTGCTGAACTCTTTTCAAAATTCAGTAATTTCCTTTTCGCCCCAGAATACTGTTAAGTCGTCAAAGGACTGAAACGAAGTTTTTAGCAAGAGCTTCCAATTTCAAAAACTTAACACATTTTCTAAAGACACGTCAATTACCTTTGGAAGTGTAGTACGAGTACTTCTTTATCTAAATTAGAAAATGGAAAGCTTGTTACAACCCATAGGGGTATTGCAGTAGCGCAATGTGGTAAATATATAATTGATTGTAGTTTACATTCCTCGTCTAGGCATTTTGTCAGTAATCAATTGTATATAAGTTATATACTGACTAGTGTGGCTAGGTTTAGCGTTCGAGATTTTCAAAGTCAAGACGAACTTACGCAGCGCCGGCTTTAACCCTCGATTAAAGTAGAGCGAGATTGTCTACACCGCTTTCTCGCCATCAAATATTTTTTTGCATTGGAGACTGGTGAATCGTGACTCCAAGCAATTCCAAGCGTGGCTCTGTGTATGTGTACCGTTGACCAGCTGTGGTGTAGCGGTATAGCACGCGGTACGGAATACCGAGGACCTGGGTTCGATTCCCAGTGCTGGTCTTATTTTTCTAGTTTTTCTGTGCATCTATATTTTAGTTTGTATTTTCAAATTAGATTCCAATAAGACCTCAACATTGTCATTTCTTCTCAGTCATGACTCTCCGAAAAGATAGTGGAATTGGTAGAATAAAATACCCGTCCAGAATCTAAGGTCGGCTCAATATGTATGAGTGTCATTTAACGCTAATTTAAAACTCCCCTTTGGTGATCGACCCGTTTGGCAGCTCGCCCCCTCTCCAGTAAGCTGTGAAAGCCATCAAAAGCTAATCAGCATCAGTTGTCTACGGTTCGATCCCTGGTCGGGGCAGATATTTGTACGAATAATGCGAATATTTGTTCTCGAGTCTTGGACGTTTAATATGTATTTATCTATATAAGTATGTATCCGTTGCCTGATACCCATTTGAGCAGCCTAAATCTTAAAAATCGCTGTCAGAACTTGTTTGTCCCCCTGCCACCTTATTTTGGCGGTCTCCCGTTGCAGTGACGTTAGGAGCGACAATTTTACTCGCTGTAGGATGTCTTAGGATCTGAGGCTCTTACAACGCACGTCTTTCCAACGAAAAACGTCTCTCTAATCTCTAGAACATCCTAGAATCGGAGATACAGTTCGGTGCGAAGGAATAAAAATCTATTTTCCAATTCCAAGGTGATTTCGAAAATCCCTTGTCCCTCTATGATCATCGAGTACCTATGTGTCTGCAAACTTACCTCCCTATTCTATAGCTCACTCTTAGTCACGTTTTTTTTTAATTACAATAAACCAGTCTGTCATTCAGCTCTGATTTAAAACCCACATCCAAAGCGTAAACTAAGACCTAATCCTCTTAACTCCCACGTGGCAGATCATACAAATATTTCAGCTTTTGTACATGGCTTCCGACGTATTGCACGTGAACTTCACCGTATGGCGGAATCTTATTAGAGATATCGAATGTGGGCACGTGTTGGTAGCGTGCAGGCAAAGGCGACTGGGAAGGTGGAATAGGATAAGCTGATAAAGTAGGATAAAATAGGATTAAGTTTAAAGGTTAGCTAGTTCATTGCACTCTTGTCGGTAGGGTTTTAGTCTTTTGACTTCTCATTTGGTTAAAAACTTCAATCTCGGGCTTCTTCTCCTCCCTTCAAAATATTTTCTCTATTATTTTTGTAGAACTATTAACCTCTGTTCTGAGGCTGAGCTAAAACGATTGTTCGCCTCCCAAAAACACCTCTTAGCAAATTTCATCGAAATCTTTATAGAGGCCTTTTCCGAGACCCCCGAAATAAATAAATATACAAGAATTGCTCGTTTAAAGGTATTAGCTTTTGCCCGCGGGTTAACGCGCGCTGTTCTCTCGGGAACTGTACATTTTTCCGGGATAAAAAGTAGCCTATGTTACTCTCTGGCCTAAACTATCTCTATGCCAAAAATCACGTCGTTCCGTTTCGACGTGAAAGACGGACAAACATACAAACACAATTAGGTTACACACAATTATGGTTAGAATTTGAACTTGGCAATCTCTGTAACGCTTCACTATTAATGTTGTTACCATCACTTGCAGGTTTGGAAGCAGCGTTAGTATTCGTAGAGAACTGCGGGCATGCGGGAAAGACCACGGGCGAGGTGATGGCCGGCATCGTCACCAAGTGCCTCGCCGCGCCCAAGACAAAGACCAAAGACTTGGCTCTGCAGGTATCAAACATAGTTTCTTACATTTCTCAGGCCCCGCCGATTTAGACACGCTACTATAGGTAGTGCCACGAGAGTTCAAGTGAATGATTACACACACAGCTGCATAAAAGGAGAATCGATGAAATGACTGAGTGAATGTCAATATCCCGCTGTCATTACATGACATGTTCTTGTGCGCGTGACCTCTGGTGGCACTACCTTTGCAAGAAGTTATCATAGTTGACAAAGGGTTCATTTAGAAGCGAATTGTGACTTTATTACTGATGTGCCAAAGGAAACTTTCCAAAATTGTGTTTTTTTTTTTAATTTATATTATACAAATTTATATAAGTCTTTTCTGATACCATATTGATACTAGTTTATTAGTGGAAACTGTTTTGGCTTTTGTGTTATCTAAATTTAAATATTCATTAAGATTGGTTTTTTGGAATCTTTTTGTATTTTTTATTTCAATTCCAAATTTTTACTTTTACGGTCATCCCGTAAAACCTAAATTGAAAATACAAACTGAAATATAGATGCACAGAAAAAACAGAAAAATAAGACCATCACTGGGAATCGAACCCAGGTCCACACCACCATCAGTCCATCATGGTCATCATGGTCATGATGGTCCATCAGTGGTGTAGCGGTATAGCACGCGGTACGGATTACCGAGGACCTGGGTTCGATTCCCAGTGATGGTCTTATTTTTCTGTTTTTTCTGTGCATCTATATTTCAGTTTGTATTTTCAATTTAAATATTCATGTTTATTATTTTTTTGCTGTTTGTTTCCCTTTATCAATAAATAAAAATAAATAAACATATCCATAGGTCACCTTGATGTACGTAGAAATCGAAAAACATGAGATCGTCCAAGAAGAACTAATGAAGGGCATGGAACAGAAGAATCCCAAAGTGGTGGCTGCTTGCGTGACGACGCTGCACACAGCTTTGAAGCAGTTTGGAAATAAAGTGATCACGATAAAACCTATGGTGAAGAAGATTCCGGTGCTGCTGGCTGACAGGGACAAGGGAGTGAGGGATGAGATGAAAGGCCTTGTTGTCGAGATGCACAGGTTAGTAGGAAGGAATAACGCCGTCTGTAACAGCAGTGCTTTGTCAGTCCATAGAATAGAATACAGTACTTCTTCACTGCTGTTATTGATACAATGATTCTATCTATATTATTATATACTCTTTGGCATTGTCCCTCTAAAACAAGGCTGGCTAAACCCAGGCCCGTGGGCCACTTGGTGCATCGCGCAAACAGCTTTAGTACCGTCAGGTAGATGTCGATGTGTGACTGCCACTAACACGTTTGCGGGTGACCCGGTTAATGTGTCCACTTGTTTACATAGTTACCTATTTATTGTAACTCGAGTAGTAGTTTTGGTGTATAAAAATCCTCTCTCTGATATCGCTATTAAGTTTTTTATGAGCTCAATTAACTATTTATTTATTTTAAAGCTATTAAAAATAAGTTTACTATCTATTCATACAGTTCATGTTGAAAATTAATTGGTTACTTAGGTACTTACTGCACTGGCTAAGCAACATAAAGTGCAATTTGGCCTCCTATAATAATTTTTGCCATTTGTCCCCATATCCTGTGGTATTGTTATTTGTAATAATCCTTTATTGGTGTCAAACACCCTATACGATTGTACAGTCACCAGCACCAATATCTGACACAACAAGCGTGCATCAATATCTGATACGACTCTATTTCTAGGGCCGGAAGGACGTGTCAGATATTTTTGCACGCTCCGCTGTGGCAGATATTAATGCTGTTGACTGTACCAGTAATTTTTAAACCCACAGATGGATAGGCGCGGCCATAGAGCCACATATCGCTTCCCTCCAAGCCGTGGTACAGCAGGAGTTGAGAGAGTCGTTCACTACGGGCGGCGCTCAACCGACTCGGTATCTGCGTTCGCAACAACACAGGGTGCGGGATGCGCCCTCTGCTGATGCGCCCGATGGTAACTAAAAACAGTAGGTAGTACTAACACCCTTGCGGTTCGTACATAACCATCTTGCGAAACACTAACAACGAGTAATAATTACCTCGACGTTTTAGCCACATAGCAGTGGCCATGGTCACGAGTAGTCCACGTGGTAATAGTTGTGAGCTAGTATATAATCGGGATAACGGCAGAAAATAACTATAAACGTATTTTCAAATCCAGGTGCAGCAGAAGACGAAGATGTGGACGCCGCCGGCGGCGACTCCGTCGAGATGGATCCCTTCGACATGCTTGACCCTGTGGAGATCCTTTCCAAGCTCCCCAAGGACTTTTATGAGAAGCTGGAAGCTACCAAATGGCAAGAGAGGAAGGAGGCACTGGATGCACTGGATAACCTTTTGAAAACAGCTCCGAGGTTGGAACCTGGGGACTATGCTGATCTTGTCCGGGCTTTGAAGAAGGTATAAATAAATATCATGGCGCAATTCACAGCAATTGGTATGGCTTTGAACTGGGCACTTAGGGCTATTAACAGTTGGCAGGTCGCACTGATGGGTTATTGTTAGATGAACATGATGAAAATGAAAATGAAAATGTGTTTATACAAATCGTCATTAAGATCACGAGGAGACTACAAATTTTCCATAAGGTATAATTTTCACTGTCAGAACAATACAATGTCAGTACTGTTAGTGCAGTGAAAATTATACCTTATGGAAAATGCTAGTTACGCGGTATTGCAGTATAACCGATGAACGAAATGGAACTGACAATTATCTATAACTATTGAAGAGTGATTTGACTGACTGACAGACACAACCCACAGCCTAAACCACTGGAGCTCAATCAAAGAGGTGCGCAGGGATGAGATTTTTCGATAACATGCAATATTTACGTCGAAATATATACAATAGAGTACAAATCAAAAAGGAAGCGGGTGCGCAGTTCGCTAATGCGTTCATGCTTCCCGAGTACTTCCGCGTTTCCTGCTGTGTGCACTATTACTTCGTCTCCAATTCGAATTTCACACACTTGTAAATTAAGCAGATAAAAACTAACATAAATAATATTGAGAACATTAAAATAAATAATTGTTAACAATATTTCAGGTGATTTCAAAAGACGCCAACGTGATGCTAGTAGCGCTGGGCGGCCGTCTGCTAGCGGCCGTGGCGTCCGGGCTCCGTAACAAGTTCCAGCCGTACGCGACCGCCTGCGTGCAAGCTATATTAGAGAAGTTCAAAGAGAAGAAAACTAACGTGGTCACTGCACTAAGAGAGGCTATTGACGCTATTTATCCATCGGTAAGGGTATAAGTTATCGGGAGTCGCTTGTACAGTCGAGGGCATAAATACCCCCGGCCCGTGGCCCGGCGGAAGACCAGTGCTGGTTTTAACCAGGGATGTTATGGATGACATTTCGGATCTGGATATGGATACGGATATATGTCAAACATAATACTGGTTTCGGATACGGTTACAGATGTTAAATTATTACGGATTATCCGATAGTTTCGGTTTCGGTTAAGGATATTGGATTTTTAAGGAAGTGTAAAAGTAAAATACAAATAGGAATAAATAAAAATACGATAAAAATTACAAAAAAAAACAACAGACCTACAAACTAAGGCTTAAACACCTTACTCATATAATTGTGTAATTTTTTTATTGTATTTTTTTTTATTTTATTATTGTATATCCGTATCCATATAAGACAAATCTAAAAAGGGTTAAAGTTTCTTATACCAGTGGAAACAGATGTACATTGTGGAACGTTTTCGTAGAGAAAAATCATAAGTGGCATTGCTTGACAAGGGAATTTATTATGACACTTACTGTGAGAACGTTCTACGGTGGGTCAGGAATCAAATGGTGCGACTGTACTCAAGTATTGTGTTATTTTAATTGTATTAACGTAATGAAATGGTCCACAGACGAACCTGGAAGCAATAATGGAGGATATGCTAGCGGCGTTTGACAACAAGAACCCTTCCATAAAGGCGGAGAGCGCCGTGTTCCTAGCGCGTGCCCTGTGCGTCACGCAGCCTGCCGCGTTCAACAAGAAACTCATCAAGGCGTATGTAGGGGGGCTGCTTAAGCTGATGGAGAGTGCCGGTATGTACTTTACAAGCTTTTATTTCACTTGCTACGTACATTTTTTATGTATGTTCGGGTCGAATCTTACAACTGAATTTTGACCTATGACCCACTTCGAGTGAGTTTAAATTTGGCATTCTGATGTATATCTAGTGATAATACAATAATCGCGCAGTGACATCCTGGTAGTCCGGCCAGGATCATCTCCGCAGGTCGGAAGTGTAGTTAACAAAAATACAGCCAGCAAACAATCTTTAACTTGTTGTCTTTAAACCTTGCTAGTAACATTTCACCTCACCTACTTCTTGTGACCAGGTTACGGGCGAATGACCGGTTCAAAACTGTGTTGCCCCTGTTCTGCTGTTCTTAAAAAGTTTGTTGGTCCTTCCAGACCCGTCAGTCAGAGACGCGGCGGCGGAAGCGCTAGGAACTGCCACGAAACTGGTCGGTGAAAAGAACATCGCACCGCACATCGGCAAGCTAGAGCCTCTCAAGGAGCAAAAAATCAAGGAGTTCGCTGAGAAGGTAAAGTGTAAAAGATAGCATTTTATGGCATGATGATATTATTAGAAATGTTTAGGCCCTCCTCTAATTCGAGCGGTTGCATGGCTTGGCTTGGCGCGGCGTGCTTGTTTCATGTCATATAACAGAGCAGTACTGGGTGAGGGCGCCAAGCAGTGCACCCACGGGAGTTAGCGGAGGCTCTTAGTCCCGGCGAAATGTAATTTTTTTCAAAGACTTATATATCTGATCATTATAGACGAAGCGGCGAGGAAAGCATATTTATAAATAAAAATAGGATGCACAATACGAGGAAAGGTCCAAACTTCCGATGGATTTTATATTAGCGATGTCTTACAGTCACCTGCAATAGTTAGTATACCCGCCTTTGCTTACCTTGTAATTTTCTCTGTGTTCCTGTTTTCTGTATCGCTTACTATTTCTGGTGTACAATAAAGTCATTGTATTGTATTGTATCTGCCACAGCGGAACGTGCAAAATATCTGACACGTCTTACGGGCCCTAGAAATAGGGTCGTATCAGATATTTATGCTCGCTTTGTTGTGTCAGATATTGATGTTGGTGACTGTACAGTCGGGCGTGAGTCCTATGGGTCGTGGGAGGGCGTCCCATCGAGATATCGTCACTACTTTAAAAAAAACTCTTATCTCAAAGTAGATAATTTTTCTGAGTGGACCTTATAAAATTTTCGTTGCGCGCAGATTCAATTTTGTTCCATAGGATATCCGATAACTACAATTTTTTCAAAGTTCTACGATATAAGGTACAATCATTAAGTGCATCTCTCAGTTAACTTTCTCTTGTAATCTAAAAAGTCAAGTTTAATCAGATAGAATTTGTGGACAGGTCAATTCACGCTCATTGCTTAACGGTCTATGATCTGAGGCAAACATTTTTCTTACTTAAATAAGAAATTCTCCGTTTGTTAACGCGTACCATTGATTTTCGTTAAGTTCAGAATCAAAAGTCATGAAGTATTTTAAATTAAATTTATAACACGGAACCACATATTTTAAGGTATTATCTTAGTATTAAACTCGTTTCATATGGTAACTTAATAAAGCTTAAAAGGACAATAATAGAATTTTAAAAATGTCAAACGCATGTTGTAATTTTCAAACTCGGATATGCCACACTACCTTCTTAAGGGAATTTCTCCTTATTTGCGTTTCATTGATTTCATAAACATCTTGAACAAAGTGCACTGGACATGTTTGAGTTTGAAGTTTAGCACGGAACCACATGTTTTTATGCAACTCTATCTTAATAGGGGTATCTTAAAATACGCCTGTGGTTTTGTACCAAAATCTTGAAACTCTTACAGTTGGACATATTTGAGTTTGAAGTTTAGCAACACTATTGTTATTTATGCAACTGTATCGTAATAAGGGTCCTTAAAATACGAGTGTGGTACTACGCCTCGTTTCATAATAGGGTCACATGAGTGTTTTAAGGCCTAATTCCGTACAGTTGCATACAATTTTTTATCTACATCCATATATTAAATCCTCTATCATGTGTTCAATAACCATTGAGAATGACCTGCATTAACGAGAACTAGGTATGTCCGCCCCACGAGCTGCGCGCCCGACGACCTGCCCTCCTCGTGCGCGCGGCGCAGCGCACCCCGGTGCTGTAATGATGTAATGACCATTACGATACAGCCGTGTTCATAATAGAATCCAATGTCGTAATGCTGGTCATTATCTATGGTTTATATGGTTATTATATGGGTGTAGATAAATGGTTTTTCTTCACTTATCCAGACTTAGTAATATGTGGTAATATTTAATTGTGTAATGATGACATATCACATGTATTCAGGAGTCTTTGAAGAGCTGTGATAATGATAATTAATTAAGAAATATCGGCTAAAAGGTTTGTTTGCAATGTCCACTAATTCTGAGTAGACTTTATGACAACGTTAATAGTAGCTGATTAACGCGGTGTCACGATCTGCGGTACAACTGGAAAGCATTGATAGTCGAATAAATTGGCCAGTAGTGTATTGGTTAGTTGGTAGCATTGCTCGCTAGTAACCTAAATTTTGTGGCTTGACCTAACATTTGTATAATATACATATTAAGTAGGATCCCACTGTAAAATTCTGCACTTAATCAAAATGTGACTTGTACTTGTGTCTTACTCAGGGGCTCTAACAACGACACAAGGTTGCTAACCGACGATATCTTGCTGCAAATACTTGTGTTATAATTATTTTCGACTATTTCTTTTTTGAACATTTGCACTCATTTCTTGGTAAGTAAATGAAGTGCCATAGAAAAGAGATGTCTCTTTTTTTATGGCCGATTTTTTGTTGCCTCTCCTCTCTTGCTCCACTCTCGCGTATCAAAAGCTCGGGTCCACCGTAGTAACTGTATAGGTCATCCCTCCATCTCAGCTTTGGTCATCCCCCCATTCTGCAGAGCGTTGGCCCAAAGTGTCTACATAACTAGAAAGAAATGTAGGATGCCTTTTCTCAGTCTGCCGCACATCTTAGCATCGAATGAGCGGTGGCATCCTATTTTGTTCCACTTATTTGGATTCCCATCTATTTTCATGGAGCTTCCTTTACTTTAAACAAATGAGCGCATTTAAAAAAAGTCACAAAAAGGAAAGTTTATTGCTGCGGCGTTGTGTGTAACCCTACCATTTATTCAAGTCACAATTCGATCAAATATCAGATGGATACAGGCGAGAAAACTGAATCGCGACCAGGATAAAACCTTATTCAATGTTGCAATGATTTCTTTGAAACGGGATCCTTTCGATTGCCATACTTTTATAAGTCATAATGTAATGTTTGTCATAATTATTGCTAGTCCGCTGAAACCATACATTTTTCATATTTTTTTAAATGGTCATCCATCAACTCTATAGGTTAGGTTAGGTTAGGTTTGTTTTATAACAATTCTGAAAATTAAATGGTTTCAGAGAAAAAAAAGAGCTATCTCAAACATAACATTATGACTTCTCTAAAAAGGGTATTCAAATTTCAAAATTTTATATATGAGGTTGAGTCAGAGACCCGTCGATATATGGAATGTCAACATGGCAAGACTACAGAATCTTACAGCGGGATCTTAGGCTATATCGGTTTCTGCATCTCTGTTTTTAGGCTGAGATCAAAGTGAAAGTGGCGGCTCCCAAGAAGGAAACCAAACTGAAGGTAGCGCCAAATGCCGGTAAAGGCGACAGTAAACCGCCGCCGGATCCGCTCAGCCGAAGCCTGTCAAGCGACCTGCCGCAGGTAAAATAAAACGTTTATTTATAGGTTAAAATATTTATTTTGCATAGATCAAGTAGTTAAATCAAATGTCATTAGATGGTAATGAGACGAAAGGTGGCTTATTCTGCTATCATAAATATACGTAAAAAAAAAACAAGTGCTTATTGTATGAAAGCGCATTACTCCAAAAATGGCTGCACAAGGGTAATATCATACTTCAACCGCCGTCTAACGCTTCTGACGCTCGCGATCGACAGTTTTTGTATGCGAAATCTGTCCTCTCCCAAAGGCACAAATTTGAGCCCAAAACACATTTACGAAGCTCCCACGACCTTCAGCGCCTTTTGTTCCGTTATCTCCCACGAGCACAAATTTGAGCCCGCGACTACGTGCACCGTAGTTTCCCAAAGGCACACATTTGCGACCGAAATTTTACCCAACTTAAAACTTTTTTACTGAGGCTACACGGTTTATATTCAATTGGAATCGCTTTTATTCGATTGCCAATGAAATAACCTAAAGGCTGGTACCAAACTTTAACTCATCGTCATCAGTCTCATCACTGGAAAAAAATCGTTACGACCAGTCGAGTGCGGATGCCGTTTACGAGTACGCGTTGTGTGTGGAACGTCTGAGAATTATTCAAAACTTCGGTTTTTGTGAAAAAAACAGTAAGTATTGTTTTTTTTGTAGTTTTCATTCTTTATAGATTAGTACTAAATGATGCAATCAATGGTTCAAAGTTAGGTCTAAAGCACGCGTTTTCCGTAATAAATTTTCAACAAGTAATATTTGAATTTTTTGTAGAAATTTTAGTTTTTCTTATTACGAACTTCATGTAGAACTTATATTTGTTTTTGTTTCCGTACAATACACCAAAAATATTTACTTTTTCAACTATAAATATAAAGTGGCTGTTTTATCACCCACACTATTACAAATTCAAGTTTCTATGTATTTGTGAGTTTCAAAATGGCGGTTGGACGTTTGTCTAGTACAGGCTGTTTCTATTTTTCTCGAACTTGTAGTGTCCCACAGACGCAAATTTGTGCTGCAAAGTAATTTTTAGAACTTTCATGTGATATTATTCTTGTGGAACTGATGATAACCAGGAAAGGAGTAAGGGATCTCGCGAACGGACAATGCTATGACAGTCGAATTTGAACTTAGTAAAGTAGTTTTGATGCAACACTAAGCCCTAGGCAGTATTATCTATTACTATATAGTAGCAATCGCTCGATCCTTGTCATAGAAAACCATTTGTTGTAACAGATGTCATCTCAGGAAAATACATTAATTATGGCGCTGCCGGTCGCCCGGACTCCTGGCGGGACTGTAATTCTGAGCTCTGGGGACCAAGTGTTGTTGGAAGTATCACCTTGGACGAAACAACTGAAGGTTAGTTATTTTAATTTATGAATCTACTAGGGTATCATATCCTGAGCTATCTGATGAAACTGATTGTTTTTTTAGGAGTTGATTACTGCAATCGAGAGAAGATCAGGACACGTATGGTATGTTACATCCACCAGCATGTGCACGAGTGTTTCGTTGTATGTCCACGAGGGATTTATAAAATCCGACACTTACGTTGCGTGCCTAACCTAACCACTAACGATATTTTTAAAGTAATACCTGCACAGTTTGCTGCTAGCTACAATGCATAATATATTTTGTAAAAAGTTGGAATGACTAATTGTTTCTACTATAATATATTTTATATATTTTATATTTGGTGTATATGTACATATATATATATATATTTGGTATATTTGCTTCTTTTTCTTCTATGGATGTGTATGTGTTGTGATGAGGCCATAAAAATTTGGTGACGGTGTGGTATTCAGGCAACCCATTTTCACAGACATTTACTCCGGAGGTGGCCACCCCAGACCGGCTGGATCTCCAGTACCGGGGCCATCCAAAAAGCCTCGGCGTCTAATAGCAGACTCTCGCCTCAGCAATTCTGGGAGTGAGCTGGAAGACTCGAGCTCTTCGGATCAGGAGGAAATGAATCAGCCTTATGCAGTGGATATGCGGGATGTTATCTGCGAATTACGAGAAGTGGCGGTTTTAGAGGAGGAAAAGAGGTGGAGGCCATTTCTTGCGTCTCAACCATCGCTACGATTGTCGGCGAAATGGAGACTAAAGAGAATGTCGAGGGTAGAGTGGATGGAGCCACAGGAGAGGATAATGCAGCCGGTGATTTCGACGCTTCCTTTTCTTGGTCCGACGACTTCTCTACGTTTTCGGGCCAAGAAGAGCAGTACACGCGGGACCCGGGCCCGCGTATACCGACGGAAAACATTTTAGATATATTTAACGCCATATGGGATTTAACAATAATTTCATTGATTGTGGAACAAACGAACTTGTATGCCTGGCAGACAATTGCTAAAATGTCGGAACTGGGCGCTTTGCCTAAATATTTAGATTTGTGGGTAGATACGACTGTAGAAGAGATTAGGAGGCTCTTCAGTATTATGATTTATATGTCTTTGAACCATAGGGCCCGGTTAAGTGAGTATTGGTCGACTGGAACGCTGGGGATGCCAGATTTCCGCAAATTGATGTCAAAGAACCGGTTCCAGCTATTGATGCGATTTTTGCACTTTTCGGACAACGACAATGTTTTGACCGGGTTGAGCGGGTATCAAAAGAAAATTACAAAAATCGCACCAATCCTGGACCATATGAACAAAAAATTTGCGGAAATCTGCATCCCCCAGCGCGAACTTTCACTTGACGAAAGTCTTTTACTGTGGAAAGGTAGGTTGAGTTGGGAACAGATCATACGCAGCAAAGCAGCACGATACGGACTAAAATTGTTCGACTTATGCGAAGCTGCAACAGGATATCTAATACGGACGATAATATATGCCGGAAAAGACTCCAGCTTTGTCGAAGGAGCCCTTCATGGGTTCGATAACAAAAGTGCGAAGGTTGTTCTTGAGCTCATGGATGGCTTTCTCGACGTAGGACATTTGGTGGTTATGGACAATTGGTATAATCAATTAGCCCTAACCAGATATCTGAAGAAACGGCAAACGGACGTATTAGGTACGATTAATAAGAATCGGCAGCAGATACCACTTGCAATTAAGAATTTGGATGAGAAGAGGATGCAGAGAGGCCAGCAAGTTGCTTGCCACTGCGGAGATATCGCCGTCATTGCTTGGAAGGATGTCAAGTTAGTAACGGTGATATCCACCTATCATAGTAACGAGCAAGTTGTTGGCCGGCGGTCAGGGCAAGAGCTAATCAAACCAGTTGCGATTGATACATACAACAAAACCATGGGAGGAGTAGATTTAAAGGACATGAAACTTAGCAATTTTCCCATTGAACGAAAAAGGGGCCGCAAGTGGTACATGAAAGTGTTCGTTCATTTTTTAAATACCAGCATCTTAAATAGTTACATTATTTATTGTAAAAATCCTTCGCTGACCGTGAAGAGTCACCGTGACTTTAGATACTCGTTGGCCGACTTATTGATTAGGATTAGCCAGCCCGTCTTTGTGTTCCGACCCAACAAGGATACGACCGATGTACGCCTCGACCGCCAACCAGACCATTTTCCGACTCACACCGCCAATGTCGTAGGCAAAGCCATAAAACACCAAAGGCTGCGCTGTAGACGTTGCGTAGCTACTGGCAAGCGCACATTAGTGATGTCTATGTGCCAGAAGTGCAAAGTGGCGCTGTGTTTAGGGAAATGCTGGATAGACTATCATACAAAAGATAAACTTGTATAGTACTAGTAATACTATACTGTAAGTATTAATAATGCTAGACAAATGTATTTTTTGTATTGAGACAATTTAAACGAGAATTTTAATACATTTGGTTTTCTTAGGATTTACTAACAAATTATTGGCAGCAAACCATTGCGGATATCATGGACAGGATTT
>NC_133486.1:6629494-6642715 GCF_025370935.1 Choristoneura fumiferana
TTTTACACAATTAAATAATAATAATCTTCCGGGTATTGAATGTCCAGAATTCGTGTGGGCCCGTATGTACGGAGTATTAATATAGAGTACAATAAAAATAGATAACTACTAGATAAATAACTAAATCGTGGGTATTCGCAAACGGTGTAAATTGCAGACTCGCCAACGAAGATTCTGGATTCTTATTGTTTTCAATCGAACGGAATGAACGGTTCTCTTTTTCATTTATTTCGCGATCTAGCACCGCGATGCGGGTTTGCTTCCATTTTTAAGTTTGCATGTTTATTTAAGACCCCATTTTAAAAAAACTGAGTTTTTCGTAATGAGCAGTCCATTTTTTTATACGATTATGTAAAAAAAAACAAATTATAGAGTAAATTTATTTAGTGATAATTTTTCTATAGTTTATAATAATGGTTGTCACGAAATAGATGCAGGTATTTATGGAAAATTGAGGATTTTGTAAATTAGAATCAAAGAACAAAATATTCTCACAAAAAGGATTCTGACCAACCTTATCCCAAAAACTTTATTTTTTCGCACAACATTCAAATTTCTTGGATATATGTGCAGGTTTCTTCGCGCAAAGTTCATGGTAAGTATATTTTAAATATGAGCCCGGGTTCGAATCTACGACCTCTGTTTGAGGTCAAACCACTATGTTACTATGATTTCTTCCTACTACTGCTTGTTGGTAGCAAAATAGAAGGGTAGTTTTCTCCCAAATGAAACAATTTGAAAGTCAATGACAATTTGCACATTCAGTTAGACACGAACTATTTTAGCACAATATTTAGAGAGCGAATAGACTGTTATGAACTATTGAGCTGCCTTTTCAGTCTCATCTGCTTTTCATCAGACTAAATAACCATCACAGGCTTTTGATTAAAAAAAAACAATCTCGTGCAACAGCTATTCAATAGTAGATTGTCCAATAAGTGCATCAAACGCGGCATTCTACCTAACACGTTTATATCCACGCAAGCTGCAGGCGAGGTTAGATAGTTAAGAAAAAGTTGAAAATGAGTTCTGTGAACGAGTTATACACTCTGAATTTCACATCGATTGCAAGAAATTAAACAAAATGTATATGAATAATTAATTACGAGTAAGTATCATGGCACATTTGACACTAATTATTGACCTAGTCCCAAACTAAGCAAGCTTGTACTATTTATCGATAAGACCGCATATTGTCTACCAGATTTTTTTATTTTTGTAATGTCTCTGTACTGCTTTGGTGATCAATAAAGAATATTTGTATTGTATTGTTTTTTGGATACTAAGCAACGGATAAACATACTTATATAGATAATTACATACTTAAATACATATTAAACATCCAGCCCGGCCGGGAATCGAACCAGGAACCTCAAGCTTCATAGTCAGGTTCTCTAACCACTTTGCCATCCGGTCGTCACGAATGTTCATATTCAACCTTTTATTTTAGGCACTATAATATAAAATTAAGTCTTTTTAGCAGCCTACATCACACACAGACAAACATTATCCTGTATTCCCAATGGGGTAGGGAGCACACGAAACGTTACCGCTTCGGAGCCACTTTTAGGAATTTTAGGTTTTAAGTTTGTCAAAAACGCGGCCTACATAATATATTTAAGCAGCAATACGAATTTAATGAATAATAGAACTACGCAATATCAGTAATGAAATAATTCAAAAAGACTTGCTTTTCAATTTAAATTAGGAATAAAATGTATTTTATATAAAATCCGTAAAAACCTTAATTTCATTCACTACTTTGCAGAATTAAATTTCCATTAATGTCTTAAATTTCCTTTAACATTCGGTCTTATCTGTGTTTTAATTAGAGGTGACGCGGCTGACTTCTTCTTTTAAAAACATATTCGTAATTTATTTTACAAAAAAATAAAATTATAAAAAGGGCTGTTTGTTGCAATAATGAATATTAATTTATGAAACAAATTATGTTGACGCATATTTTAACGTTTTAATATTAATCTTGTTATTTAAAGATAATAATGATAGATTCTGTGGCCAAAAAATAGCAACACTACTAATTATAACTATTATATACTAATATTATACTATTAAATTCTCGTTATAATACAAATAATTAAGAATAATATTTAATAGCATAATATCGTTTCATTAAAGAGAACAATTCGTAACAACAACCACACTATGATTTATAATTAACTTAGGTTTAGTTAAAAGATAAACTTGCATTTACCTACAAAACTAAGCACGTTTTCATAAAATGGTATCACGGTATAGTAAAAAAAAGTAGGTAGATAGCAAATTGAGATCATAATCTGGAATTGGTTCAGAATTATTGTTATTTATGGAATGCAGCATTTTCAAAAGATGAATATATATCGTAACTAATTAAAAGAGACATTTTTTTAAAGTGTGCTTGAAAATTAGCATTCATTGCAAAGATACACCAGATCATGCATGCCTGGATTTTATCGTAGACAGTCTTTGCTACGTGACTGCGGAGCAAGGTACGTAGCAGACCCTATACCTACTACGAAGTGCAAAATTGGAATTTCGTATCTTGCCGTCCGCTGGCGCTAATATTATTCAACGCGAGAGCGAGAGGGACGGTATGATTTATGAACTTCGATTTTGGTAGTAGCCTCCCTGTGCAGAATAAACCACATTTACGCCAGCGAATTGCACAGATATTTCCAAAGGCCAACTAAATAAAAATTAAATTACTTTATAAATATAATAGCAAACAAACAGTTTTTATATATACGGAGCGCTCCGTTACTTCAGCAAGCTGTTTTCAGCGGTTCTCAAACAGCGGCTGCGCAATAAGTAAAAAAAAACGTAATAAACGCAACGCTATTTGCTTTTAAAGATTTGAATACGGGCTGATAGTCTTTTGAGCGGTGTTTATACGTAAATTGCATTAGGTTCTTTTTTTCGACACTTTGCGTCATGTTTGAGAATTCGTGCTTGCTTGAAATTCTAATAAACACCAGAGGTGTGAGGGAACATTTTTGTTAGGCAACCCGGAGAATGAGAGGAATGACTTAAGTATGTTTGTCTAGTTTTATCAACCGACTTTTTTGTGTTGTTCATAGATTTTACTAAATTGCAGTTATCACTAGTGAAATTATTATATTTTCATCAAATTTCTATAGTAATCGCATCAACTCGAGCTGCGCTTTATTGTACATTAAAATAGCTGTACTTGTCTTAATTAAAATGGCTTTTTAACCCAATAACCGCGTCCCGCTTTTAGCTCGCATGCCATTTCCTATACTTTTAATTTTTTCTAGGATAAAAAACATTTTCTGTAATGGTTAACTTAAAATTAGTGTCGACTGATTACTAGTAAGAGATATCAAAAAATGGAAGAGATTATATATATATCTATTGTATGCATGTCTTTTGTAATATTTCATTTTCGTCTTCTGAATAATTTACTATTGTAATACACTGCACTATAAATAAGAGTGAAAACTCCAAGCAGAGCAAAATGTGAAACGAATTTAATTTTTGTTAAGAATAAATGATGCGTCATGAACGTTGGTAAATGATTCCTGAATTATTCGTATAACAAAAATATCAGTCAGGGGCTATATCTGAATCATATATACAATTGAAGACAATATTTTAATAATTTCAAATTTTTTAGGGTTGCGTACTCAAGTGGCAGCACCCTATTATAGATTCCTTGCATGTTGTTTTTACTGCTGGTACATCACAGGGCTATATTAAACTGTAATTATTAGAAACTTGGTGTTCTTGTAGTGTGTGTGCTTTGACAAGAAATTATAAAAAAAAAACGAATTGATAACCTCCTCCTTTTTATTTGAAGTCGGTTAAAAATGAAATAAAAGTTATATGCAAAATTATAACGTAATGAAAAAAAAGAAAATAATATGTGTAAGTATTTCGTTTTTAGTTCACATAATAACATTAAGGTTGGGACCTCCTCTTAAGTATAAAAATACCTGTGCCAGGAGGTCCCGCTTCTCTATAGCTACAAATTGTTGTCTAAAAAATAATCATAACCCTCCTACGACAGAAGTAATGATGTTGTATATAAATAAGTTTATCTTACTACCATAGCGTTTAATTTAATGTTTTATATATTACGATCTTAAAAGTTCCCTGTATTTATTGCGAGTACCAGCAATAATCTAGGTACTATTATTATGCTACATGAATTGTCGCATAATGCATGTTTCCGCGTACTAGGTCACGATTAGAACAATAATTTGCTGTAATCACTGGCCGGTTATAAAACTCGTTAGAGGCTCGTCTTGCGATAGCAGGGCGTGGGGTGAGGCATAAGCGGCCATCTTGTTTATTAACTTTGTTATTAACTTTTTCACAGGTCTATCAGTAGAGGAAGGCGGAGTATACGTCCTTATGTTGTATTTATTATTTATTTGTTTCAGTTAACATCATTGCATAAAATGAAGACTTCAATTTTTTTTTCTTTTAAACTTTTTCTGAAGATAAAGTCCCTAGAAAGTTACTTTAGTATGGGAGAAATAACAATTCACGCTTAAAACTCTTGTTTATGAGCAAACATGATTTAAAATCTACTATTAAACACATTTATTTCAAGAAATACTCATAGCACTCAACTAGCAAAGCGGATAACTGCTCCTAAACGCTCCACGTTGGTAAAGCAGGCGTGATTGTTTTTTAACTGACCAGCAATCCACCTTTATCTCCCATGATGGTTATTTTATGCAGACGAAACCAAAGATATGGCCCACCAAATCAGTAACAGCCTACTCATTCTAATCTCGAATAGCCCTAAATTATTCTTATCCGGAAAAACAGACATTTCTTGAGCAGCCGCACTATAAAAGATGAGAAACCTAAACAATGTATTAAATATGTTACTTTATGTATTAAATTGTTACAAAAATATATATAAACAGTCGATGTTTAGGGAGAAAAAAATCAAATACAAGTGCAATATTTTCATTCAAAGCAATAAAGAGTAAAAACAATGCATTATTACATAAGTATCGTCTTCGTAGGACAACTAAATGTGTCTATAATTATTTTTGAAATGTCTATATTAACCGTCTCTTTCTAAAACGGTTTTCTCTTTACAGTATGTAGGTATAGAGCTACTTGCGTTTATAACGTCACATGCTAGTTGGTGCTGCAGCTTCTCTGTCTCATGTTGAATTATAAATTGATTTCTGCTATGATTGTTCGATAAAACGGAAAAACATTTTTTAGGCTACCTTTAGCAGCTTTTAGCAGTCACATTGAAAAGCTTTGATTCAAAGGAAGTAAAACAATTACTTTGCTCTCCCGCAACTTTAACTTCAGTTCAGTTTAGTTGTTGTTTTAGTTAATTGATATGATGGACCTCCGCAAAGTAACGTCTGGTCAATAAATAAATAGCCACTTACTTAATAAAAACAAACGAATTGATTGATTTTAATCAAACGCAAGTCTCTTAGTTTAAAAAGTTAAATTTAACTTGGACCGTTTCCAGCGTTAATGGGGTAACTCGTTAGGCACAGCTAAAGATTATCGGGGGATCAGTAATGTATTTACAACTTATACTTTATAACCGAGGAAACGCTTTCTAGATATTGTTTATGATTATTTTTTATGATCGCTGTTAATTGAATTTTGAATTAGTTCAATCTAAGATGCAAGAATAATTTGTTATTATGTTTGTTTGTTCCTTAAACTTATCCAAAAACGACTATTATAGTTTCATCTAGCGGCGTTGTTCTCGTAGAAGAAATTGACTAAGAACTTGATGTGAGAGTGTGCAGAATTGCTTTCTACTGCCAAGGACAAACTCTAGACTCCAGTTCTGTGATGTGGAAGGCAAAGGAAGCCGCCAGACTATTTCACCAGAGTGGTCGTGATGGTTCACTAGTGATATTAAAAAATGATGATATCCGCAGTAGAGCTATGGTTACCGACATAGCCCGAAGAATTGCGAAACTGAAGTGGCAGTGGGTGGGGCACATTGCTCGCAGGACTGATGGCCGAGGGGGTGAGAAGGTTCTCGAATGGCGTCCGCGGACGGGAGACGAGCTGTCGGTAGGCCTCCAACAAGATGGAGCGATGGCCTGGTTAAGATCGCGGATCGCGGTGGATACAGAAAGCATACGACCGGTCTGAGTGAGCCTTGGAGGCCTATGTCCAGCAGTGTACGTCTTTCGGCTGACATGATGAATGATATTCAAACGACTACCACGACAACACTGTCAAGAGTGTAACGACTTCAAGGAGAAGCGTAAGAAGATAATTTACGCCATATTCGAAATGTACAGCGAATAATGTAATTGTTCAAACATAAGCCTTAGAACATAATGTAAGTACTAAGTTAAGGTGACTAAGAAATGTTTAATTACACAAAATTCACATACTTAAATGTTTAATAACATACAAATAATGACGGGTTGCCAGCCTGTCGCCGACGGTATCATCATCATCATCATCATCCCAGCCTATATACGTCCCATGCTGGCACAGCCTCCTCTCAGAACGCCGACGCTCACCGACGGTATACCTTAACCTATATCCTCAGTAGCCTCTTACGAAATCCATGTGAAGAAATGGAGAGATGTTATTCTAACCCGACACCTCACGGGCATAACAACTTTTGAAAATATTCCTTATTAGTCTCTTTACAATGATTTAATCGTCTAAATCACGATTTAAAGCACTGATGACATTCTCCTTAGGCAAGTCCTCAAACGCTGCTATAAAACTTAAACTATTCAAAAGAAAATAAGGGCCACTTGAGTTTCATCGGTAAAATTAAGTCAAAAAATAGTTTTTTTTTAATATTCCACTTTTTTTGCACTTAGGACTTTTGCTTGTCACCCGGCGAAAATAATTAAAAAATATTGCCCTTAAAATTTATGATGTTGTAGGTATATTAACAAAACCACACGACAGAAATGAAATGTTTAGACAGAAAATGTTATAAATATTATCCAACTAATATTATTGTAGGCGACGCGATGTTTTATGTAAATGTTGTTAAAATTTTACTAGATTAAGTTAGTTTTTAATTTATATTTTCATGCGACGATTAATTTGTTGTTTTTTACGCCATCTAGCTTCCTTTTTTATTAATAAATATATTAAAAATTTGGTGGGTATGCGCAGGCTAAAAACGACACATTGTCGGTACTTGACTTTATGTAGACGATCTCTTCGCGAACGCTAAGCTGCAACTGCTCACACGCACAAATTTTTTTTCCATTTTACGTATTTACGAGTTTTATTCGACCTATCACTTACAATAAAGTGGTCTTCGAACCGGATCGCTAATCAGTGAGATGTTTAACACGCCGGCGAATAAAATTTTAACGCGTAAACAGCACCGAGAATGGGAGCTAGAACAAAGAGCGTGTGCCTCGGCTCAGCAACCCGCGGAACCTATAGTCGAGAAACCGAACCTTGGCACCTATAGTTGCCCACCGGCCCCACCGCCAAAGGATTTGGAACAAATGAAGGTGAAAACGGCTCCAAATCTACGCCGTTTACGTCCGTTGAAGGTGGCTCCGTTACGTCATCAAAATCGAAGCGATCTACCGCCTCAGCGATAGCCAGACGCAAACAACTGGAGCTGGAAGCCGCTGAAGCGAAGGCAAAGATTCACCTGGAGCTTATTAATAAGAAGCTAGAAGCTGACTTAGCAAAAGTCGATATCGAAGATTGCCCCAGTGAAATAGCCAGCCAAGCCGGAAGTGAAGTTGCCGATCAAGCGAGCATAAATGTTCAGAAATGGTTGGATCAAGGTTACGAAGAACCTCAGCGCGTTCTTCAGCAACCAGCAGCACCGGCAAGCGGTCGACCGTCGAGCCTAGCCCGCAACCGCGAACCGACGTCCCTAGTGACGGTATTCAGCAACTGGCACTTACCTTAAGAGAAATGATGATGACCTCACGAGAAGTACCTCATGATGACGATCGCCTGATCAGCCGTCTTGCTACTCCGCGTGAATTACCATATTTCACCGGTGACAGTATTGAGTGGCTACATTTTAAGAGTGCCTATGATGAGTCGACAAGCATATGTAAGTTCAGTGACTCAGAAAACCTGTGGAGACTTCGCAAATCACTACGCGGCGACGCTAAGGAAGCAGTGACTGACCTGCTTATCGGTAACACTCCGCCTGCAGCTGTGATGGAAGCCCTGGAATTAAGATTTGGTCGACCCGAAGTCATAATTCTTAATCTGACAACGCAGCTCAAGAAACTACCTGCGTTACCTACTACGTATCAGTACGATCTAATTAACTTTTCTATTAAAGTTAATAACTGCATAGCAACAATACGTGCCCTAAATCAGCAAGATTACTTACGCAGTCCCGAGCTCGCATCAGCTGTTTTATCGAAGCTTCCGAGCACACTAATAGGTAAATGGACCGACTTTGCCTACCAGAAATTAGCAGAAGGCAAGCCTAGGTTAGAAATACTGGGTACATTCCTAAAGCACGAAGCTGAGATGTTGTCTTTAGTCGGAATGACACAGTTACGTGATTTTAATAAAAACCTACAGATCAAGCGCCTGCGACGGTACCGGCGAAACGAACCGACGAAAATAAGTTTCGTTCTAATCGGCCTATATTTACTACAACTGCCGTCGAAGATACAAAATCTGCAAATTTTGTTCCAAATCAGAGCATTTGTTAACCGAGTGTCGTGCATTTAAACGTGCTATGCGACGTGATAAGTGGAGATTTGTAAAGAAAACCGGTTTGTGTTATTGTTGTCTGACGTCACGGCACGATAGAAATACATGTCCCGCGCCTGTGTGCGACATAGACAAATGTGGACTCGCACACCACCGCCTGTTGCACTGGCAGAAGCCTACGTCATCGCAATCAGCTGACGCGGCCTGCGACCCGCCGCACGAGCAGCCGGAGCCGCCCGCCCAGCCGCCGCTGCCCGCGGGACCCTCCACAGTGGCCCACGTCGCCTCCGGCAGCGAAAGGCCCTCGTCGACGGATCACGTAATGTTAAAAGTGGTGTCAGTGCAAATAAGTGGACCTAACGGTATTGTGCAGACCTACGCCCTGCTGGACGATGCGGCGTCGGTATCTATAATTGACTCTGACTTAGCCACCGAGTTAGGTCTCAAAAGTGAACACTCGAGTGCTATAAAGTTTATCGACGCGTTCGGACTCGAGGTGTATCAATCCGATGCACCGACGGTGAGTGCTCAAATCAGTGGACAACATGGACAAAATAGTTATGACATTAAGTTACGCAAAGTGTCAAAGTTAAATTTACCTATTCAAGATTTATCTGTTATAAATTCACTCAATTGCAAGCGTTTAACTGAAGTAAAGGATTATGTTTGTAAAAGCCGTGTAGTTCCGCGTTTGTTGATGGGGAAGATAATTACTTTTTAATTGCACCCCTCGAAATAATTCATGGCAACAAAAATGAACCTTATGCTTCTAGATGTAATTTAGGCTGGTCTATCCATGGTTATTGCGGTCGCACTCACTCCAACGCTGCTAATGTGTTCCACCTCGCTCACTCAAATGAAGGTATAGAAAACAATATCATTAAATTAAACGAGTTAGTTTAAAATTATTTTTCTTTAGATGCCATCGGAGTTTCAACCTTACGTCGTGATAATAGTGATCATGTAAGGGCATTGCACATTTTAGATGACACTGCGCGTCTTATCGGAAACCAGTGGGAAGTAGGCCTACCATTTCGAGAGGACGTATTTAACATGCCTGATTCATTCGAAAATGCATCTTCGCGACTACGTTCTTTAATGCGAAAATTCCTTAAAGACGACGCGTACGCAGACAGGTATAGGAACGAGGTAAACAAATTGTTTGCTGATGGTTATGCTCGAGAGCTAAAGGAAAATGAACTCTCGGCTCACCGCATATGGTATCTACCACATTTTGGGGTTCAGAACCCTAACAAGCCGGGTAAATTGCGCCTTGTTTTTGACGCGGCTTCTAAGGTGAACGGAACATGCCTAAATGACTACTTGCTTACGGGTCCTGATTTGTATAATTCACTAATGGGTATAATTTTCGATTTCGCGAGAACAAAGTAGTTATCATAGGTGATATAAAAGACATGTTTTTGAGGATTAAAATTCGCCCGAGCGACCAACATGTTTTTAGGTTTTTGTGGCAAGAATCACCGCGCGCTCCCGTTAAAATTTGTGTAATGCAAAGTTTAATATTTGGCGGTTGTTGTTCGCCATTTATCGCGCAATATGTAAAAAACAAAAATGCGTTAAAGTATGAGGACTTGTACCCGGAAGCTGTGCAAGTTATAGTAAATAGTCATTATATGGATGACTGTTTATATTCGACTACTGACGCGACTAACGCTATTAAATTAGTGAAGGAAATTAGTCATATTCATAAATGTGGCGGATTTGAGATAAGGGGTTGGTCGAGTAACGATAAACAGGTTTTAAATAATATACCGACCACGGCGCTCGCGCAGTCAGCTGTTCAATTCAAGGACGGATCCATGAATACGACTGAGCGCACTTTAGGTTTAATGTGGCATCCATCCGATGACACGTTTGGGTTTCAAGTGTCGTTTAATAGGATACCTGAGGAGATTTTAAATGGAAGTGAACCTCCTACTAAAGCAAAGATGCTTAGCCTTATTATGTCTGTTTACGACATTCATGGTTTTTGTCTCCTTTTATTATTAAAAGTAATAAATATTTCAGAATGTTCATCGCAGTGGTATAGATTGGAATTGCCGCATCCAGCCCGATGAGCACACGAAATGGGTGAAGTGGCTCAATGAGTTAAAGCTTTTAGCTACGTTGCGCATTCCTCGCTGCTATGCTGACTCAGGCCCATGGACAGGCTGCTACGCAGACATGGAGGATGTAGTAAGTGAGCCCAAAACCTTGCGTACCGAGCTGCATACATTTAACGACGCGTCAATTCAAGCTTACGCTGCAGTCAGTTATTGGCGTTTTATACGTACGGATGGAAGCGTGAAGATTTGTTTTGTCGCTAGTAAGAGCCGCGTCACGCCTTTACGCCCAGTCTCTGTACCTAGACTTGAACTGCAAGCAGGGTTACTTGGCGCGCGCTTGGCTAGCATGATACAGCGCGAACATAAGGATGTGAAGGCAGACAAGCGGTACTTCTGGACCGATTCTAGCACTGTACTGCAGTGGATACGCAGCGACCCCAGAAGCTACAAGCCGTACGTCGCGCACCGGCTCGGCGAGATTGACGAGCTGACCGTCGCGAGCGAGTGGCGCCACCTGCCGTCGCGCCTGAACGCCGCGGATATAGCCACCAGAGAGGATGCGCCTCCATTGAACTTTCAGGATTATGGTTTCAGGACCTGATTTTTTAAAGGAACCTGAATTTAAGTGGCCCAAAGACATTAAAACATCTAAGCAAACAGATGAAGTTATCTGTGAGCAAAAATGTGTTAACGTCCTAAGCACGCGACAAATCACCGAACTTCCGGTACCTGATGAGAATAATAGTTCATCGTGGATTCGATTACTAATGACAACGGTGAGGGTTTTTATTTTTATTCGTAAATGTCAACGAAAGAATAATCGAATCGACAATGAATTATTAAAACAGGCAGAGGAATTATTGATAAAAAAAGTCAGCACGATTGTTTTGCCACCGAAATAGAGTGTCTTAAACAAAATAAGCCTTTATTAAAAAATAGTAGGTTACTAAATTTAACGCCTTACCTTGATAGTAGCGGTTTACTGCGAGTTGGCGGCCGTGTGGATAAAACTGACGGTGTCCCGGAGAGAACTAAGCGCCCTGTTATCCTTGACGGTCACCATAGGACGACCAGGCTGCTCGTGGAGTACCACCACAGACGTGCTCTTCATGGAGCTCATGAACTGGTGGTGAATGAGTTGAGGCAGGCCTACTGGATTTTGAGGCTCCGACCCACTGTTCGTGCCGTCGCAGCGCAATGCTTGTTCTGCAAGTATCGGCGCGCGGCCCCGCACCCAGCGCATGGCCGACCTTCCGCCCGCCCGGCTGCAGCACAACCGACGGCCGTTCACCTTTACTGGTCTCGACTTCTTTGGACCCATGGAAGTCACGGTTGGTCGTGGAAGGCAAAAAACGATACGGAATGTTATTTACGTGTTTAACTATTCGTGCCGTTCACGTAGAAATAACGGAGAACCTAACCACGGACGCCACTATCATGGCGTTGAGAAGAATGATAGCTCGTAGAGGAACACCTACCACTATCTACTCAGATAATGGAACTAACCTACGAGGAGCCGATTCCGAGATAAAACGCAGCATCGAAGACTTAAACAGAGATGCACTATGCAGTGACGGTCTCGTCAGGGGGATTGATGGCGATTTATACCCCAGGAGCCCCAGAAATGGGAGGAGCCTGGGAGAGAATGGTCCGCAGTTTTAAAACGGCCTTGAAGATCGTACTCAAGGAACGTGCGCCCCGACCGGAAACGCTTTCAACATTAATGGCCGAAGTAGAAGCCCTTGTTAACAGTCGTCCCATTACCCATGTTTCGACGGACCCTAACTATCCCGAGGCCTTGACACCTAATCATTTTTTGATAGGTACATCATCCAATGCCCCTCTTTTGGTAAGTATGAAGACGTGGATCTATCGCTTAGAAAGCAGTGGCGGATCGCTCAACGCTTAACGGATATGTTTTGGTCGCGGTGGCTAAAAGAGTATTTGCCCACATTATTACCGCGACAAAAGTGGACCAGTGAGCGTAGGGCCTTGCGTATAGGAGACTATGTCTTGCTTGTGGAACCAAACTTAGAGCGTGGCTCATGGCGGCACGGTGTAGTGAGTGCGACACTCCCCGGGGATGACGGACGCATCCGCGTAGTGGACGTGCGCACTCGCACGGGCACGTTGCGACGACCGGTGACTCGCGTCGCCCTGCTTTCCTCACAATGGATTCTAGTGATGACTGTCATCATCACTAAGGGGTGGAATTGTAGGCGACGCGATTTATGTAAATGTTTGTTAAAATTTACTAGATTAAGTTAGTTTTTAAATTTAATATTTTCATGCGACGATTAATTTGTTGTTTTTTACGCCATCTAGCTTCCTTTTTATTAATAAATATATTAAAAAATTTGGTGGGTATGCGCAGGCTAAAAACGACACATTGTCGGTACTTGACTTTATGTAGACGATCTCTTCGCGAACGCTAAGGCTGCAACTGCTCACACGCACAAAGTTTTTTTTCCATTTTTACGTATTTACGAGTTTTATTCGACCCATCACTTAC
>NC_133486.1:6642978-6657849 GCF_025370935.1 Choristoneura fumiferana
GGTATTTGTAAGAGCTTTTTTGAAAATTCGACCTGTGAGATGAAATAGGGATGAAAGTTCATATGGAAGGTCGTCATTATCGAAGATAAATCGATGGGTCTTTATTAAACTTGCCATTTCGGCACGTGATTAAGAGATAAATAGACATTTGTTCGCGCGTTTTTTTAAATTCTTCCTGGTGTGGGGTGAAATAGGGGATGAAAAGTTTATAATATAAAGATCGTCATGGTCGAAGATAAATCGATGGTTCTTTGTGAAACTGGCATTTGGGCACGTGATAGAGATAAATAGATATTTGTTCGCGCGTTTTTTTAAAATTCTTCCTGTGTGAGGGTGAAATAGGGGATGAAAGTTTATATGAAGGTCGTCGTTGTCGAATATAAATCGATTGTACTTTATGAAACTTTGCATTTGGCACTTATAAAAAATAAAATAGATATTTGTCAAGCGTTTTTGAAATTTTACCTGCGAGGGAATGAAATAGGGGATGAAATTATATGGAACGTCGTCATTATTACAGATAAATCGATGAATCTTTGTGTTTAGGTATTCGATAGAAGAACAAAAAAAACTGGTTAAATTCGACCCAGACTCGCGCATCAAGGGTTCCGTACGTAGGTATTTATGAATGAATATCCAGCGTTAGGAAAAAAAACTGCTAATTGAGCTACCTTTATACAAAATCCCAAGTTTCGACAGCCGGAAGTACCCTAAACCTTTTTCTGTTAAGGCGATTTGGTATGGAAACACCTTTTTAATGACTGTGCTTTGATTGCATTAACTTAGAAGTTCGATTTTTTCACAGCTTCCGGGACTATTGACCTGAGTTTAGGTTTAATTTCAACTCGATACATACTCCGCGCGTTTATGGGATAAAGGGTCTAAGGGTTCCATTTTTTCCTTTTGAGGTACGGACCCTAAAAAAACATTTGTTCTGACTCCTTCACATTTCGTCATTTTTCGTACTTGAAAATATGGGATGAAAGTTCTTAAGGAATTCCAAACAAATTTACTATAAGTATACTTATCGGAAAAATGTGTAGCTAGCTTAGTAAGAATTACGTCTCAATTATAATCCTACCCTCTTAACTACAATAAAGGACGTAAGATGTCAAGAGCTGACTATGAAGAACTAGTCCTTTTGTGTTGGCAGGGTAGAATAAACAACGTCGTATTGCTAAATATGGCTACCCGCAAAATATTTATGTAGATAGGACAAAAAATAGTTTAGATATACAGCAATGTATTAAAATAGCTTATTTTCAGTAAACCGTAGAGTTTATGTGCTATTATTGGCAGAATAAGGTACCGGATTCTAAATAATTAAACACTTTCCAAATTACTATTCATGCGGTCGAAGTCACGGAAAAAAGCTAGTATGTATAACTATATACAAATACATGTTTACATACATATATAACCAGAGTGGGAATATATGTGTATATATGACAAGTTTATATAATATATAACATATATCCAACAGATAGCCACAGCATCCCGATCCCGTGGGCTTTTGGAACTAAAAGTAGCTATTTGTCAATCAGACTTTTGCTGTCTACATACCAAACTATCCAACCGTCAATTTTACCGCATTAAGGAGTGCTTTTTGCAGATTAAAATTAGTTAGTTTCAGCTTAATCTTCAACAATCTTTATGACATTGTTAGAATTTCTTTATCCAGGAAAACTTGCGTTAATAAATGTTAACTAGTTTCGAACTTTTACAATATTTTCAAGACACGTATGTTTGTTTCGTACAGACTAACTTTCTAGAAGTGTGGTAGTAAAATAACAATTACAAGGTTAATTGTAATAACACTGATAACCAAAAAGCAGGTAAATCATGTACAACAGATACCTAAGCCAAATTCATATATGTCTCAGCTGCACAAAAGTTTATTTAATTATCGTTCAAGTTTGCAGGCTATCCAATTATAACTTCACAAAACTGTTACGGTTCATAACTTAACAAATTTGACTTAATAACAAGTTTGTTTTCCAATAATTATGAATTATAAACAATAAATCGACGATAAATTTGGGTGTGAGTTTTGACAGTTTTCGCTCTGCAACAACTAATTAAAAACTTTCGTAGGTATGTAGCTAATAAAATTTTCCAACAATATGTCAGAAAGTAAATGACTTATAAATTTGCCTCCGGTATGTGCTCAAAGTTATACTCTGAATATCAATTTATTATGCTGCTTGAATTTTTAAAACAAATTTCGTGGTGTGAAACTTGATTGGTAATTAGTGGAGGGGCAGGACATACCTTGAACACCGGGATGCTGCTTTCTCCAGCAATTGAGTTTCCACGACACAGGAATTATTTTAAACGGCACAAAAATGTTCATCACCACTTCACTGCACAGATTTTAGAGGTTTTGAGAGTTTTTAAAGGTATTTTGCGAATTAAGAGTTTATTTTTGCGTTTGTACAAAATTATAGCGTCATCTCGAGTCGTTTGTTTTCTTCGTTCTTGGTTCGAATTTCGGTGCCCAATGGTAGCGGGATAGGAAAGGAGGGATGTGTTGCCAGAGTATGGATGCGTTCATGTTAATGCGTGAGTGTGTGTGTGAGTTAAAATTAATTAAATATATTTAAAAATAAACAAATAAATGGCGCAGCCAACTTCGGGGGGCCTAGAGGTTTCCTCTACATTGAGAACTAAAAATAATGCTTACTACTAGAGCGGTTGATAAACTTAAAACTAAGCGAGAACTTATGATTATTGCGTTGGTAGAGGACAGAGTCGAGTTATCGGACGTATATACGTCCCAGATGCGGTTTTAATTTTAGCAACACGAGTTATATTATCCTTTCCAGGAAAGACCTCTGAAACAATAGCCAGTGGCCAAAACATTGGGTGCGTATTGTCATCTTTGACAACAACAACCGTCCCTACACTCACAGGTTTTGAGGGTATATTCCATTTATCGCGTTGTTGAAGTGAAGTCAGGTACTCCATGCTCCAACGTTTCCAGTAGCTTTGAACTATTCTGCTCAAAAGCTGATAGCGTGTGAGTCTGTTATCTGTGAGGGTAGAGTCGATATTTTCAGCGGGTAAAAATTTAAGCGGAGTTATGTTTAAAAAATGATTTGGAGTTAGCGCGGTCAGATCAGAAGGGTCTGATGAAAGTATGCAAATCGGTCGGCTGTTTAACAGGCCTTCTATTTGTATTAAGATTGTATTAAATTCCTCATATGTGAGGATTTGACTGCCGATAGCTTTATATAAATGCGTCTTAACGCTTTTAATATTGACCTCGCTCAGCCCATTAAAATTTGGTCCATAAGGTGGGCTATGCTTAAATTGAACTCTATGTAGAGTGAGATAATGACTCAAATCATTTAGATAATTAGCGGATTGTATTATTGAGTAAATTTCATTTAATTTGCGTTTAGCGCCAATGAAGTTGGTGCCTCCGTCGCTGTACAATATAGAGACCGGACCTCTGCGTGAAATAAAGCGTTTGAACGCGTCAAGAAAGCAATCGGTACTTAGGTCTGAAACTAACTCTAAGTGAAGAGCTTTTGTCGTAAGACAAACGAATAAACATATATAAGCTTTGTGACTTTTAACTCCACGACGGCGGATATGCGTAATATAAAAGGGTCCAGCGTAGTCAACGGCAGTATGTACGAAAGCTTTGACTTGGGAGACTCTAATCGAAGGGAGATCTCCCATTGGAGGGTTTGTAATACGCGGTTTGAGTGTAAAACATAAGTTACAAGCGTGTACTCTTTGGCGAACTAAATTTCTGGCGGAAAGGATCCAATATTTTTGGCGAAGTAGAGCTAGTAATAGAGCGGGACCTGTGTGTAAATTTGACGCGTGATAGTGATCTACTAAAAGCGAAACTATGCGATTTTTAGCGGGTAGTAATATCGGATGCTTTTGATCGAAATCTAACTGAGAATGAGTAAGGCGACCACCTACTCTCAACAGATTTTGGTCGTCAATAAAAGGGTTCAGTTTAATAATAGTTTTGCTTGGACAAATTTTATTATTTTTAATTGCGTTGATTTCTTGAGAAAACGCGTCAGTCTGAAGGGTAGCGTATTGCGTAACATTCAGCGTGATCTAAGTCAGTTACAGTGATAGAACCGCGTGAGTCAAGTAATTTTGAAAAGCGAAGTACGTATACTAGCGAGCGGATGAATTTTAACCAAGACGAGCAGCGTTCAGAGAGATCATGGATGAAGTGAGTATTTTCTATTGAATTTACATTTTGCGTAGGTAGAGATATAGTTTTAGATTCTTGTATTTCTGTAATTTCATTGTGATTAATCTTATGTTCTTTTACAGGCCAGGCGTCGACGGGAGCGGACAACCATTGCGGACCATGAAACCAGAAATCATTACTGATTAAACTTTTTGGAGTTACAGGGCGAGAGACGATATCAGCGGGATTTTCTACACCGCGAACGTGAAACCAGTGAGATGCGGGTAAATATTCGTTTATCTGAGCGATGCGATTGGCTACAAAAGTGTGAAACTTATGCGCAGGTGAGTGTATCCAAGTAAGCGTTACTGTAGAGTCAGAGAATGCGTATATTTTATTTATGTTACAGCGCTTGCTGAGGACCGTGCGTACTGAGTCAATCAATTTTGCGAGCAAGACGGCAGCGCAAAGTTCTAAGCGTGCGAGCGTTTTATTCGGAGTTGAAACCTTGGACTTAGAGGTGAGTAGTTTTACGGACTCTGCGGGTGAGTTATCATTTGAGTCAATTCGAACATATATAACAGCACCGTAGCATTTTTCGCTGGCGTCTGCGTAGCCGATCAATGAGATTCTATGAATAGAATTTATGCCTATGTGACGCGGTATTTTAAGTTCAGAGAGAAGCGGAAGTTCTTTGTGAAAATTTTCCCATTTGGAGACTATAGAATCAGGGACCTCATCATCCCAGTCGAGCTGCAATTTCCAGCATTCTTGTATTAGCAGCTTCATGTACGCGACAACTGGACTTATGAGACCGAGCGGATCGAATAAGCGTGCGGTAACTGAGAGAATCGAGCGTTTGGTACATTTTTGCGGTAAATCGATGTTTATTTTAAATTGAAAATTATCGTCATTAGGCTGCCATTGCATACCTATGATTTTTGTATCAGCGTTGGGATCATCGTCAAACTTAACAACGAGAGGGCTTTTATGAGAGGTGGGAATGCGTGACATGAGTTCTTTGTCATTTGAGATCCATTTAACTAAATTGAAACCTCCAGATTTGAACATTGAAATCATTTCTTCATACGTTTTTTCAGCGTTGTCTAAGCTGTCAATAGAACTGACATAATCATCAACATACATATGGTTCTCAGTTTCATAAGCGGCAAGCGGATATGAGTCGCGACTGTCAGCGGCGAGCTGACGCACAACGCGCATAGCGAGGTAAGGCGAACTAGACACACCAAAACACACCCTATTGAATTGGTAGATCTCTATTGGCGAATCAGAGTCGAACCGAAACAAAATGCGTTGAAACGGATGGTGTTTAGGCGCGAGTTTCACTTGAAAATACATCTTTTCGATGTCAGCGGTTAGCGCGATTGAGAACATGCGGAGGTTGAGCAGCAGTTCGAAAATACTACTTTGTAGTATTGGACCTACATATAAAATGTCGTTAAGCGACTTGCCTGATGTGGTTTTACAGCCAGCATCGAGAACAACACGAGTTTTGGAAGTCTCTTTCTCTGGACGATAAACGGCTTTATGCGGAATGTAATAAACGTTATCATCTTGAAAATTATTTGGAACTTTAGACAAGTAACCTTGATCGATATATGTTTGTATAGTTGCGTTATAGTCGGCGCGTAAGTCAAATGAGTCGAGTTTCTTTTCTAGGTTTAAAAAACGGCGTTTAGCTATAGCGTAAGAGTGTCCTAATTCCGAAGGTGAGTATTTGAAGGGAAGATCTACTGTGTATCTACCACTTTCATCGCGTGAGTAAGTACTTCGAAATATGTTTTCACATGCTTCATCATCGGTACTGAAGTGTTTTTTATCGGGTACATTTTCTATTTCCCAAAAGCGGTGCGTTAATTGATCAAGCGAAAGCGACTCTGTTTGACAGAAAAACGTTTTGTCAGAGTTGGGCGCGGGTGTAGCGGGAACGTTATGCAAGAGTGTAGCAGGAGCGTTATGCGCGAGAATAGCGGGTGCGATAGGAGCGGGCGCGGATTTAT
The DNA here is from genome assembly GCF_025370935.1 of Choristoneura fumiferana. Taxonomy (NCBI): domain Eukaryota; kingdom Metazoa; phylum Arthropoda; class Insecta; order Lepidoptera; family Tortricidae; genus Choristoneura; species Choristoneura fumiferana. The sequence continues at coordinate 6,649,165 of NC_133486.1, forward strand.
TAGTTTTAGCGTTCGTATTTATTTCGAGATGCGATTGACTATTTAAATTAAGTGAGTTTGAGTTTTGCGGAGAAGAACGAGAATTGTGCGAAGAAACGAGAGTGTGAGCGTTTTGCGAGAGCGGGTGAGTTGCGTCAAAAGACTGCGTATGCGTTGAGTTTGCGGCGAATAGCGAGCGTGAGATACATTGGGCTTTACCCATGGCGACATATCCGAGAGTTGTTTCGATACCTACGACCGACGAGTTCGGTGAGGTCGATTTATTAGATCCGAGTAAAAGCGGGAATAATTCGTTGCCTATGAGACAATCGATTTCTCCAGGTGCGTAATAATATTCATCAGCCATTGGCAGATGCTGCAGATGCGTCAATTCCGTCCTATCAATTTCAGCGTTAGGCAAAAAGTCAGTAATTGTGTCAATAACACGAGCGTTTACTGTATAAAAACAGCGAGAGTCAAAACGTGAATAAATTTTGAATTGTGTTATTCCGAATGAGCGATTTTCAATTTGACCGATACCTTTAACCACCGACGGCGCGGGAGTTATTTTTAAATTTAAGCGTTCACAACAAGATTTTGTGATGAAATTACTCATTGATCCTGAGTCGAGAAATAAACGCATACGATTTACTTGATCGTTATTAAATACGTTTACAGACGCGGTTGGTAATAATACTGTAGTATCATTATTTAAAGCGCGCGCGGGAACAGTGACAGACATCGCCCGGTTGTTATCAAAGTTATCAACATTTGAAGTCTCGCGCCAAGAGGACGACTGCGCTTGATTGTCGTGAGTGCGAGCAGTATTCACTAGCGGCGGACGCGGCGGCTGCGAGTGCGAGTGAGACGGATAGCGAGCGCCAGCGCTAGCGACAGTGGCGTCGCCCGCTTGCGGCGGCGGCGAGGTGAACTGCGCTGTGCTTTGATAACGAGCCGGTGGGATGGTTTTATTATGATTTTGACTGATAACAGTATGTTGGAAATCAGCTGAGCGTTGAGGGCGGTTTACATTAAATTATTATTGTTGGTTTCATAGTGCAGCAGCGAGTGATGTTTGCGGTTACAACTGGAGCATTTGTTTGTCGATTTACAAGTATTTACATGGTGAAATCCTAAACAGTTTATACAAAAAGAGTGTTGACGAACAATATCGTTGCGAGTTTGCGTGTTTTGGTTTAAGAAATATTCACATTTAAATAAGGGATGAGATGAGTTTGCGTTACATACTTTACATAGTTGAAATTGCTGAGTTTGGAGGTTATGATTGTTGTCATATTTATGAGATACTTGAGGAGCTGCGATTTGAGAGTGGAATGCTTTAGTTTTATTTATTTGTGGTAATTGGGGAGTGGGTTTGCTAAATTGTTTGTTACTGGACTGAGTTGAGGATGGCGTTGGGCCATGTAACGCAGTGAGCTTAGATTGTTCACTTAAGAACTTTTTTAATTCAGCAAATTTGGGAATATCAATGTGTCTATGAGCTTGTTCAAATAGGTTCAGAGTTGATTTATCAAGTTTGCTTAAGGCAATATGCGTTATCATGAAATCTGCCAAATTATCAATTTGCAATTGTTGCAGAGCGGCTTCAGCTGTACAAAAGTTATCTAATAAATTGTCAGCTGACTGACCAGGCCTTTGATTAATCATTTTATCCAAGTACATAGATGCTTGCACTCTTGTATCTTGGTATTTAGCTAGAAGAGCTTGCCAAATTATGTCATAATTTTGAGAGGTTGGAGTTATGCCTGAGCAGATATTTAAGGCTTTTCCGGAGAGGCACCCAATTAGATATTGAATCTTTTCAGCATTTGTTAGTTGAGTATTGTTATGTATAACACTGCGGAAGTTTTCATAAAACACTGGCCATTTACCAGGAGTACCATCAAAACCTGTGAGTTGAAGCGGAGGCAATTTGATGTTAAAATTATTATTTTTATTTTGAACCTCAAGTTGCTGTCTCAGAGTAGTTTCCTTTTGCTTAATAAAACAGTACAACTCATCAAATGTATTGAGAATGCTATAACTCGGTTCTGCGGCTGGATTTTCTTTAAATTGTTCAATTAAAAGTTTATCAACCGTTTCTACATAGTCAGCTCGGGTCTTGTCTAGGGTTTGTGTCCTAGCAAGGAATTGAATGTGATAAGCGGGGTCAGAAACCTTTAAGCTTAGATTATACACTTCCTGAATAATGTGGAACAAACTTTGCTTTTTACTTTCAAGGAATTTAATCATAATATTTTCTTCACTTGAACTGGTGTATGCACTCGTTTTTTCTGTGCCTCCCATGATGAAGGTTAAATGCGATATTTATATTTAACAAAATAAGTGAGAAATAAGCACAAGTTCAAGATCGGAATGTGTATTAGGAACAAATATCTAGAAATTACTAGGAATAATAAGTTAGCGGTGCGTACATCAAATATGGCGGGTAGGTATATGAGCGGTGCGTTGAGATAAATTATTATGAGAAATGAGTATGAAATGCGTGAGTTAAACAGTAAGTAATACTTTTGTTATTTACTTAAACTGTTGTTATTGAGAAATAGTTGGTATTTACATAGAAATATAATGTTATTTGCGTGATTAAAACAAAACAAAGTTAGGCGAAGCGTGCGAGAAAAAATGGCGTAACTAACTTGAAAATGTGTTTTTGAGTATTTGAGTGAGTAAATGAGTAGCGTGTGTATATTGCGGAGGATATTAGGAGTGAGGGAAAGGATTTGGGATCGAAGGACCAGACTTGGAGGGGCAGGACATACCTTGAACACCGGGATGCTGCTTTCTCCAGCAATTGAGTTTCCACGACACAGGAATTATTTTAAACGGCACAAAAATGTTCATCACCACTTCACTGCACAGATTTTAGAGGTTTTGAGAGTTTTTAAAGGTATTTTGCGAATTAAGAGTTTATTTTTGCGTTTGTACAAAATTATAGCGTCATCTCGAGTCGTTTGTTTTCTTCGTTCTTGGTTCGAATTTCGGTGCCCAATGGTAGCGGGATAGGAAAGGAGGGATGTGTTGCCAGAGTATGGATGCGTTCATGTTAATGCGTGAGTGTGTGTGTGAGTTAAAATTAATTAAATATATTTAAAAAATAAACAAATAAATGGCGCAGCCAAATAATGATTAGTTAACTAACCTATTCAAGTATCAATAATAATTATGCACTTCAAGCTTGTTTTAAAATAGAATTAGTTGTTCCAATAAATTTATATGCACTTTAATGGTTTTTTCATTATTAGACAATATCCTAAATTATATTATTACATAAAAAAGGCATTGATAAAATGATTAACAAGGTAATTAATCACAAAAGTGGAAAAGGTTGACTTGTCGGTCGCCGGTTGTAACACTTGCTGTAATCTGCCGTGAAGCACAGTGCTTGACAGTTGTTTTCTGGAAAAGACAGCCTTGATTACTGGCCTTGAGGTACCATCAACCTAGGTTCAACGAAATCCCCTCGTTATACTATCATTGATCTTTAATCAGGAAAATTGCATTTGATCAACGAATAAAAAATATGTACTGTAAGAAATAGAATTCTACTTGTTTATAACACTTTTCTATTAGCTTAAAAAACTTTGTATACTGTTTTTTTCCAGAGTTGAATTGTGTTATAGCCAAATTTAAAGTATTTTATTGACTTTAATTTCGCCGGTACAAAATAAATTATTTTCAAAAAAATGCCTTAAGAATTACGTTATTAAAAACGGAAATTCGAGGGATTCTTTAACTCCAGGTTAGAAATTAAACACGTATGTTTTAATCGCAGAATACACGTTGCGTTTTGCCAAAGTCGTAATACGGGAGAAAACTTGTTAGATGCGCAATTATCGTTACGTTTATTTTTGGGCGGATGAATTTCGCGTGGTAAACAAAGGATTCGAACGCGATAGATATTCCACGTTCGACAATATTGAAGCCATAATTATTCTTTTAGAATTCTTTCGAAAGATTTAATCGACGATCTGGTTAAATGAATGAGGAAAAAATTACAGATTCTACACAAGCGCCTGAATTACAATTTACGCGATACTTCATTGTCAACAGCCACTACGGCAAGGTGATTATCAGTTAAGGGAGGTGTTAAGGATAGGTCACCTCCGGGCACTACTGTAGGAGGATTTAGCAACTAGGGGAAACTATTCTTATTTTTACTTACCTTTCCATTTTTAATGATTGCTTTATATATTTTTTTGTTTATGGATTTAATTTGATTGATTTGGTTGTTAGAGTTTTATATAAATTAAAAATTATTTAAAATGAATGTTATTGTTTGTGGTTGCTGACAGTGATTGTTTGATTTAGACGAATACTTATGCAAAGAGTATAAAAAGTTTATGTGCCTACTCCAATCTCAACTTACAAGTCTTTACGACAACGAGAGGAAAAGGATCCCTCCTATTCCATAACCGGGCACGGGCAGCACGGCCAAAAACTATATTATAGAAGTTTCCCCTTTCCCTATCTGATATGCATAATTATTTTATTATTTCGACTGGATGGTAAACGAGCAATTTGGGTGCTCCTGATGGTAAGATATCACCACCGCCCATAAACACCTGCAACACCAGGGGGATTGCAGATGCGTTGCCAACCTAGAGGCCTAAGGTGGGATACCTCAAGTGCCAGTAATTTCACCGGCTGTCTTACTCTCCACGCCGAAACACAACAGTGCAAGCAGGATTAGCGAGCAAGATGGTGGTAGCAATCCGGGCGGACCTTGCACAAGGTCCTACCACCTGCAATTTTACATGTATATTTATTTTAACATATGACTTATTTATAGGGTCACGCGCTGGTGGTGTTAACACACCCACGGGCACCGCTGCTGTCCCCCGGCGCCCGCGCAGAAGCACAGGAAGGCCGAGAGATCAAGCTCGCTTGCTCTAGCTCTGGAGGGTCGCCGGAGCCTGACATCAAGTAAGCACAAATTGAAAAATTGTTCTTTCTAGGGTTCCGTACCTCAAACGGAAAAAACCTGAATCCTTATAGGAACACACGTGCCTCTGTCTGTCCGTGTTCCATAGCCTATTTGCTCCGAAAGTACTGAACTGATTGAGTTTAAATACGGTATACGTAAGTCGGTAATAAATGAGTTTTGTTGCATACATTTTGTTTAGGAGCAGAGCTCTGCTAACATGTTACATGACATGCGTAACGTAGTACATGCGTCCATGCGTATCATATTGAAGGCTGTTGCGTTTAACAGTCGACTCTGTACGATGTATTTATGTCATGCGGAAGTGGAGGTGGGTTTGATTTTTGTATGTTTTCAAGCATCAGTGCTGTTTGGTGAACAGGTGACATCAGGTCTCCTGTTCTCAACCTTCGAACGCTTTCTGCACACGGCGCTCTTAACCAAATAGTAAAAAAGACCTATCTAAGTAGATAAATTGTTTACACATTTTACACACAAACAGGACTACGATTTATTTACCTTTTATGACTGCTACGAGTATGATCGATTGTTATCAAGTTATCATTCCGTGACCGTGATCGTTGTAATGCGACTTAGAACGCCGGGTCTACATAGTACATGAACGGTAAATAATGGTCAACGTGCGATTCAATGAACATTAACATTGGATTTCCCTCACTCGTTAGAGTTGTTCAAAAATCTTTCTGAATTTCATCTGTATGTTTTTGCCAATAAACAGGGAAGTATTTGTCAAGCCATGTAGTAAAATTTACACACATTTTCATGTATTTGATCGAAATCAGTTTAGTAGTTAAGCGTAAGAGGTAACCGACAGACAGACAGATATGGATAAGGAAGGAAGGATGGGTGGATTAATAGCATTCGTGTATATATCGCAACGTCCAAGAAAGATGGTAGGTACTTTCCCTTAACGGGGAATTTATCTAGTGGCACGAAAGACGTTTCAATCTAGCAATCGGGGCTAGCAACGCAAGCAATTCATTTAGTTCTGCGGGTGTCTATACAATGTGTGGCCAGAACCGGGATAATATTAAAAAACAGAGGCTCTATAGGTCTATAGGTCAACGGTAATTAGATCAAGATTGGTTTTTTGGAATCTTTTTGTATTTTTTATTTCAATAATTAGATCATCATGGTCAGTAGGACTTAATTAAAATTATATTAAAGTCAAAACTTAACTTTTGTTTTTTTTTCTAACAAACTTAATCGTAAATTCGATGTACGCCATCCTAGAACCCAACTGACGTCGCCTGTCACGCTACAAATTTAAATATCAAACATTTGGCCTTACATTGCTTCTTCGAATAAACTTTAGTGTAATAAAAATAAAAAAAATATTTTAAAAAGTCGCTGAAGTCATGTTACAGGCCACACCCGGTATTACCGGTGTTACTTATTTGCTTACCAGTGGCGTATAGTGAACATTTTCGTTAGGCATCCCGGAGAGTGAAATAATCGTACGTTAGGTATGTTTTTGGATACAACTCTTCGGAGGAGTGTATAATCGACCAAGAAACTCCTTTACCACTCTTAATCTCGGTGTTAATAAAGTAACGACGCCACGCCACTGGTAACCCTTAACTCATTATAACTAGTGCCATCCACGAAGACGCGTGATTTTGTCAAAATTAGACGTTAATGACATTGTAATAATAACCACGACACGCGTCATCGTGAATGAGTACCTATAAATTTGTCTCATAATGTTAACGTAGAACCATAGAAAGTTAGAAACCACTTTCGTCATTATTAGCTCGTAGTTCTGTGATTATAGTTCCCAGTAAATCCGATCCGGAAATTCTAATTCGATACAAAGGATGGATTAATTTAAATTGAATAACTGGAATCCCGGAACTAATCGTTAATTTTGTGGCATAATAGTCGTTAGTAATAAGTTTCAACTTCATGATATACTTTAGTTAGGAACTCCCAAATTAACACGTTAGACAACGTTTATAAGACCGTCCATAACATAAAAAAAATATTCAACCGATTGATAATCTCCTCCTTTTTTTGAAGTCGGTTAAAAGAGAAAACCACCGCACTATCGGACCATACATTCGAGGAGGTTCCGAAATTGGGGTTTACAAATTTTAATTCATGATTTTTTTTATTATTATACAGCCTTTTTAGGGTTCCGTAGTCAACTAGGAACCCTTATAGTTTCGCCATATCTGTCCGTCTGTCTGTCTGTCTGTCCGCGGCTAAGCTCAGATACCGTTTTGTTAGTACTAGAAAGCTGTAATTTGGCATCAATACATATACATATCAGTCACGCAGACAAAGTTCTAAAAAAATATAAGTTATCTTTTTCTTGATGATACTTGATAATTGCACTGTCTTCGGAGCTTCTATATTTCAATATCTAGCAAATTACCCACATTTACATTAAATGCAGAGGCATGCTGGTTTGTTAGTCACAGTGAAACTAATATAAATACAAGGGTGTCTAAAAATGCGCTCATGCATGTTTGTTGCCATATCTTAACTGCCGGGCCACGCTCGAATATTAAATATACAGTCGACCTCGTTAAGACACAAGTAGGCTGTGGGATTAATTAAGCAGTAGGTTTAATGCTAACTTCTATTTCCGCTCCCAGTGGAAGCATTTTGCGACAGTACGTCTAAACAAGATTGTATAAACAGACAATGTTTATAAAACTGTGGTATTACAGCGTGTCATCGACGATCAACGTTTGCAATTAGGTATACTGGTCAATTATTTATTCCTAATTGATACATACATCTACTTTAATAATCTTGTAATACAACCACCATTAACCCCCTGCTGTTTCACCATGATGCAGTCTCTTTTTGTTTTATTCGAATAGACGGAGACGGCATCACATTAATCCGTCAAATAAAATAAATAAAAAATAAAATAAATATAACGGGACAATTCACACCAATTGACCTAGTCCCAAAGTAAGCTTAGCAAAAGCTTGTGTTATGGGTACTAAGCAACGGATAAATATAATTATACAAAAAGATACATACTTAAATACGTATTAAACACCCAAGACCCGAGAACAAACATTTATATTTCTCATACAAATATCTGCCCCGACAGTGACAATGGACCTCAAGCTTCGTAGTCAAGTTATCTTACCACAAGGCCATCTGGTCGTTCAAAAATTAATCAATGAGTGGTGAAACAGCCCCTTAATCTGTCAAAAAGGCCGGATACATTTTAAAGAATCAAGCGCTTATTTTCCTCGTTTTTTCCAATGCCCCTCGTTAGATACAAGAAATATGAAATCTCTGAAGGTTTAAAAGTTACAAATTATGATAACAATTCTTCGTACATTCTAGTTGACATCATACTTACTCTTATTGTTCTTTTATGTTACTTCCTGGATAATGCCGTCAGCATTTTTAGTTTTCTACGTGATAACAGCTCATTTTTGCGGTAAAAATAATTATAGTTTTACTAAGAAAGCTTTTATTTATATTATTTTATTTGTAAAACATTGAGGAAACAAGGCTTGCGCTGGGCAGTATAGTACAGATGTTATCCAATAGGGGAGAAGCATGAAACACAAACGCTCTCGTAAATAACTTAATGTGCTAAAAAAATTGAAAAACATAACGAATTACCTACGTAAAAATCATCAATAGGTACCTATTGAAAAAATATACAGATACGAGCGAATCATCATCATCATCATCAGCCTATGTTCGTCCACTGCTGGACATAGGCCTCTCCCATGGCACGCCACTGAGCACGATCCTCGGCCACGCTC
>NC_133486.1:6658913-6659065 GCF_025370935.1 Choristoneura fumiferana
CTAATCGGCTTAGTCGGCTAGTCGGCCAAAGTCATGATCGGCACATCTCTAATTAGGTTGAGCTCACAGTGGTACGGCCATGGCGAGAGAGAGGCAGAGAGAATAGAAACATTCTCTACATAGATAACGTGACCATTAATTTTTTGATTCAG
>NC_133486.1:6659165-6684348 GCF_025370935.1 Choristoneura fumiferana
TTAAAAATTGTTTCTCTATTCGATAACAGGCATTGTGTAAGTTTTAATTTATAAACATATACAAATAGTCAAATACCGTATTGTATACAACTATGATACAATTTTATTTTAACTCTTGTATATTTGGAACAGTTAAGCTACGGCGTCGTAAACATCTATTTCAAACGAACTGAGCGATCTTTCTACGTCGGTAAGTTGTAATAGGCGCGAGTACGGTCTTAATCTCTTAGGTTCATATCATAATGACATCTCTTTCAATTATATAATATTAAGCTTTAATGAAATGTCTTTTTCAATTAATTAATTTGCAGAAAAATGCTAGAGTACATTCTGTTTTCCATGTCAATACCTACTCTTTGGCTAATGTGAACAACTGACTGACATCAATGTCTGCCTGTGACCTGCGGGGTAAATACGAAATTCGAAAATCGAAGTTTCGTGTCGTTCCGTCCCTCTCAGTCTCGTATTAAATATATAAAGCGTCAGCGGGACGACAAGAATACGGAGTTCGAATTTTGCACTTCGTAATACGGGTCTTGCGTGACAGAGATACCATAGATAAACCTAGATACTTATGGAATTACTTTCAGGTAAAGGGATTCTCCCTTAATGAAAATACGAAGGTCAGTAAGGTCAAACATATTTTTGCCTATATATTCGTAACCTAAAGAATTTTTGGATCAGAATAGGACAAAATTGTTTAAGAACCTTATCCCTCGAAATGGTTTTCGGATCAGAGTACATTGGTAAAATATGAACAATGCTATTTTCCACTTAACTAAAATTCATCATCATCAGCCTATATACGTCCCACTGCGGGCACAGGCCTCCTCTCAGAACAAGAGCGCTTGGGCCGTAGTTCCCACGCGGGCCCAGTGCGGATTGGGAACTTCACACGCACCATTGAATTGCTTCACAGGTTTGTACAGGTTTCCTCACGATGTTTTCCTTCACCGCAAAGCTCGTGGTAAATTTCAAATGTAACTAAAATTTATTTGGGCCTTATTGAACTAAGGGCTTTTAAAGAATTAAAAGCTTTACTAATACTATAACACACACCGCAAACACACAGAGAGAGAAAATACTCTACACTACTTAACTCAGTACATCCATACACCCATGTCAGTTTGTGACGTTCCTAAAACTCGTACCAACAACGAAACTAAAGCGCTCGGGTGTTTTATGCGATAAACGCTGCGTTAAGCGCAATGCCTTTGATGCACATCTAATCTAACGAATCACAATCCACGCAATCTAATTACCAACATGCGTTTGCCGCCGCTGCGCTCACCGCGTAAGACAATGTTTGACAGTTAAATTATCTGATGCAAATTGATGTGCGTGTAACGCATTGCATTAACGCATAAAGCAACCGAGCGCTTATACCTAATTTGGTTAGCCATATTATAATATTACCTAATGCACTAAAACCAATTTGTTTAGCCATAATCATAATATCATTCCATTACTTTGGGAAAACGAACTGCTACCTGTAAAACAGATCAGGTAATCAGCCAATACGGCCGGGTTAGATATTCGCAAAAACATCAAATCCTGTCCATGATATCCGCATGGTTTGCTGCCAATAATTTGTTAGTAAATCCTAAGAAAACCAAATGTATTAAAATTCTCGTTGATAAATTTATATCAATACAAAAAAATACATTTGTCTAGCATTATTAATACTATACAGTAGTAGTATTACTAGTACTATACAAGTTTATCTTTTGTATGATATCTATCCAGCCAGTTTCCCTAAACACAGCGCCACTTTGCACTTCTGGCACATAGACATCACTAATGTGCGCTTGCCAGTAGCTACGCAACGTCTACAGCGCAGCCTTTGGTGTTTTATGGCTTTGCCTACGACATTGGCGGTGTGAGTCGGAAAATGGCTGGTTGGCGGTCGAGGCGTACATCGGTCGTATCCTTGTTGGGTCGGAACACAAAGACGGGCTGGCTAATCCTAATCAATAGGTCAGCCAACGAGTATCTAAAGTCACGGTGACTCTTCACGGTCAGCGAAGGATTTTTACAATAAATAATGTAACTATTTAAGATGCTGGTATTTAAAAAATGAACGAACACTTTCATGTACCACTTGCGGCCCCTTTTTCGTTCAATGGGAAATTGCTAAGTTTCATGTCCTTTAAATCTACTCCTCCCATGGTTTTGTTGTATGTATCAATCGCAACTGGTTTGATTAGCTCTTGCCCTGACCGCCGGCCAACAACTTGCTCGTTACTATGATAGGTGGATATCACCGTTACTAACTTGACATCCTTCCAAGCAATGACGGCGATATCTCCGCAGTGGCAAGCAACTTGCTGGCCTCTCTGCATCCTCTTCTCATCCAAATTCTTAATTGCAAGTGGTATCTGCTGCCGATTCTTATTAATCGTACCTAATACGTCCGTTTGCCGTTTCTTCAGATATCTGGTTAGGGCTAATTGATTATACCAATTGTCCATAACCACCAAATGTCCTACGTCGAGAAAGCCATCCATGAGCTCAAGAACAACCTTCGCACTTTTGTTATCGAACCCATGAAGGGCTCCTTCGACAAAGCTGGAGTCTTTTCCGGCATATATTATCGTCCGTATTAGATATCCTGTTGCAGCTTCGCATAAGTCGAACAATTTTAGTCCGTATCGTGCTGCTTTGCTGCGTATGATCTGTTCCCAACTCAACCTACCTTTCCACAGTAAAAGACTTTCGTCAAGTGAAAGTTCGCGCTGGGGGATGCAGATTTCCGCAAATTTTTTGTTCATATGGTTCAGGATTGGTGCGATTTTTGTAATTTTCTTTTGATACCCGCTCAACCCGGTCAAAACATCGTCGTTGTCCGAAAAGTGCAAAAATCGCATCAATAGCTGGAACCGGTTCTTTGACATCAATTTGCGGAAATCTGGCATCCCCAGCGTTCCAGTCGACCAATACTCACTTAACCGGCCCTATGGTTCAAAGACATATAAATCATAATACTGAAGAGCCTCCTAATCTCTTCTACAGTCGTATCTACCCACAAATCTAAATATTTAGGCAAAGCGCCCAGTTCCGACATTTTAGCAATTGTCTGCCAGGCATACAAGTTCGTTTGTTCCACAATCAATGAAATTATTGTTAAATCCCATATGGCGTTAAATATATCTAAAATGTTTTCCGTCGGTATACGCGGGCCCGGGTCCCGCGTGTACTGCTCTTCTTGGCCCGAAAACGTAGAGAAATCATCGGACCAAGAAAAGGAAGCGTCGAAATCACCGGCTGCATTATCCTCTCCTGTGGCTCCATCCACTCTACCCTCGACATTCTCTATAGTCTCCATTTCGCCGACAATCGTAGCGATGGTTGAGACGCAAGAAATGGCCTCCACCTCTCCTTCCTCCTCTAAAACCGCCACATCTCGTAATTCGCAGATAACATCCCGCATATCCACTGAATAAGGCTGATTCATTTCCTCCTGATCCGAAGAGCTCGAGTCTTCCAGCTCGCTCCCCGAATTGCTGAGGCGAGAGAGTCTGCTATTAGACGCCGAGGCTTTTTGGATGGCCCCGGTACTGGAGATCCAGCCGGTCTGGGGGTGGCCACCTCCGGAGTAAATGTCTGTGAAAATGGGTTGCCTGAATACCACACCGTCACCAAAATTTTTATGGCCTCATCACACACACATACACATCCATAGAAGAAAAAAGAAGCAAATATACCAAATATAATATATATATATATATATGTACATATATACCAAATATAAAATATATAAAAATATATAATATAGTAGAAACAATTAGTCATTCCAACTTTTTTACAAAATATACATTATGCATTGTAGCTAGCAGCAAACTGTGCAGGTATTACTTTAAAATATCGTTAGTGGTTAGGTTATGCACGTAACGTAAGTGTCGGATTTTATAAATCCCTCGTGGACATACAACGAAACACTCGTGCACATGCTGGTGGATGTAACATACCATACGTGTCCTGATCTTCTCTCGATTGCAGTAATCAACTCCTAAAAAAACAATCAGTTTCATCAGATAGCTCAGGATATGATACCCTAGTAGATTCATAAATTAAAATAACTAACCTTCAGTTGTTTCGTCCAAGGTGATACTTCCAACAACACTTGGTCCCCAGAGCTCAGAATTACAGTCCCGCCAGGAGTCCGGGCGACCGGCAGCGCCATAATTAATGTATTTTCCTGAGATGACATCTGTTACAACAAATGGTTTTCTATGACAAGGATCGAGCGATTGCTACTATATAGTAATAGATAATACTGCCTAGGGCTTAGTGTTGCATCAAAACTACTTTACTAAGTTCAAATTCGACTGTCATAGCATTGTCCGTTCGCGAGATCCCTTACTCCTTTCCTGGTTATCATCAGTTCCACAAGAATAATATCACATGAAAGTTCTAAAAATTACTTTGCAGCACAAATTTGCGTCTGTGGGACACTACAAGTTCGAGAAAAATAGAAACAGCCTGTACTCGACAAACGTCCAACCGCCATTTTGAAACTCACAAATACATAGAAACTTGAATTTGTAATAGTGTGGGTGATAAAACAGCCACTTTATATTTATAGTTGAAAAAGTAAATATTTTTGGTGTATTGTACGGAAACAAAAACAAATATAAGTTCTACATGAAGTTCGTAATAAGAAAAACTAAAATTTCTACCACAAAATTCTAAATATTACTCGTTGAAAATTTATTACGGAAAACGCGTGCTTTAGACCTAACTTTGAACCATTGATTGTATCATTTAGTACTAATCTATAAAGAATGAAAACTACAAAAAAACAATACTTACTGTTTTACTCACAAAAACCGAAGTTTTGAATAATTCTCAGACGTTCCACACACAACGCGTACTCGTAAACGGCATCCGCACTCGACTGGTCGTAACGACTTTTTTTCCAGTGATGAGACTGATGACGATGAGTTAAAGTTTGGTACCAGCCTTTAGGTTATTTCATTGGCAATCTAATAAAAGCGATTCCAATTGAATATAAACCGTGTAGCCACAGTAAAAAAGTTTTAAGTTGGGTAAAATTTCGGTCGCAAATGTGTGCCTTTGGGAAACTACGGTGCACGTAGTCGCGGGCTCAAACTTGTCCTCGTGGGAGATAACGGAACAAAAGGCGCTGAAGGTCGTGGGAGCTTCGTAAACGTGTTTTGGGCTCAAATTTGTGCCTTTGGGAGAGGACAGATTTCGCATACAAAAACTGTCACTTGATTGCGATCGCGAGCGTCAGAAGCGTTAGACGGCGGTTGAAGTATGATATTACCCTTGTGCAGCCATTTTTGGAGTAATGCGCTTTCATACAACAAGCACTTGTTTTTTTTTACGTATATTTATGATAGCAGAATAAGCCACCTTTCGTCTCATTACCATCTAATGACATTTGATGTAACTACTTGATCTATGCAAAATAAATATCTTAACCTATAAATAAACGTTTTATTTTACCTGCGGCAGGTCGCTTGACAGGCTTCGGCTGAGCGGATCCGGCGGCGGGTTTACTGTCGCCTTTACCGGCATTTGGCGCTACCTTCAGTTTGGTTTCCTTCTTGGGAGCCGCCACTTTCACTTTGATCTCAGCCTAAAAACAGAGATGCAGAAACCGATATAGCCTAAGATCCCGCTGTAAGATTCTGTAGTCTTGCCATGTTGACATTCCATATATCGACGGGTCTCTGACTCAACCTCATATATAAAATTTTGAAATTTGAATACCCTTTTTAGATAATATCTAACCCGTCGATATGTTCCAAAGGGGTCTAAGAGAAGAGAAGTCATAATGTTATGTTTGAGATAGCTCTTTTTTTTCTCTGAAACCATTTAATTTTCAGAATTGTTATAAAACAAACCTAACCTAACCTAACCTATAGAGTTGATGGATGACCATTTAAAAAAATATGAAAAATGTATGGTTTCAGCGGACTAGCAATAATTATGACAAACATTACATTATGACTTATAAAAGTATGGCAATCGAAAGGATCCCGTTTCAAAGAAATCATTGCAACATTGAATAAGGTTTTATCCTGGTCGCGATTCAGTTTTCTCGCCTGTATCCATCTGATATTTGATCGAATTGTGACTTGAATAAATGGTAGGGTTACACACAACGCCGCAGCAATAAACTTTCCTTTTTGTGACTTTTTTTAAATGCGCTCATTTGTTTAAAGTAAAGGAAGCTCCATGAAAATAGATGGGAATCCAAATAAGTGGAACAAAATAGGATGCCACCGCTCATTCGATGCTAAGATGTGCGGCAGACTGAGAAAAGGCATCCTACATTTCTTTCTAGTTATGTAGACACTTTGGGCCAACGCTCTGCAGAATGGGTCCCTAGCGATGGTATCATAATGGAGATGACCAAAGCTGAGATGGAGGGATGACCTATACAATTACTACGGTGGACACGAGCTTTTGATACGCGAGAGTGGACCAAGAAAGGAGAGGCAACAAAAAATCGGCCATAAAAAAAGAGACATCTCTTTTCTATGGCACTTCATTTACTTACCAAGAAATGAGTGCAAATGTTCAAAAAAGAAATAGTCGAAAATAATTATAACACAAGTATTTGCAGCAAGATATCGTCGGTTAGCAACCTTGTGTCGTAGTTAGAGCCCCTAAGTAAGACACACAAGTACAAGTCACATTTTGATTAAGTGCAGAATTTTACAGTGGGATCCTACTTTAATATGTATATTATACAAATGTTAGGTCAAGCCACAAAATTTAGGTTACTAGCGAGCAATGCTACCAACTAACCAATACACTACTGGCCAATTTATTCGACTATCAATGCTTTCCAGTTGTACCGCAGATCGTGACACCGCGTTAATCAGCTACTATTAACGTTGTCATAAAGTCTACTCAGAATTAGTGGACATTGCAAACAAACCTTTTAGCCGATATTCCTTAATTAATTATCATTATCACAGCTCTTCAAAGACTCCTGAATACATGTGATATGTCATCATTACACAATTAAATATTACCACATATTACTAAGTCTGGATAAGTGAAGAAAAACCATTTATCTACACCCATATAATAACCATATAAACCATAGATAATGACCAGCATTACGACATTGGATTCTATTATGAACACGGCTGTATCGTAATGGTCATTACATCATTACAGCACCGGGGTGCGCTGCGCCGCGCGCACGAGGAGGGCAGGTCGTCGGGCGCGCAGCTCGTGGGGCGGACATACCTAGTTCTCGTTAATGCAGGTCATTCTCAATGGTTATTGAACACATGATAGAGGATTTAATATATGGATGTAGATAAAAAATTGTATGCAACTGTACGGAATTAGGCCTTAAAACACTCATGTGACCCTATTATGAAACGAGGCGTAGTACCACACTCGTATTTTAAGGACCCTTATTACGATACAGTTGCATAAATAACAATAGTGTTGCTAAACTTCAAACTCAAATATGTCCAACTGTAAGAGTTTCAAGATTTTGGTATCAAAAGGAAAGGCAAATAAGGTAGATATTCCCCTAAGAAGGTAGAGTGGACATATCCGAGTTTAAATATGTGGTTCCGTGTTATACATTTAATTTAAAACACATTCAGTGGACTTTGATTCCAGAACTGTATTATGAAATCAATGATACGCGTTAACCTATAACGGAGAAATTTCCTTATTTAAGTAATAAATAATGTTTTAATTCCTCAGATCATAGACCATTACAACATGGCGTGCATTGACACTGTCCACAAATTCTATCTGATTAAACTTTTGACTTTATTAAGATTACAAGAGAAACTGAGAGAGATGCAATTAATATTGTACCTTATATACAAGGTAGAATTTTATTTTATTGTAGTTTCGGATATCCTCGGGAACGACGATTTGAATCTGCGCGCAACGAAAATTTTATGGTTCACCTTTACAAAGTCAAAAGCTAAGTTTAGGCCGGCAAGAAAAATTGTGCAACTTGCATTACACTGCGAGGCCGTTAAGCGAATGAGTTTGAAGCGGTCCATCGAGCCGCGCAGTGGAATCCAACTTACACGATTTTTCTTGCAGGTCTATACTAGCTTTAGTTAACTGACTGATGACTGTGATGATTGTTAGAGATGGGCATATCGTCACTACTTTGAAAAAATCTCTTATCTAAAATCAATATGTCAACAAAATTGAACCTTGACGTAATGTTCATAAGGTCCACTCAGAAAAATTATCTACTTTGAGATAAGAGTTTTTTTTAAAGTAGTGACGATATCTCGATGGGACGCCCTCCCGCGACCCATAGGACTCACGCCCGACTGTACAGTCACCAACATCAATATCTGACACAACAAAGCGAGCATAAATATCTGATACGACCCTATTTCTAGGGCCCGTAAGACGTGTCAGATATTTTGCACGTTCCGCTGTGGCAGATACAATACAATACAATGACTTTATTGTACACCAGAAATAGTAAGCGATACAGAAAACAGGAACACAGAGAAAATTACAAGGTAAGCAAAGGCGGGTATACTAACTAATGCAGGTGACTGTAAGACATCGCTAATATAAAATCCATCGGAAGTTTGGACCTTTCCTCGTATTGTGCATCCTATTTTTATTTATAAATATGCTTTCCTCGCCGCTTCGTCTATAATGATCAGATATATAAGTCTTTGAAAAAAATTACATTTCGCCGGGACTAAGAGCCTCCGCTAACTCCCGTGGGTGCACTGCTTGGCGCCCTCACCCAGTACTGCTCTGTTATATGACATGAAACAAGCACGCCGCGCCAAGCCAAGCCATGCAACCGCTCGAATTAGAGGAGGGCCTAAACATTTCTAATAATATCATCATGCCATAAAATGCTATCTTTTACACTTTACCTTCTCAGCGAACTCCTTGATTTTTTGCTCCTTGAGAGGCTCTAGCTTGCCGATGTGCGGTGCGATGTTCTTTTCACCGACCAGTTTCGTGGCAGTTCCTAGCGCTTCCGCCGCCGCGTCTCTGACTGACGGGTCTGGAAGGACCAACAAACTTTTTAGGAACAGCAGAACAGGGGCAACACAGTTTTGAACCGGTCATTCGCCCGTAACCTGGTCACAAGAAGTAGGTGAGGTGAAATGTTACTAGCAAGGTTTAAAGACAACAAGTTAAAGATTGTTTGCTGGCTGTATTTTTGTTAACTACACTTCCGACCTGCGGAGATGATCCTGGCCGGACTACCAGGATGTCACTGCGCGATTATTGTATTATCACTAGATATACATCAGAATGCCAAATTTAAACTCACTCGAAGTGGGTCATAGGTCAAAATTCAGTTGTAAGATTCGACCCGTACATACATAAAATATGTACGTAGCAAGTGAAATAAAAGCTTGTAAAGTACATACCGGCACTCTCCATCAGCTTAAGCAGCCCCCCTACATACGCCTTGATGAGTTTCTTGTTGAACGCGGCAGGCTGCGTGACGCACAGGGCACGCGCTAGGAACACGGCGCTCTCCGCCTTTATGGAAGGGTTCTTGTTGTCAAACGCCGCTAGCATATCCTCCATTATTGCTTCCAGGTTCGTCTGTGGACCATTTCATTACGTTAATACAATTAAAATAACACAATACTTGAGTACAGTCGCACCAATTGATTCCTGACCCACCATAGAACATTCTCACAGTAAGTGTCATAATAAATTCCCTTGTCAAGCAATGCCACTTATGATTTTTCTCTACGAAAACGGTCCACAATGTACATCTGTTTCCACTGGTATAAGAAACTTTAACCCTTTTTAGATTTGTCTTATATGGATACGGATATACAATAATAAATAAAAAAAAAAAATACAAAAAAAATTACACAATTATATGAGTAAGGTGTTTAAGCCTTAGTTTGTAGGTCTGTTGTTTTTTTTTGTAATTTTTATTGTATTTTTATTTATTCCTATTTGTATTTTACTTTTACACTTCCTTAAAAATCCAATATCCTTAACCGAAACCGAAACTATCGGATAATCCGTAATAATTTAACATCTGTAACCGTATCCGAAACCAGTATTATGTTTGACATATATCCGTATCCATATCCAGATCCGAAATGTCATCCATAACATCCCTGGTTAAAACCAGCACTGGTCTTCCGCCGGGCCACGGGCCGGGGGTATTTATGCCCTCGACTGTACAAGCGACTCCCGATAACTTATACCCTTACCGATGGATAAATAGCGTCAATAGCCTCTCTTAGTGCAGTGACCACGTTAGTTTTCTTCTCTTTGAACTTCTCTAATATAGCTTGCACGCAGGCGGTCGCGTACGGCTGGAACTTGTTACGGAGCCCGGACGCCACGGCCGCTAGCAGACGGCCGCCCAGCGCTACTAGCATCACGTTGGCGTCTTTTGAAATCACCTGAAATATTGTTAACAATTATTTATTTTAATGTTCTCACTGTATTTTATGTTAGTTTTTATCTGCTTAATTTACAAGTGTGTGAAATTCGAATTGGAGACGAAGTAATAGTGCACACAGCAGGAAACGCGGAAGTACTCGGGAAGCATGAACGCATTAGCGAACTGCGCACCCGCTTCCTTTTTGATTTGTACTCTATTGTATATATTTCGACGTAAATATTGCATGTTATCGAAAAATCTCATCCCTGCGCACCTCTTTGATTGAGCTTCAGTGGTTTAGGCTGTGGGTTGTGTCTGTCAGTCAGTCAAATCACTCTTCAATAGTTATAGATCATTGTCAGTTCCATTTCGTTCATCGGTGATACTGCATTATAACTAGCATTTTCCATAAGGTATAATTTTCACTGCACTAACAGTACTGACATTGTATTGTTCTGACAGTGAAAATTATACCTTATGGAAAATGCTAGTTATGCCGTAGCATCACCGCAGTATCACCGACGATTTGTCGTCTCCTCGTGATCTAACAATAACCCACCAGTGCGACCTGCCAACTGTTAATAGCCCTAAGTGCCCAGTTCAAAGCCTTACCAATTGCTGTAAATTGCGCCATGATATTTATTTATACCTTCTTCAAAGCCCGGACAAGATCAGCATAGTCCCCAGGTTCCAACCTCGGAGCTGTTTTCAAAAGGTTATCCAGTGCATCCAGAGCCTCCTTCCTCTCTTGCCATTTGGTAGCTTCCAGCTTCTCATAAAAGTCCTTGGGGAGCTTGGACAGGATCTCCACAGGGTCAAGCATGTCGAAGGGATCCATCTCGACGGAGTCGCCGCCGGCGGCGTCCACATCTTCGTCTTCTGCTGCACCTGGATTTGAAAATACGTTTATAGTTATTTTCTGCGTTATCCCGATTATTATAGATTATAGTAGACAACGTGGTCTACTCGTGACCATGGCCACTGCTATGTGGCTAAAACGTCAAGGTTATTATTACTCGTTGTTAGCGTTTCGCAAGATGGTTATGTACGAACCGCAAGGGTGTTAGTACTACCTACTGTTTTTAGTTACCATCGGGCGCATCAGCAGAGGGCGCATCCCGCACCCTGTGTTGTTGCGAACGCAGATACCGAGTCGGTTGAGCGCCGCCCGTAGTGAACGACTCTCTCAACTCCTGCTGTACCACGGCTTGGAGGGAAGCGATATGTGGCTCTATGGCCGCGCCTATCCATCTGTGGGTTTAAAAATTACTGGTACAGTCAACAGCATTAATATCTGCCACAGCGGAGCGTGCAAAAATATCTGACACGTCTATGTTGCTTAGCCAGTGCAGCAAGTACCTAAGTAACCAATTAATTTCAACATGAACTGTATAAATAGAGAGTAAACTTATTTTTAATAGCTTTAAAATAAATAAATAGTTAATTGAGCTCATAAAAAACTTAATAGCGATATCAGAGAGAGGATTTATATACACCAAAACTCCTTCTCGAGTTACATTAAATAGGTAACTATGTAAACAAGTGGACACATTAACCGGGTCACCCGCAAACGTGTTAGTGGCAGTCACACATCGACATCTACCTGACGGTACTAAAGCTGTTTGCTGGCCCACGGGCCTGGGTTTAGCCAGCCTTGTTTTAGAGGGACAATGCCAAAGAGTATATAATAATATAGATAGAATCATTGTATCAATAACAGCAGTGAAGAAGTACTGTATTCTATTCTACGGACTGACAAAGCACTGCTGTTACAGACGGCGTTATTCCTTCCTACTAACCTGTGCATCTCGACAACAAGGCTTTTCATCTCATCCCTCACTCCCTTGTCCCTGTCAGCCAGCAGCACCGGAATCTTCTTCACCATAGGTTTTATCGTGATCACTTTATTTCCAAACTGCTTCAAAGCTGTGTGCAGCGTCGTCACGCAAGCAGCCACCACTTTGGGATTCTTCTGTTCCATGCCCTTCATTAGTTCTTCTTGGACGATCTCATGTTTTTCGATTTCTACGTACATCAAGGTGACCTATGGATATGTTTATTTATTTTTATTTATTGATAAAGGGAAACAAACAGCAAAAAAATAATAAATATTTAATAGATACACAAAAGCCAAAATAGTTTACACTAAAAACCGTATCAATATGGTTTCCACTTATATAATACCGGTATTAAATATAAAAAAAACCAATTTTGGTAATTTTGATTTTGTTTCAAATCAGTAATAAAGTCACAATTCGCTTCTAAAAAGCAACACTTTTAATAACTTGTGTCTTGCAAAGGTAGTGCCTTTTGAGGTCACGCACAAGAACATGTCATGTAATGACAGCGGGATATTGACATTCACTCAGTCATTTCATCCATTCTCCTTTATGCAGCTGTGTGTGTAATCATTCACTTGAACTCTCGTGACACTACCTATAGTAGCGTGTCTAAATCGGCGGGGCCTGAGGTAAGAAACTAGTTTGATACCTGCAGAGCCAAGTCTTTGGTCTTTGTCTTGGGCGCGGCGAGGCGGTGACGATGCCGGCCATCACCTCGCCCGTGGTCTTTCCCGCATGCCCGCAGTTCTCTACGAATAAACGCTGCTTCCAAACCTGCAAGTGGTGGTAACACATTAATAGTGAAGCGTTACATGATTGCCAAGTTCAAATTCTAACCATAATTGTGTGTAACCTAATTGTGTTTGTATGTTTGTCCGTCCTTCACGTCGAAACGGAACGACGTGATTTTTGGCATAGAGATAGTTTAGGCCAGAGAGTAACATAGGCTACTTTTTATCCCGGAAAAATTTACAGCACAGCACAAGCGCGCGATAACCGAATTCCACGCGGGCGAACCCGCGGGCAAAAGCTAATACCTTTATACAATTCTTGTTATTTTGTGTCGGGGTCTCGGCAAGGCAACATAGATTTCGATGAAATTTGCTAAGAGTGTTTTGGGAGGCGAACAATCGTTTTAGCTCAGCCTCAGAACAGAGGTTAATAGTTCTACAAAAATAATAGAGAGAATATTTTGAAGGAGGAGAAGAAGCCCGAGATTGAAGTTTTTAACCAAATGAGAGTCAAAAGACTAAAATACCGACAAGAGTGCAATGAACTAGCTAACCTTTAAACTTAATCCTATTTTATCCTACTTTATCAGCTTATCCTATTCCACCTTCCCAGTCACCTTTGCCGGACGCTACCAACACGTGCCACATTCGATATCTCTAATAAGATTCCGCCATACGGTGAAGTTCACGTGCACTCGGGAAGCCATGTCATTCTTAAGCTGTTTGTTGATCTGCCATACTAATCTCGTACAGGCTTAGACGTTTGGATGTCTTCGCTGATAGTGTCGGGTAATCTAGCGCTCGGGTCTTTAGCTAGAATTTCGACGGGTGTTCAGACACATAGGTGTCGCTGATCATAAATCCTCTCGACTTCCCCAACAGCTCACCTTGGATGAAATAGATTTTTATTCCTTCGCACCGAACTGTATCTCCGATTCTAGGATGGCTTTGACTAGAGAGACGTTTTTCGTTGGAAAGACGTGCGTTGTAAGAGCCTCAGTTATGCTTAATAGCCTCTTAATGCTTTTGGTATTAAATCGGCGTACATCACACTTCAGAGACTTTGAGATCTGCCTGCCTATTGAACTGCCGATACCGACAAGCGTCACCAGAGGACTGTAGCAGCGTCTCACGCCTCACCTCCATGAGCTAAGGCCAGAGCGCGAGAGCCTATTGGTTATAGTTTGGCGGGTTTTGAAGAAGTTGGACCCGACCATACGGGACAGCTTCCACAAACCGTCGTTGTAATCGTCCACGTCGCCACACAGGCATTCGAAACGGCTTTTGTAAATATAGGTATAGTTAGATAGATACGCAATGTATAGTGTCGAGTGTGCGGGAAGGACGGTGATCGCTTTCCTGTTACTGGCTGTTTCCACGCCGACTGCTACTCAGAATACTGTAATTTCAGGTAAGATTTAAATACAATACTATAAGTATTCGGGTTTCTCTGCGGGATAGAATCAGAAATGACGATATCCGCAGTAGAACTAAGGTTACCGACATAGCCCGAAGAATTGCGAAACTGAAGTGGCAGTGGGCGGGGCACATTGCTCGCAGGACTGTTGGCAGATGGGGTCAGAAGGTTCTCAATGGCATCTGCGGACCGGGAGATGAGCTGTCGGTAGGCCTCCAACAAGATGGAGCGACGACCTGGTTAAGATCGCGGGATCGCGATGGATGTGGAAAGTACAAGTCCGCTCTGAGTGGAGAGCTTTGGGGGAGTCCTATGTCCAGCAGTGGACGTCTTTCGGCTGACATGATGATGATAATGACTTTAGGTATGCAAGCTATGGAGAGAGCTCGAGGTTTCACTACGGGATCAAATCAGAAATGAGGAGATACGTAGAAGAACGAGGATCACCGACATAGCAAGCGAATTAGCCAGTTGAAGTGGCAATGGGCAGGCCATAATAGCACGAGGAACAGATGGACGTTGGAACCGAAAAGTTCTCGAATGGTGACCGCGGATCGGCAAGTGCAGCGTAGGATGTCCACCAACGAGATGGACGGATGACCTGGTTAAAGCCGCGGGTTCACGGTGGATGCAGGCTGCTTCCAACCGAAGCAACTGAAGGTCTATGAGTCCAACAGTGGACGCCCTGCGGCTGATATAATGTGTGGTGATCTATAGGTACCTATACTGGGTGATCTGGATACATGAGCAGGACCAACCTTACACTTTAGTAAATGATAATAGATCATTCACAATTATATTTAAGTTAAACACCCATATTTTCAATTGCAGAGTGACCATTCAATTCAATTCATTTATACAATTGAAGTACATAATTATAATGGTTAGTAAGAACTTTTTTTAATCCAACTATTATACCTAGGTACATACGTACTATACTAGTCTTTTGGCTCAACTTTAACAAACACCTTCTACAGCAATACTATTTAATAGAATATAATGCCTAAACTAGGATACATAAGTAGCCTGTATGTAAGGCAAACAAATTGGTGCTTAAATACATAAAACACTATGCCATGTAACATGCACGCAAAAAAGGTAATCTCACTAAGGCCCTGTCCGCACTGCCAATTGATTCCCTGCGATATTTAAATATTCGCGCGAACTATATCCGCGCTTTACATAACATTTCTTTGCGATTTTTTTCCGCCAGTGCGACTCGTATAAGCTTCAATGTGTTACAGAATTGGCGAGAAAAAAACCGCGCGAAAAAAATTCGCAGTGCGGCCAGGGCCTTGAATCCGATATGGCAAGGTCTCCTGATGTAGTATTTATCATCTCAGACTTATGCACGTCCCACTGCTGGGCAAAGGTCTTTCCCCTGCATTTTTCATTTCCCTCCCCCCTACAGTCCCTCTTACACTTATACTATTTAATACAAGAGTGAGAGGGACGGTACAATCATCAGATTCTGTGCCTTCGCCTGCCGCAGTGCTAATTACCATCGTAAGGCATCCACTTAGTAGTAACCTGATCCCTCTGGGTGAATGCGATAAATGTGACCAGTCCAGTAACATTTGGGCTTTTTTGAGTATCCCACTAATAATTGTATAAATGCGAGACTGTTTGTTTGGAGGTAACCTTTTCACGTCTTAACCGCTGAACCGATTCAGATGAAATTCGGTATATGGTTTTAGTCCCAGGGAAGGACATAGGATAGTTTTTATCCCGGAAAATTGCATAGTTTCCGCGGCATAGCGATAAACGAATTCTAGGTGGACGGAGTCGGTTGCAACAGCTAGTGTAACAAACTTAAAAGTCAGTAACCAAATCCACTGATTTATTGCTCACGTTTGATTATAAAGATGATTGTAATTTTGTACAACATCAAACGGCGAAGCTATCGAAGTGACAAAAATTAAAACGATTTTTCCTCAAGTTTTCCCGGGGAAATAAAATGAAGGCGCTTCTAATCGTACGATGTGGCGCTATCAAATCATTTCTTCGGAAAACTCAGTCGTTAAGATATGGTTCCGAGAACTGCGATTGATATGATGCTGAGCGATTTATCTTATTTAAGTTTACCTTAAAAAAGTGATGTTAATTACCCAGCCTGTGGACTGACAACTTTACACACAATGTTGAATTGTTTCGTAGGTTTATGCATGTTTTCCATCTTCGTAAAGCTTGTGGCAAGTTTTGACTTGAACTTAGTCCCGGGTGTAGGATTAATCAAGTGTGAAAAACGCAAACGTTTTAAACGTCACTACAATATGTTTTATTCGCGTTTAAATGAGTAGCAGCAACATAAAAAAGTTTTGTCGAAGCTTTTTTGCGTAAGTTTGTCTATTTGATTGTATTTTCATTATTAACCTAACAACATACCTGCACCAAGTTTCAAATCGATATTATGAACCTTTGAAGAGTTCCCCACTGCTGCACGGGCGGGGACGATCTTGGCCTTCAGCCGGAAGAGTTTTACTACCGGGTTATTGTATAGTCACCGACGAAGCAAGCATACATATACATACAAGCATGGCCAATTTTGGCTCAATTGCGAACCAAAAATTGTCGAACAGTTTTCAAAGTTTAAAACCAAAACATACAAACAATTTGCAAGTTACATAGCTCATACAAATACAGACTGCTTTCGGAACCATACCTTAAGAGTCGTATTTCCGTCTCTGATAATCGTAAGAGGAAATCGTATATCTCCTTTAAATTGTTCTTAGACTTGAATTAAATATTTATGGCGTATTTATCGGGGAGCATCACCTAAATGCCTGTTCAAAAGGCACGGCCAAACGTCAATACAAAGAAGGCGTTATAAGTTGTTTTCAAGATAACGTTTCAAACTTTCGTGATTCTCACTCATAGTCAAAATACCATAACGTCTACTCTGCCCTTAGTGTAAGTTTTTGGTTACAAAATACGTCTCGATCGCGTTCGCGTTAAAATCTCAATTTGTATGGAAACACGAACATCCCAAACGTTCCGCTAGAGGCGCTGTTCGTGTTTCCATATGAATTGTGATTTTAACGCGAACGCAATCGAGACGTATTTTGTAACCGAAAACTTACACTAAGGGCACTCGTGACCACGGCAACTGTAACGTTGCCGAAACGTCGAGGTAAATATTACTCGTGTAAAAATAGCGTGATAGATAAGTCCCGTTATGGTATTTTGTTTTAAAAATCCTGCATAGCTATGCATAGAAAAATATGACAAGGTTTTTTTTATTTAGTTTAATACCTATTATTCTTATTGCGGAAATTTCAATGTCTGTATGCGTGTGTGTGTGCGTGCGTGTGTGTGTGCGCGCATGTGTGTGTGTGTGTATTTCACGTTTAAAAGACTGGACAATGAGGGTTTTCACGGAGGCGAAATATCGCTAGATGGCGTTAATATCGTGAGGTCTGTTTGACGTTTTTCGTTTACTTGCGATTGGCTCATTTAATTATTTAACCAATAACGAGTCAAACGGAACTCACGATAGTAACGCTATCCAGCGACATTTCGCCTCCGTGAAAACCCTCATTAAAACGCACCAATACATTCTGACAGCATTATCAAAGTTAGTTTCAATCAGCTAATATTTGCATTCGTATTTAGAGAGTAGCAAATATGCATCGTCATCATCATCAGCCGTAACACGTCCACAGTTGAAGAAAACGAAAAATCTGCCGAAAACTAGTGTAGTATTCTATAAAATACTGGTGAAAAATCACTAGCGTATGTATGTGAAAATACATTTATTCACAACAATACTATTAAGTACAAATAGATAGCACGAAGGAAAGTATGTGTCATTGCGGTTGTGAATCTAGAAGAAGCATAATGCTGAAGCGTTAATAAATACCCAAGCGCTGATTTTCAACCAGCATCGTTGGTGACCCTCGGATCGCTACAAAGCACAGACACAGTTCAATCTGTCACTTGTTTACGTATTACAAAATTAAATTTTCCGTAATACTCCTCTATTAATTAATAAATCTATGGTTGACAATGATAATTTAGTGGGTCACAAGTTTAGCCTGAAAGGGCATGGGCTATTGTGAAGTGACCTTTACTCGCCGGGTGTGGCTCTTATGTTCAAAATAAAACTGGGCTTTGCCAAGCTTCGCGTGACCACAGAACTTCTCATGCAAAATATAATCTTGTGATACTAAAACTTAGATGTTTTAGTATTACAAAAGTATGATCAGATAGATAATGTTATCGATACCTTGGGGCTCCAACGGTGTAAAGCACAAAACACAACTTTTCAGGACAAGCAAAAAACCGGAAAAAAATAATTTAAAAATTATAATTATGTTGTTTCTAATGTTATATAAAAGTCTTCTCTTGACGAAGAGCTAAGAATTTCTTGTAGTTTTTGTTAATATAATCTAATTGAATGCAAATTGTATGGTTACAGAGATACTGGCGCTATACGCCCCGATAAAAACACAAGGATTGAATCAAATGTTCTTCAAGACCTAGTAAACTTGGCTTATTTTGGTTCACAAGGGTGTAAAGCTATCATCATCACAAAAGTTTTGCTCCACCATTGAATTGCTTCGCAGGTTTGTGCAGGTTTCCTCGCGATGTTTTCTTTCACCGCAAAGCTCGTGGTAAATTTCAAATGTAATTCCGCACATGTATTTAGAAAAACTCAGAGGTGCGAGCCGGGGTTTGAACCCACGACCCTCTGTTTGAGAGGCGATAGGTCAAACCACTAGGCCACCACGGCTCACCACGGCTCACGGCTTGGGTACTTACTGTTAACGTAAATTAATTCTTATTATTAAAGGTTACACGGTTACAGGTTGGGAGTGTGCGTGTAGCACAGCTCACACTACGATATACAAAACGACGATAGTCTAGTCAGTGAACTGTAGATCTATATTGAAATGTAGTTGGCCAACTCTGCGGCTTTTTTGTTTTAAGGAACGAAACCTTTATAACTCCAAATTCGGATGCTAGAAACCTACAATTAGTTCTCAAACCTCTTTAATCCTATAGCTAAAATTAACACCAAGTTAAGTAGCTTAAACACCGCGCAATTTACCTTCCTCTGAAACCCCTAAGTCGCTCTCTTACAACTATTCTATCAACTGCCTAAATAAGCCGAGGAGCGGGCACTCGCTCTGTCTTCAAAACCACACCGAGCATTATTATCTAAGTACCTAATATCTCAGCTGTACCCTTATACAATTCATATATAACTCTTATGTGACCATAACAAAAGGGAGGACAGATAAAAGCATGTCCGGAATACAAAATGAACTGAATAAAGCATATTATTTGACTTTTGCCAACATCCCGCGGACACCAGCAAAGTTTTATTAATACTGTCAGTTTATACTTCTGTTTTATGAGTTAAAGTAATGGTTTGAGTAATTATGGTGTGGTGTTAAAATTGTGGTGAAACTACTAAAGTTTGAAACGAATTACAATAAGGCGAGGCATTAATATTTAAGTAACTACATATCGTCTATGCAACAAATGTACTCGTATATTCCTGTGGCTCCTCCGCCTTCACGCTCGACCACACACAAAGCCAACTATCATCATCACCGTCCTACGCTAACGCGTTTCGAACTCAACCAGAGTTCATTCTCAGAGCAACACGACCCCCGGCCCGACCCGGTGTTCACCCTGCGGAAGCACCATGCATGCCCTCTATGAGAATCTGATGTTTATAATATTTATTTATTTATTTCAAAGCACGAGTGACTCCATAGTGTTAAACTAACGAAACAAAACAAACTAAAAATTTGTCATTGAATGTACCCACTTTATCATTAACAAACTACCAACAAATATTTTACAAGCCTTAACATTCACCTAAAACTACCTTCCATTTTTGTTCATTTACGACTTTAGGTGTTAATATATTCATCATCATCGCCGCCTATATACGTCCCACTGCTGGGCACTGGCCTCCTCTCAGATGTGAGAGCTTGGGTAAATATATTGCCTATTGGAAATGATTTGAATGTGCACATTTCAAACCGTCAGGTACTTCAAAATACTCCGAAAGTTTGTCCATCGATCGCTCTATAGTAACGAGTGTTTTACTATTATCGATTTTGAATTTACGACATCTCATGTAAACATCTGTTCCCGTCCGGGTGTTTATATCTCGTCGTGCCGTTTTACGACCCCAAATTTTAGTTAGGCCAAAACAATGTCTGCATTATACGATCTTGTTACGGTTATCTTTGTTGATACTTGCTAAGTTTTTAAAGCCGGTATGATACTGTGTCTCTAGTACTTTAGGTTTACCCAAAAGTAAAAACGGAAGATCTATTACTAACTCTTCGCTGTCCGTCTGTCCGTCTGTCACCAGGCTGTATCTCATGAACCGTGATAGTTAGACAGTTGAAATTTTCACAGATTATGTATAACTGTAGCCTCTATAACAACAAATACGGAATAAAATAAATGAATATATTAAGGGGGGGCTCGCTCCCATTCCCATACAGCAAACGTGATTTTTTTGCCGTTTTTTGCTAATGTCTAATGAATGTTGTATAATAGATGGTACGGAACCCTTCGTGCGCGAGTCCAACTGGCACTTGGCCGGTTTTTATTGTATTTATGCCAAATTTGTATAAAAAAAAAACAAATAATAATAGCTAAATACGGGTACAAAGCACAGATTTCGTCAGATAAAGCAACAAATACCTTAGATCGCCATTATGAACGACAACTCGCCACTTGCATCCACCGGTTTCCCGGTTTCGTCTCCTGGTTCGTGGTCGCCACTCGAGGACTTTTCTCCCCCAATTATGTGTTCTTCGAGCGCTGTGGCCCGCCCATTGCCACTTCAATTTGCATATTTTTACAGCTATGTCGGTGACTTTATTTAGTTCTTCGACGAATTTCCGTATTCCGGATTCTATCGCGCAAAGAAACTCCAAGCATAGCTCTCTCCATAGCTCATTGCGTGATTCTGAGCCTTTCTAAAAGGCAAACAGTGGTTATCAATAGAAACCGCAATCTCTCCATTTGCATTTTTTTTCACAATATAAAACCCAATTTTATATATACCAGCACTTATCAAGTAACAGTTGATCTGATACGTACTTAATATAAAGTAAGAACATAAATAGCATGACGATTATGTCCAAAGCATCTTTGTGCGAGTTATGACAAAGTTTCAAGGTCGGTATAACGTTAGCGAGGCGTCTGGCATCTTCGCAAATGAGGCTAAGTTTATTAGATACTTTGTGGCAAAGGCCCACGGGACCGGAATGTGATATTTCTCTCTGTTGGATAGTAATGTTTTATTATATGCCATTGAGTTTTCCTTAATGGCGACTTTATTTAAGAAATTAATGATTGTGAATGAGTGGAAGGTAAATTAATTTTTTAAAAGTTATTTTTAATTTTGTATTTGCTTACCAAACTAGGTACAAGAGCCAAAGGATTGCAATAACTTCGAATTTCCCTTAAAAGTTAATTCTACTTATATTTTAAATCTGGAAGTTTGTATATGTGCATATGTGTGCGTGCTTCTCCATAAACAAAAACCTACTAGACATACCTGCGAAGAAAGTATTACACTGGGACATTTTATAGGCTTAGCTGTGATGACGGTAGAACAACACAAAAGTTGAAATGTATATATTATTATAGTCTAATGAATGACACTGAATGAGACGAGGGATTGTTTTGGGTGATGTTTGAATATTATTTAAAAATAGTAATTTTAAAACAACCCTGACAATTCAGAGTCGTCACCAACTTAACAACTTATATGCATTAAGTTATGAGCGCCTACTTTTATTTTTACAACCGCTAGTTAAAAACAGGTTTTACGACAGTTTTATTAAATCCATCGCCGAGTGCTGCAGCGAAACAAATTCTATTATGGATATGCCATGCAACGTTTGATAGAGACAAATTGGTCGGCCAAACGACATCGTATATTTTGCACCAAAATACATGTCATGACCACGTGTTCGGTGTTTGACATGCTTTTTGAGGTATTAAATTTTGGAGCTGATTCAATAATACCAGCCCACGTCCACTCACTGACTCGTAAAGGGCTCTTTATTTTAAAGCCGCTTTACCTGGTCGTGCGCCAGTATAATGAACAGCTTTTCAGTCGACTGTCAGAGGTCATTTGATCAATGAATCCGTTGTCTGACCTTTGCCCTGATTTTGGGCCGTCATTATCATCATATCAGCCGTAGGACGTCCACTGGTGGACAATACCACGTTTACCATCGCAGATGCTTTGGTTGGAAGCGGCTTGCATCCACCATGAACCCGCGGCTTTAACCAGGTCATCCGTCAATCTCGTTGGTGGACGTCCTACACAGCGCTTGCTCATCCAGGGTCTCCATTCGAGGACTTTTCGTCCTCAATGGCCATCTGTTCTCCGATACGGCTTGTCCACTTCTGATTCGATGGATATGGCTCCATAGCTTGCTGAGCAACTTTGAACTCATTTATAAAGCCTAAACTGAAGCATCACGTCTCGGATTTATATCAACAATGACAACTGAAAACACACACTGGTTGAAGTCTTTTGTCTTCTAATCTTTGGTACCACTCTGTAACCATCTCCGACCAACTACTATCAGTAATGTTCGTTGTGTGAAATTGCCCATCTCCACATTAACAGAATTCAAAAACTACGACGTGGTAGAAAAGTGTGATGACCAACATCAACAACGATATATGCTAGTGGCGTCGCAACAACTTGATTCCCAGGTTCCCAGGAAACCGGGTTAAAAACTTTTTACGTGACGTCGGTAATGACAAGTAGGGCATGGATACCGGTATTCGGTATTACCGAAAAACCGGGATACCGGACATTTTTTCCCCTTTTTTAATACCGGTATTAAATATCTACAAAACCGGTTTTTCGGTATTTTGACTTTGTGTTTAAAATAGTAATAATCGACTTTAATTTCAAACAAGCAAGCACTTTTAATAACTTGTGTCTTCAGACTTATGGCTTTTGAAGTTACTTACCTCCTAATCTACTTTCAAATTTAAAATTTACCGCGCACAAGTTTGCTTTGTTTATTTGTAGTGTAAGCTTTCTCGAAGTTGGACCTACCTAACTGGACCGTTTGTCCCAGGTATACATAGCCGTCTCAACCATGACTACAATATCGTCGACGAATCGAAGGCGAGTGAAGTACCCGCCATTCATGTTGATGCCTCGTCGTTTCCAGTCCAGAACCTTAAAAGCATTCTCCAATGCAGCGGTGAACAGTTTTGGAGAGATCACATCTCCTTGTCTGACTCCCCGCTGCAGAGGAATAGGCTTCGTGCTCTGGTCCTGTAGTCGGACGGACATAGTGGCGTTTTTGTACAGACACTTCAACACTTCGATATACCGGTAGTCAAGTTGGCACCGCTGGAGAGCCTGCAGCACAGCCCAAGTCTCGATCGAATCGAAGGCTTTCTCGTAGTCCACAAATGCAAGGCAAAGGGGGAGGTTATACCCTTCGGTCTTTTGTATAACCTGCCGCAACGCAACGTACATGTGGTCTACGATACTATAGCCTTTTCGGAAGCCGGCTTGTTAGGGAGGCTGGAAATCGTGAAACCCGCTTGCGAGACGATTTGTGATGACCCTGGAAAACAGCTTGTAAACATGGCTCAGAAGTAAGATGGGTCTATAATTCTTCAGCAATGTGTAATCACCTTTTTTGAAGATGAGCACCACCACTGTCTTCTGTTCCATGCTTTCGGTGTTCCACCTTGGTGGAGGACGGAACTAAACGGCGTCTGGCGGTCCTTAAGGACTGGATTACCACCCTCCTTCAGGAGTTCGGCTGTAATTTCATCGTCACTCGGGGCTTTGTCATTCTTAAGCTGTTTGAGGGCCATACTAATCTCGTACAGGCTGACGTCCGGGATGTCTTCGTGATAGTGTCGGGTTAATCTAGCGCTCGGGTCTTTAGCTAGATTTTCGACGGGTGTTCGGGTTGTCGTGTCGCTATCCATAAATCCTCTCGACTTCCCCCAACAGCTCAGGTTTGGATGAAATAATGCTGCCGTCGTCGGTCTTCAACTTCATTAACCGGCTTTGACTAACAGACAGATCCCTGGTAAACACCTTAGAGCCTCTGTTATGCTTAATAGCCTCTTCAATGCTTTTGGTATTAAATCGGCGTACATCACACTTCAGAGACTTTGAGATCTGCCTGCCTATTGAACTGCCGATACCGACAAGCGTCACCAGAGGACTGTAGCAGCGTCTCACGCCTCACCTCCATGAGCCTAAGGCCAGAGCGCGAGAGCCTATTGGTTATAGTTTGGCGGGTTTTGAAGAAGTTAGACCCGACCATACGGACAGCTTCCACAAACCCGTCGTTGTAATCGTCCACGTCGCCACACAGGCATTCGAAACGGTTTTGAAGTTTGAGCTGAAAGCTCTCGGGGTTTGGAGCTGAGCAGGTTCCGGGCGGAGCGTAGATTTCATCAGTAGAGACCTTTCAAGCTTGAACTGGATATTTAATGAGCCTCGTACAAGCAAAGATATTATGCGAAAATTTGGTTGGGAACTAATAATCGGCGAAACAATTTTCACCGAAAAATTAGAGAAACACATATTAGTATTAGTTAACAATTAACAACTTCAGTTTTTTATTTTAATACTTGCTCATTAAAAGGGAAGTTTATTAAATCTTGCTTTTCATTTATATTGGTTATATTTCAACAAAACAACAGACTTATACAGAAAGAAAGAAAAATAAGGGAAAATACGAAAAATACCGAAAATTTACCGAAATACCGGGATACCGGTTTTCAAAATTTGAATACCGAAATAATACCGGTATCGCCATCAAACCCAATACCGCATAGCCCTAGTGTACCA
>NC_133486.1:6688358-6720593 GCF_025370935.1 Choristoneura fumiferana
TCATTGACAATTTGACCCGTCAAACTTGTCTTGTGTCAAACGTCGACGTTCACTTCACTTCACGTCGCTGCGCAAAAACGAAACGATACTCGATTTGTTTGTTCTAAATAAGTTGTTCTCAAATAAATTTGCGTTATACCGTTATAGTATCAAAGTCACACCTAACTAAAGAATCCATCTCAGGATTTTTTAATAATATTGTACAAAATGGGAGAAGAAGATGAGTATGCATGTGTAACCAAGTCCAAACTGAAGATCAAGACAGATTCAGGGATTAAAAAGAAAAAGAAGAAGAAGTCCCCAAAGATACTGATAAAGTAATTGAACAAGAAGTTAAAGAACAAATTAAGCAGCAAGTAGACACGGATAAGCGCACCAAGGCCGAAATTGCTTTCCAAAAGATGCAGGACAAAATGGTAAGATCTCGATTTATAGAAGTTATCATCGACATCATCGTATACGTAATAATACCGTTCATTTTGCTCAAGACAGATTGGCTTCATTATGAGGCAAATTATCTGTATGTTGTGTTGTTTCTATAACAGTTTACCAATGGATTTTTTTTTTTCAGAAAAACAGAGAATACTCCAAAAAGCTGAAATGACTCATAAACAACGCGTAGAGAAGTTCAATCAGCACCTTGATAGTCTCACGGAGCACTTTGATATACCTAAAGTATCTTGGACTAAGTAAAATGTGTGGTCTCATTTTTTTGTAATTATTTAAGAGTCATAATTGAACTGACATACAAAAAAAAAACATTGCTCTTGCTTTGTAGAAGTAAAAAGTATTTTCAACAGATAATGCTAGACTTTGTGAGATGCCCACTAACAAGTGTGTTGAAATGTCTTCAAATGTGTGAATAGCACTGGGTAAAAATCACAGAAACCAAATAAATGCCAAATGGGCAAGCCCATTTTGTATGTACATTTTGTAATCAAAATGCATCTCAATATTTCAAAGCTACCTTGATAGTGTAGTTTTGTTTTGATAATTATATTGTACTTTAAAACAGTAAAGCATGCATTTTTATTTCTTACACAGTTGGCATGTAGTTGATCTTACTTAACCCTTTATTATGTGGGAACTAAAAAAAGTACTGTATTCTAAGTCTCATAGTAAAAACAAAAAGAGGCCTTTTAGCCCAGATCTGCATCTTAAGCTTACCATGTCACACCATGTATTGTCTTCAATATTTAATTCAAGTCAATTCTTGAAAGTACATTCAATATTCCAAAGAAGATAAATTTTGATGAAGAACAGGGAACTAAAATGCATATTTATTTTCTAAATATTTATTTAAAGCATGTCAAAAAAAGTTAAATATAAATAGCAACCTATTAAGTTAATTTGGACGGACTTGGCTGGAATAATGGATCATTATAATATAAATTCACAAAACATAAAACCAGTTTTATAAAAAAATATCTATGAAAACTAGTTATACCTTAGTATTTACATTTCACATAATCATTTCAATATCCTCGAGAGTTAAGGCACATAACTTTTTTCTATTACCCTAGTATTAGATCTATACAACAACATAAAAGAGATTTTGATATACGAGATTCCATTTAATTAACCTAATTATATTAGTCTCAGCTTTTATACACAAGTAACACATTTGTCTGCATTTTTTTAAACTTCCACTAGTTGCCAGATTTTGCTCACTGCTGCCAATGCACATGTGAGCATGAAAGACACAATGCCTGAATCAGATATAAGCGTTCAGTACCTGAGCGCCAAACTTTGCTTGGGTTATCATACACACGTTTTCCCCGAAATTAGTCCAAGCTAGATCAAACCTAGATCAAATTGTTTGCCTCTAAAAGCCTCCACATTTAGAGCAGTAAAAAGAATATACAAGAATTGCTTGTTTTAAGTTATTAATTAGATAGATAGTGGTTCATAGTAACAGCAGCATTATATTATTACAAGCCCACATGTGTATTGACACCACTTGGCAAAGTTTACTAAATGTATGAACTCACAAATGCTAATTAATTAAATCTGTAAGAAAGTCATGTATAAAATATGTACATAATATAATGTACTGTAATTAATATTATTCTGGTAGCTGCTTATCAGAGCTTTTGGTGAAATATCTCTGATACAAGATATCCTTAGAATATCCATACTCAGATAAATTATCATGCACATGTAATTTTTAATGGTGACAAAATTCATACTTATATAATTGTTGACTTAGTGCAAGTTTATAATTCTATTTTTAAGTCATTGCTGCATATCACTACACATAACAGAGTTTAAGTCACAAATTATTATAAAAGATAAATGAGAACTGCCAAAACAAAAGTTTTAAAGCTTAAAACTAACATGGGGGCATGATTGCCCTCGTATTTCCAAAATGAGTGAGTAAATTTGAAAATTTTGATGTTATTTTCCATATACGTCCATGGGTCGCTTCCATCGTCAAAGTGCATGGGACACTGATCGCGCTCCCTCTCGTACTCCTCCATTTCTACGGCGACAGCGGCGCCCTCTGTGTAATTCCATGAAGTCACATCTTGCTTGAGATCGCAATAAGGCCCCAGTGCTTGAGACATAAGTATCCTGAAAATTACAAAAATATTTAAATAGTTAAAATACTTCTATTAATTTCCACTGTATCTCGACTCCAATTAAAACCGTGAAACCATCACATTTTAAAATAAAGAAGCTGTATAATTACCTATTAAGATCAGCTCTCTGATATACCCAACATCTGTATTTGGAGAACGGATCTAATTCATCATAGGTAATAAGATAGGATTTCAGGTTCTCCTTCCAATATCCAATGCATTTCATCCTATAATCAGGGTCACTGTAAATATCCACTGGTCTTCCCAAATAATCCACAGACAGGCAATAATTTTCCTTTATTTGGATTGTTTTCTGATCAATATCGCATACAGAGAAGTCGCTGATATTTAGTTTACAATACAAGTTTGGACGGGGACTCAGTGTGACACCACCTATAATTCTTGTTTCAAATCTAACATCTCCTCGCTGTGTGAAGTTGAATTTTCCGGCGACAGGACAACGGATGGGTGACGGATCTTTTTTGAGGAATAGGTCGTAGCGCCATTGTTTTTTATTAGGAAACTGTACCCAAGAGCATACCGTGTGGAAGTTACTCTGAATCATAGCAAGACCTTTTCGGTATCTGAAAGAGATCACAGAGTTAAACTTGAAAAAAATAGAGAAACTTGAGAAATACTGAACTCATTTCCTTTAAATTACTTTTTTTATAGTTTTAAATTTAAATACCTTATTATATTATGATGCTGTGGCACAAAGTCAAAGCATACAAAATCTTTCTGACAACCATCAACTGTGAGGCGAGCCATCATCACTCTGCTATCACGCTGTTCCCTGTTTAACATAAAAAAAACTATATAACTTCTAATATAAATAATAATCAATGAGACCATAAGTGAATGTCGATCATGCTATATTTGACCAAGTTTTCAAAGTAATTAACCTGCAAACATAAATTGTTCTTCTATATCTTTCCTCATCAGGATAATAGGTCTCAATTATGTGGGTTTCGTTTATAAACACATCTGCATCAATATTAGCAGTGTTGATCCATTGGCCAGAAAAGTTTTGAGGCAATCGACATCCAGGCTCCACAACTTCAGCCTAGAACAGAAAACATAAAATAATCGGCAAGAATGATTTGTTATATACATGTATTAGCTTTATCTTGAGGCCTGGCTGTCATGGAAGAATAATGAAATAGCTAGCTTATTATCCCATAACTATTTTGATAAATCTCTTTTTCATACGCTTCATGATCCTCAAGTAAGTCTGTGCATTGTCTGTAAATCTTATGATATTTTTTTTCTACATGAAAAAGGAGAAGTCCAAAAGAAGACATTGGAAATAGTAATACGTATTATAGAAAAAGACACCTTTCATTGGTTGTAAAATATTTGTAATAATCTTGTACCTACTCATTATTTTACTAATATATTTCTCATTACCTTGACAGGAGTAACTTTGTATCTTTCTGGAGACTTTTCTACTGTCTTCAAAGCACTACATTCGGGTGTTATTGATGCCCCAAGGTAAAGGTCATCATCTCTGTTTTTCAGGAAACAGCGATATCTTTCGTCCTTACGAGATTCCTTAGTGTTGGCAACGGCAAAGAAATGGTTTTTACCCACAAACCAATGCCCTGAAAATAGCAAACATTACATTATAAGAAATACTTGCCTTGCAATATTTTAACAGTAGTTCGCTTTACCTTAGCTCAAAGCATCAAACTTGAACACATACACCAGAAAAAAATAATTGTTTTTGCTTTGTGCAAGAAAACAAATGTATATTATCCTTTTAATGTGCCCAAAAAAAAGAGAATTTAAATAACAAACTTATGTTGTTGTGACAGCCTTTGCCAGTGACCACCTATAATATTTGTACACATAAGTTCTCTTGTTTAGGGCACATTAAAAGGATAATTTACATATTTTTTCTTGCATGAAGCAAAAGCAGTTATGTTTACTGGCATATGTGTTCAAGTTCAATGTAAACTAACCAGAACCAATTAAAAAAAAAGTATTTTACATATATTTTATTACAGGTTTTGTATTATTGCAGACCAGCATGCCATTTATTGTGTACTAGCTTTTGACTGCGGCTCCGCTCGCGTGGAATTCGGTTATCGCGCGCAGTTCCTTCGGGAACTGTGCATTTTTTCGGGATAAGAAGTAGCCTATGTCACTCTCGGGTCCATAAACTATCTCTATGCCAAAAATCGATGGACGAAAAAGACGGATAAACATACACACAAACACACACACTTTCGCATTTATAATATTATTATTAGTATATTATTAAATTAGTAATTAGTAATAGTAATTAGTAAATTAGTATATTAGTATGGATAAACTATGTAGGTATGTGTATTTACTAATAATTTGTAAATGTTATATACAATTTGGATGCACATATTTTATGTTTTTTTTTATAGGGTGTTAATACTTTTGGCAAAGGCTGTAGTTACATAATCAATAATATATTTAAATTTTTTACCCAAGCAACTGTACTCCACAACACCATCAAATGTTCCAGACATTCCTGGGCATTTACGATAAGTGATGTTAAACTTCTGATTAGTGATCAAGAACTGGGTTCCTGCAGTTTGGCATGACCTGATCTGTGCATCTGGATGGGTGCACTCTCCAGTGAAACGGTAACGGTTTTGATATCCAAATGTCCACACTCCTTCCAATGAGGAACGACAATTTACCTGTATAGGAAATAATAAGTGGATAAGTAAAAATAAACTTCAACTTCAACTTTTTTGTTTTTGGCAACCGGACGCTTTAGGTTAGCAACCACTACTGCCAATGACTCCTGACAGCAGCAAAAGTGTATGTTGTGTTTGACCAGTTTTTAAAAAACAGTTTCTAAACATTGGGTGCTGAGAAGTGCTTGTTGCGTACCTAAAATGGACATACACAGACATTGAGACAGTACAAAACATTAAGACAAAGTGAAAATAAATAAAATAACACTGAGAAATGCAGAATGTCCCAAAGAGGACAGATTTGGGCTAATAATCTATATGAATCTATATAAAAAATCATTAAATGTGTTGCTAAGCACAAAACTCGGGAATGGCTAGACCGATTTTGCTGATTCTTTTTTTGTTGTGTTCGTTATTGTCAGGAGGTTTTTATTGAAGAAAATTTAGAAAAATTACAACAGGGGCGAAGCCGCGGGAAACAGCTAGTATGTAATAAAATTGAAAAAAAAAGAAAATTAGTTACAGATCTATTGAATAATGTTTTTCCAGCATATTTTGTCAGACAATTTTGTTTGTTTATCTTGCTTTCTCAATTAGCTTCAGTAATTCAGTAAGCTAGTAGACAAAATATGATGGGAAAACATTATTCACTGCATCTGTATCAAAATTTAAATAACAAACTTACCGGAATTGAGTTTTCAGAAAACAGAGTCACTAGTTGCTGGTCTGGTCTCAACCCCCTGCAGACCCTTTCTACTGTAGGCTCCTCGTCCAGTGCTAAGTCCACACAAGGTGTCTCAATTTTCTCCAATACATTAACTGTTCGCACAATCAACTTGACACAGTAATAACAATTTGTGTACCGGAACACCATAGTGTAGTTCACATGATAATCAGCCTTTATGTTTTCACATACCCCTCTAAAAAATTAGACATTCAAGTTGTTAAATAAAAGTATGTACTAGTATATACTAGTAGCTAACCTACTGAAAACTAAGTGGAACTCAGTGTTACCTTCCAGTCATGTCGCTGGCATTGATATCCGTGATCGTTTGTTTCCCATTTTCGAAAGAGAACCATGTGTTTCGTAAAACAATCGGAATTGTACACTCAGAACACACTGATGCGACTGAAACAAGTTTAAAACATTTTACGTAGGGCGTCGCCTTTACCGATACAACGTTTATTTTATTGAATGTTGTGTTACTTACTCTCAAATAAAAATATTGGTATAATCACTTTAAGACATAAGTATGGACTCATTGTCACACATTTATTTCCATTAATCCATACAGAAAATAGTTTTAATATTTTAACCAACGACTCAGACTCATTACTTGGCTTGGCCCCTTGTCAAAGAGTAGTATAATATACGGGGAAAAGAGAGCCCTCTCTCGTCCTGTCTGTCATGTCTGTCTCGCTGTCTCGTTTGTTTGTTCGTTCCGTTTCATTCGAGTTTAGTTTGTCATGTCAACGCAAAACAAACAAATTTCGACGGCTGAATGACAGCGCAAATAGTTCGAGATATTGTAATGTCAGCTTAAAACGCATCGCTTCGTTTATGTTTATTCGCTGTCTGGGATTCGAGACACATACTATTAAAACGCAACGCCACCCCCACGGACTTCATATAAATAAACAAGCGAAGCGAACCTAACATTTCCGTCAAACCTGCGTAACCAAAACCTAACACAAGCAATTTTTTTATATCATGTCTGTGGCCAGGCCACGCCACGTCGTCCGACGCATGTTTTAGGTAGGTTTCTATGTACATAGTAATATCATATACTATATTACTATATAAATTATATTACTATATTCTGTCTAAGTTATTCTGGGTCTGCATTGTCTGACCTATAAATAAATATAAATAGTATATGGCCCTTTACTACGAAGTGTAAAATTCGAACTTCGTGTCTTGCCGTCCCACTCACGTTTATATTACGAGAGTGAGAGGGACGGTACGATACGAAGTTCGATTAACGAATTTTGTAGTAGCCCGTCATTAGTACGCAGGGCTACTACGAAACTCGAAGTTCGTGGCGTGCGGTCCCTTTGACACTTACACAATTTAATACGAGAGCGAGAGGGACGGTACGATACGAACTTCGAGGGACGACACAAAATTTTGACAACTCCATCTATCATAAAATCAATTTGACTTTTGTTTGTCTGCTGCAAAGAGTATAAGTACCTATGTGTCTGCTGTCCAAAGACTACAGTATATATAGGGAGATAGACGGGTATCTCAGAACTTGTATTGGTTCGTATGGAAAGAGGTGCCATCTAGTTCTCATTGTTAAAGCTCGCGCCTATGCATGTGTACCTAGATATACATATAGATATGTATGTTTACGTATGCATAGCTACGTATAGATTATCAATATTACGCTATAGATAAAATTAGCGTCACGCGTCCTAGAGACTACATTAGTACCTAACTTTTTTTGTGCAGGAAATGTCCTTAAGACTACTTGGTAGTCTCTAGGACATTTCCCGCACAAAAAAAGTTAGGGACTAATGTAGTCTCTAGGATGCGTGACGAGTTAAGTAAAAATGTTATTTTCAATAATGCACATGTTTAAACAAAAAAACATGTGCAATACTGAGAATAACAGATTGTGCCGAATAGAAGAAGACAACCAAGTTCACGGCACTTGGGCAATTTTATTATTAAAATCAGTACTTACCAAATGTTAATGTACCACGTTTTACTTTTTTCAATGGTCTACTTGCTACTATTTTGCTGAGATCTCTCTGCGCTATAAAGGGTATAGAGAAAGGGAAGTAAAGTTTTAATTCAGATTTATCAATTGCCATTTATTTATATCATGACAGGCTAGCAACCTGTCACTATTGTACCGTTTTTGTCAAACTTAACTAAACCTATAATTGCTAAAAGTGGTTCCGAAGCGGTAACGTTTCGTGTGCTCTGCCTACCCCATTTGGGAATACAGGCGTGACGTTTGTGCGTGTGTAATGGGCTATGTTTTGCAGTATTATAGTAGTTTATGCAACTGTATCGTAATAGAGGTCACATGAGTGTTTTAAGGCCTAATTACGTACAGTTGCATA
Source organism: Choristoneura fumiferana (assembly GCF_025370935.1). Classification (NCBI taxonomy): domain Eukaryota; kingdom Metazoa; phylum Arthropoda; class Insecta; order Lepidoptera; family Tortricidae; genus Choristoneura; species Choristoneura fumiferana. Next base: position 6,696,691 of record NC_133486.1, read on the forward strand.
CAAATATTTTATCTACATCCATATATTAAATCCTCTATCATGTGTTCCGCGAACCCTTGAGAATGACCTGCATTGCAACGAGTACTAGGTATGTCTGCCCCACGACTTGCGCCCGGTGCGCGCCCGATGACGACGACCTGCGCCTGCTGGTGAACGCCCCGCTGCTGCACCTGTACTGTAACTGTAATGAATGATGTATGAAATCTCATTACGATATAGATTTCTGTATCCCCCGTGCTGTACTGCCGTGGTCATAATAGAATTCAATATCGTAATGATGGTCGTGGCTGTCGTAATCTGTGGTTTTGAACGCATAATGGAGGATATACTATATGGGTGTAGATAAACATACATTTGCAATGAGATTACTGGCTGTAATCAACTACATAAAATAAAAATCTATATTCTTACGCTAGAAAAAGGCGTTTATGCTCTAGCACGTCATGTTTCTGACTCCGTTTAAGTAACTATGAGATAGTCTCACGGTAGATTAATGTTCAAAATTAGATTGTAGCCGATTATTAGTGGCTTCATGTGCATGTCACATCGCGTAGCAACAATTTATAGCAAATTTTCACAATGACAATAATTCTTATTCTAAATATTACCTATTATGCATACACAATATTCGAAAAAGTGTCATCGTCTTTACCGGTTCTTAAAAAACTTTATCATGTATATTATGAACGGCCGTAAAATGTTTTACTTATTTACACACAAAAAATCAAGGAAACATATTTTTAAAGCAGTCTTTGAAATAACATCAACTGTATCAGATAAATCAAAGTTTTATTGTCGTATTTTAACTACAGAAATTTATGTTATGTATGTATGTTTATACCTTCAAAATTTTATTCACATTCCTCTTATAGTTTCCAAGTAAAATGCCTGTGATGTGACAGGGACGAACAATAAGGGTTCCATTTTTGGAATTTTACATTGTTACCGCAACATATTTAGAATAACTAACTAAGAACTAACTAAGATCATATGGACGTAGAGTTCGAAATCTAAACTAATAAAACTAGGGACTGTAGATTTGGCAAACTGATATAAATCTGATAATAATCCAATCATTTGGCAGTTACATCCTGTTCATCCTCGCCAGGGTCATCTCCGTAGAAGGGAATTTCTCAAAAGTTAATGGCAAACACAAAAAAACTACACAGTTGTTTAATTTCAATGACAATGCGTTTTTATAATAGACAACACCTAATGCTGCAGCCAGAGTCGTCTGCTCATGACGGAACTCCTTAAAGCACAAATATGAAATTTTACATGTACGTTCAGTTTTGATGTAGGTATACATGATTTTATGAGACACTAAAATATATAACTAAAAAGATGAAAATAAATTGAAATAAAAAAGTTCTCGGAAACAAGCAATTACTTAAGTTGTTAAGAAAGTTACACTATCCCTGACTGACACAGACTACTTTTTCTCCGAAAAAATGCAAAATTTCCGCGGATAAAAATAATTGAATACAAATCCGGAGTTGATTTTCAAAATTCTTTCAAAGATACAATGCCTCTCATTGACAATTAAGAATGTTATAATAGAACAAAATAGAAATTCATGTCCCGCAGAAACTTTACAATTTCTCGGGATTAAAGTAAAAAAATAGTGTAGCTTTCTATCAGTTAAGTTTTTTTGTAAATCGAACTAAAGATTTACATCTATCCCGCGGGAACTTTGCGATTTCCCTAGATTAAAGAAGCCTGTTTCACATTACAGGGACAGCTGTGTGGCTGTGTACAGAATTAACTTATTCTTATCCGAGGAAAAATGAAATGAAAGGAAATGCGTAACTATTTTAACATTTTCTAAAATTGCACATTCCATTCCAAAGTTCGCCTTGGGGAGGCCTATGTTCAGCAGTGGACGTCTTTCGGCTGACATGATGATGATGATTCCAAAGTTGGTACAAATATGATTTTGAATTACAAAATTTGCACCATCTGTCTGAATCTAAAAAAACGTCTGCCTGTATTTGTATAATTCCATTAATCCTCCGAAAAATCAATCAAACAAAACACGAAAAAAAAAGATCGCAAAAGGTAAATGTATGTTACTCCAAATTTAACGCGAGCGAAGCCGCGGGAAAAAGAATAAGAATAAGAATTTTATAGGGTTCCGGAGCCAAAATCGCAAAACGGAATATATCAATGTCTGTCTGTCGTCTGTCAGTCCATGGCTTTGTTCAGGGACTATCAATGCTAGAAAGCTGTAATTTTGCACGGATATACAGTGGTGGTCATGTAATTAAGAACGATTTGAAGTTCCAGATTATTTTTAACTAAATCATGTCATGTGTAGTCGTGGTTCCTTCTTAGAAGTAACTAGTTACGTTATGAAATAGCCTCATGAATAGAGCAAACGGGATTAAGAATAAATAATAAAATTGCTGACATTTTTTTACAAATTTTGTTTTTATTCTCTTTAGTAACAAATTAAAATAGTAATGAAGCTGGACAAATAATTAAGAACGATTTATTGAACTGCTCGAAAGTTTTTTTATTTGAAACTTAGATTAACTAAATCACACTAACGTGAAGTTTGTACAGAAAAAAAAAGGAATTTAATACATTTTAACTAAAATTAATAGTTAGTAGCATGTCCACGGCTTTTTATTACTGCCTTACACCGGCGAGGCATTGAATCTATCAATTTTTGACATTTCGCAAGAGAGATAGAGTTCCATTCTTCTAAGAATACGTCATACAGTTCTCTTAAATTGCCACACTGTCGATTTGAAACCTTTTTCTTGACTTCGCACCAAAGATGCTCTATTGGGTTAAGATCGGGGCTGTTGGCTGGCCAATCTAAGACAGAAACTGATTGCGATGTGAGGAATTCCTTAACGGTACGTGCAGTATGCTTGGGATCATTGTCATGCTGGAATGTCCAAATAACCGGAAGCACGCCTTCAGCATATGGTAACATTGTTCTTCCAGTATGTTTTTGTATTGAAATTGATCCATGTTTCCTTCTATCAGCCTAACAGGTCCAACACCATGTCCAGAAAAACATCCCCAAATTTTTACATTTCCCCCGCCATGCTTTAAAGTCACATTGTATACTTTGGGTCGAATGCTTTATTTGAAGGCCATCTTACATATCGTTTGCCATCAGAAACATACCCTATTTATTTTTGTCTCGTCAGAAAAAAGAACGTTTTTCCACTGTCTGACTGTCCAGTTTTCATATCTTCTTGCAAATGCAAGCCGGGCTTGCCTATGACACCGTTTCAACATAGGCACCTTCCTTGCTATCCTTCCGTGCAACTTTTCTTCTACCAAACGCCTTCGAATAATGCGTGCCGAGATTGCTGAAGGGTTGTTTTCGCCAAAATATTTTTTTCTTAACTCATTAGACGGTATTAGACCCTTTAAAAGGATTTTGTTTTGCCAAACGAACGATATTTCGATCATCTCGACGAGATGACTTTCTTTGTCTAGGTACACGCGGAACATTTGAAGTAGTTTGATACGTGGCAAAATGCTTTATGGCGTGGAAAACCATAGTTTTTGAACATTGCAGATGATCGGCATGTGTTATACGACCAATTCTTGTCGCGAAGTTTTAGTATTACTTCTCTTGTAGATTTATCACAACTTTTATTTTTCCCCATTGTTTTTATATGAAGCAATCGCCTTTAAGACTTTTACGGCACTAAATGGCGCCAAAATTATTCGAATAATAACCTAAAACCACAAAGCGGCCGTCCGTTCTCTATATAAATTTGAATAAAAAATAAACTATTCAGCGTTCTTAATTATATGACCAGCCAGTAAGTAGTAATACTAGGTTTAGATGTAATGTATAAAGTTTATATATTTATTTTTTAGCCAATTATATGTATAAATAAATTTACCGCTAGTACGGAAAAGTTTTACGATACCGAGAGAAGTACAAAAATATACATGCAGTTAGTAACACTTGTCAGTTTGAAAAAATCTTCTCTATAAAAAATCGTTCTTAATTATATGACCACAACTGTATATGTAAACTATGCCGACAAAATGGTACAATAAAAAAAAATTAAAAAATTTTTTTTAAGGTTACCTCCCATAGACGTAAAGTGGGGGTGATTTATTTTTACTCATCCAACCCTATAGTGTATCGTTGGATAGGTCTTTTAAAACCATCAGGGGTTTGCTAAGACGATTTTTTGATTCAGTGATTTGTTTGCGAAATATTAGCGTCCAATATTAGGGGGATTTGAAAAAAATCAGGATGGTAGTAAGTATATCAAACTTAAAAGGAAAACGGTTAAGTTTTCTTGAGAATCATTAGTAGTTTAAGAGTAAATAGCAGCCTAAGGTATAAAATATACCTAAACTTGGAATATACCGTACAAAATACGAAATCCTTAAAAAATATTACTTAATTTTTTCGTAATGGCTACGGAACCCTATTTCGGGCGTGTCCGACACGCTCTTGGCCAGTTTTTTATTCTACTTGCCGTGTTAGAGCGGTTTCGTATTACTACAATCCGAATCCATGAAAACACCGGAGTAACTGGAGTACAGACGAGTAATCGTAGCACTATTTTTAACCCCCGACGTAAAAAGAGGGGTGTTATAACATTGACCGCTATGTGTGTCTGTATGCGTGTCTATCTGTAGCAACGTAGCTCTTAAACAGGTGGACCGATTTGATTGCAGTTTTTTTTTTATTTGAAATCAGGGCGATGGTTCTTAGACATGCTTTTTCAAAATCGGTTCAGCCGTTTTTGTGATTTTGAACTTTGAAGTTACAAAATCGGGCTCGGGAGTTTTGGTGGAATTGGTCGGAAATCGGATTGCGTATACCTTTACGCCTTTGTGTGGAAAAATTTGAAGAAAATCAGGATAGTAAGTATATCAAACTTAGACTGAAAACTATAACGGTTAAGTTTGCTTGAAAATTATTAGTAGTTTAAAAGTAAATAGCAGCCTAAGGTATAAAATTTACCTAAACTTGGAAGATTGCGTATAAAATACGAAAGCCTTCGAAAAATATTACTTAATTTTTTCGTAATGGCTACGGAATCCTATTTACGGCGTGTCCGACACGCTCTTGGCCGGTTTCTTTTTTTTTTCGGATTATTCCATAGAAATTGAATGAAAAATTAAAATGTGGACCGTAAGAATTGTTCTTAGTATATAAGTAAATGTGTCTAATGCAAATAATTAATCATGATATCGTAATAATAAAGTAAAAAAATGCGACGTTGCCAGCTCATCATCATCACCCCAGCCTTTATACGTCCCACTGCTGGGCACAGGCCTCCTCTCAGAACAAGAGGGCTACATCCTTGTTCCTCATAACCCTTGCGTATATTTTTATGTACTTTCAGTAGATCAAATAATTTTAAAAATATTTGTAGATAACATATTTTTGAGTTTCCAGTTGTGTAGATATTACTGAAAGGCTTGCTCATGTGTACATATGTTTGATTGATGAATCTGCTCAGATATAAAAGTACCCTTCCATGTACATTTATATTTGAAGCCTTGGTTATGCTCATATATTTGAACTCGACTGTACAAGCTTTGCTTAGTTTGGTACTTGGTCAATTGGTGTCAAGTGTCCCACGATATTTTTTTTATGCTAATATTTTTATACTGTCGGTTTTATCAATACAATTTGATTTCCCTGCCAAAATTTGGTTTACCTCTTTGCTCCAATTACTTATGCAAACTATATAGTTCGCCAGTTTTTCTGTATCACATGTCAAGAAATTGTAATCCAGGTGTAACGTTATAGCTTGCGGCGGTGTAGCTTATTATAATCCGAGATATTACTTATTAGACAACAGTTTAAAAATTTCATATACAATATTTTCTATCTGTGCAATCTGTATGGTTGAGCATTTCAAAAATTGCAGTTTTTCGTATTTGTGATGCTAGTGCCAATCTGCATTTGAACGAGTTTTCGACTCTTAAAACTTTATTTAATTTCGCTTGCAATTTTGTCAGCTGTTTCTTCGTGGACTCTGCTTCAGAATTCCATTTTTTGTTCTTACGAATTCCTGAAAATTAATAAAATGAATTATTGATTGGAAATGTAAGAAACTGAACTAATTATAATGCATTATATATAATGCTGTATTGGATTAACACTAAGATAAGATCGCATAGCTGATCAACTAGTCAAGTTGGACCTTGCGGAAGGTCCGTCGAGATCGCAACACCATTTTACTCTCTATTCTTATCGCTGATCAGCAAGACACAGCTAGAGGCACAACCAGAGGCATTTCCATCTCAGACTTCTAGGCTGGCAACGTATTAGTATTTTTTTAGCTTTGCTAGTGTACCTATCAGGTGTTACATTTGCAAGTTTTCTTTCAATTGAAATATGACTTAAATCAATTATTATAGTAATAAGATTTTGAGCACAAGTAATACAATACCATACAACTATTTTTATTGAACACCACAAATCAACACAATGTACAAGAAAATCGCTCGCCGCGCATTCGGTAGCGCGTAGTCACGGCCGGGCCGTTACGCCAGCTAGGCCTTAAGCCATAATAATTACAAGAGATGGTGCCACACACCTCTTAGCTGTATGCCAGTAATCAAGTTTTTCGGACGATTAAGTAGGAAATGCTATGGTGTAGGTTGCGGTAACACATGACCCGACAAGTCACTAAATGCAGGTAAACTCTCACTTTTAAAAAGTAATTTTAAACTTGCACTTTGTGAAAAACCTAATCTAATTTGGCGTCATGGGGCATCATCAGAGGAAGCCTTAAGTTTACCTTTTGTATTATTTTTGTGAAAGTATAAATAAAGCTGTCGTCGACACGACAGCCTTGGGATCAATCGGGTAGAAGAAAAAACTCGCAGTTCGGGTAGTGGACTGTATTTCTTCGGGTAATTCGTATCGCGAATCGAAAAATCCGGTATCGATAGCCAAGGTCGTCGGGTGAGCAAGTATAGAGTTCAGTTGGAAAGCCAAGTCGCAGGTTCGAGAGATGGTTCGGGTCCGGGGTCGTCGCAGATATCGTAAGGCTCGCTGGGATATCTTGTTCTAGTCACTCGGATGGCTCGCTGAAGTCGACTAGACTCGCTAGGGGGGAGACCGTCGTATTTATACCCGAGCGGCGGGAAGATGGCCTCCACTCAATTGGCGGTAATTCAGGCGGTCTGGTGCGCCCAGCGAGGGTTTCAGAAACCGCATTGAATTATCGCCATTTTCGCTATCGATGTCGGGTTTTATTGATCGCTACTTATAAACTACTGAACTTACTATTTACAAATGAACCTAATTTACTCGGAATCGTGGTGCCCTAGAATTCGGTATGGGCTAGGGTCGCAAAAATCAAATTCAAAAATCTTTATTTCGGGAAACTTAACCTAAAATAAATCAATGAACTAAAACAATTACTTTGCTCACCCGCGACCTGGTATTATCTACTGATATCTACGCTTATGCAACATGTTCGTGTTCATGCGGTTCCTCCACCTCTTCACTGTGGGAGCGCGCATGGGTCACGGCAACCCACACTGCACTGACGCGTTTCGAACTCAACCAGAGCTCAAATTCAGAGCTCCGAACCTAAGACAACAGACTCGCAATGATGCCTTGCCACCTGTTCTTTTTAGTTTTATTTATTTATCATTTTATTTCATGCGCATTTTCTTTTCTGTTCTTAAAATGCAGCCTTATTTACCCGGCTCTAGAGTAAACTTGTTACGCTGTGGGACGGGCGCAGGCTGAAAATCAGCGCTGCAAGTTTCCTTTGCTCGCAGCTTATGCTGAGCCTAGCCCATTACCACCTGCTTATATTTTTGTCTTATTTTCTGTGGCAATAAATGATTATTATTATTATTATTATTAATTAAAACTAACTTACAGTACTAATTTACAATAATCTTAAAGCCTAATTAGAATCTATATAATACAAGCTTAAATGTGGCATTATCTGGGAAAAGGTACCTTGTTGTCGGTTCTAGTTTCCGAGATAATCGCGTTCAAAGTAAAATGTCGAAAAAAATATTTTTTTTCTTTTTTTACTCTTTATTAATAAGCAGGGTCTAAATTTTAATTTCACAGAGACACAAGTTTAAATCGATTTTTAGGGTTCCGGAGCCAAAATGGTTAGCAAAACGGAACCCTTATAGTTTCGCCATGTCTGTCTGTCTGTCCATCCGCGGCTTTGCTCAGGGACCATAAATGCTAGAAAGCTGTAATTTTGCACGGATATATAGGTAAACTGCCGACAAAATAGTACAATAAAAAATTAAAAAAAATGTTTATAGGGTACCTCCCATAGACGTAAAGTTTGGGGTGATTTATTATTCTCATCCAACCCTATAGTGTGGGGTACCGTTAGATAGGTCTTTTAAAACATCAGGGGTGTGCTAAGACGATTTTTCGATTCAGTGGTTTGTTTGCGAAATATTCAACTTTAAAGTGCAAATTTTCATTAAAATCGACCGTCCCCCCCCCCTCTAAAATCTAAACCGGTGGAAAAATTTGAAAAAAATCAGAATGGTAGTAAGTATGTCAAACTTTAAAGGAAAACTATAACGGCTAAGTTTGCTTTAGAATTATTAGTAGTTTGAGTAAATAGTAGCCTAAGGTATAAAATATACCTAAATTTGGAAGATTCCGTACAAAATATAAAATCCTTAGAAAAATATTACTTATTTTTTCGTAAGGCTACGGAACCCTATTTTGGGCGTGTGCCGCTCTTGAATGCTTTCTGTGCGCTCGCTATCGGTTTAGAAGACGTTTCGGACGTCGGTACTTTGTCGGCGCGTCATCATCATCATCATCCCAGCCTATACGTCCCACTGCTGGGCACAGGCCTCCTCTCAGAATGAGAGAGCTTGGGCAGTAGTTCCCACGCGGGCCCAGTGCGGTGCTTGTCGGCGCGTAAAAAACGTTAATCAGAATCATCATAAAATGCGTTTAATTAAAGTAGGTAGCCAGTTAGGGCCTTATCACACTAACGATTTGCGGGCGAGTTAAAAGCGATGCGAGCGCGCAACGATGTCGCTGCGAGTTCGCTGCGACGAAGACGCCCTTTTATTATTATACGAAAGTCTACAATATGGCGTTTTTGGCACTAAAGCAGCGAACTCGCTACGCGCTCGCAGCAGCGACATCGTGGCGCGCTCGCGGCGATGTCGTTGCTTGCTTGCGGCGAAATCGTTATACGCTCGCAGCGAATTCACTGCACGTTTGCCTCGCTTTCAACTCTTCCGCAAATCGCTAGTGTGACGCTTTACGCCAATTTGTCATTTTTTTTCTATTCGACTGGATGGCAAAGGAGCAAGTGGGTCTCACCTGATGGTAAGAGATTACCACCGCCCATAGACACCTGCAACACCAGGGGCATTGCAGATGCGTTGCCAACCTAGAGGCCTAAGATGGGATACCTCAAGTGCCAGTAATTTCATCGGCTGTCTTACTCTCCACGCCGAAACACAACAATGCAAGCAAATAGCAGTTTTCACGGCAGGATTTGCGAGCAAGATAGTGGTAGCAATCCGGGCGGACCTTACACAAGGTCCTACCACCTGCTGGTCTTTAGAGGTTGATTTATAATAATAATAATAACGATTAATAGTTACAACTACAAATCAAAAGCATTTTTTTAGATCTTATTTTTAACTATGTCACTAAACATTTTACGTCCGACAATAAGGTACATTTTCAAATACGTTAATCATTTAGTGTTTGTTGAGACAAAATTATAGGTTTTTGGTAAGAGTTTTAAAAGTGTTCTTAAATTAAGACTATTAAAATGAATCGTAAGTTATTAGTCTTTTTTAAATGATATCACTTCATATCACTAAATATTTTACCACCGCTGCACCGACGATAAGGTACCTTTTCAAAAATATTATAGTGATTGTACCAACTTTTTACTAAACTTCACCTTGAATTCTGAGACTGAAAAAACTAGTTTTTTAAGATTTGTTGAGTTGATTTGGTCTCATTTGGCTATGTTTTGACGTACTAAATATAAGCGTTTGTTGATTTTGACTGTTTAATTACATTTGTAAACCACAAAGTTATTTTTGTTAAAGTATTTTTTTATACATTAAACAACGTTAATTCAAAACGGAGTAGTTCTTATTTAGTGTCCAATTACGCATAATATTTTTTCCTTCGATAAAATCCAATGGAAATCCATACTAATATTATAAATGCGAAAGTAACTCTGTCTGTCTGTCTGTCTGTCTGTCTGTCTGTTACGCTTTCACGCAAAAACCGCTGAACCGATTTGGATGAAATTTGGTACAGAGATAGAATAGACAATAGGAAAGAACATAGGCTATCTTTTATCGCGAAAAAAAGGCTTTAAGGGGTTGAAATAGGGGGTTAAAGTTTATATGGTGGAAGTTCGTCGCTGTTGGAAATAAAACATGAAACTTGGCATTTAGGCACTTAATAAGAAATAAGTCGGTATGTGTTTTAGCTTTTTTGAAAATTCGACCTGTGAGGGGATGAAATAGGGGATGAAAGCTCATATGGAAGGTCGTCATTATCGAAGATAAATCCATGTTTCTTTATGAAACTTGTATTTGGGCACGTGATAAGAGATAAATAATTGTTCGAGCGTTTTTTTTAATTCTTCTTCTTCTTAAAACCGGTTAAAATCGACTCGAACTCGCGCGTCAAGGGTTCCGTGCATAGATATTTATGAATATCAAGTGTTAGCAGAGCCAAGCTCATAAGCAAAATGTACGCAATGTGGGTCATTTTACATGGCTTATTAACATAGACAGTCAGACATGAAAATTATGATTTTCAGATTTTTCTTACTTATTTTGCTATAAAGGGAATAAAATTTGCTATAAGAGCTTCCTTTATACAAAATTTCAAGTTTCTAGGAGCCAAAAGTACCCTATAACTTTTTTGAGTTTTGGGTTTTAATTTCAACTCGATAAATACTCCGCACGTTTACGGGATAAAGGGTCTTGACAGACAGACGGACGGACGGACAGCAAAGTCATCCTATAAGAGTTCCATTTTTTTCCTTTTGAGGTACGGAACCCTAAAAAACATTTGTTCCGGCTCTTTCAAATTTCGTCATTTTTCATACCTACTTGAAAATATGGGGATGAAAGTTCGTAAGGAATTCCAAACAAATTTACTATAAGTATAGAAATATGTGTAGCAATGCTTAGTAAGAATGCCGTCTATTATAATCCTACCCTCCTAACTTACAATACAGGACGTAAGATGTCAAGAGCTCACTATAAAGAATTAGTCCTTCTGTGTGGCAGGGTAGAATACTTATGTTTTACCAAAGAATGGAAGAACAAAAAAAACAGTTTAGATATAAGCAATGTATTAAAATAGGTTATTTTCAGTAAACCGTAGAAGTTTCTATGTGCTATTATTGGCAGAATAGGTACCCTAAATAAATTAAATACTTTCCAAAGTTACTATTCCACGCGACGAAGTCGCGGGCAAAGCTAGTATACTATAAATAGAAAATTAAGTAAAAAATCCATCAACCTTTTTTTTACTTTATGCACTTTAGCCAGGTAAACTATAGGAAAACAGTTGTCCAATTACAAAATTGTTCTTGAAACCTGAAAGCCCGTACAATCTACTCCTCAAATAGCATGTTATCTATGTAACTTCCAACAACATACTTTTATGGGGTGTATAAGTTTGAATTAAATTTTCTCATAATCACCTTTTCTGGCTTTTGAGTTTCAACAATTTTTTTAAAAATATCTATTAAACCTACATGCATGTTTCTTACATGGTTCGATAGCTAAATGTATGTAGATTATGGGGATATCAATAACTCAATACCGACAACTAGGTACCTTTTCCCAGATAACGCCACAAATCTAATTAGAAACTACTTAAAACTACAGCGTCGTGTGGCCGTCCGCAACAATTCCCCCGCCGCATCCGCAGCGGAGGCTTCTTCTTCAGTCGGGAGAACAGCCAGCCGCGTCGTTGGCCGCCGGAACACGCCGCCCGTCGTGCGCACGTCCGCGCTCCGGACGCCACCATCCGGTCCGGGGAAGACAGCTTCTATGACCCCGCGCGACCGCACGTTCCGGGGCAGGTTGGCGTCTGATCCGATGGCGCAGCGCATAGTCGCGCAGCGCTGGCAGCCACTCGGTGTAGGCGGCGCGCAGCTCGGTGTCGGCCTCGCGGAAACATGCAGCGTTATCGCTGTACATGAGCCGGGGCCACCCGCGACGAGCCGCCAAGCGCCGCAGCCAGCGCCATGATGGCGGAGTCGGTGGAGAGGTTGACCACCGTCTCGAGATGGACGGCGCGCGTCGTAAGGCACGTGAACAGCGCCACCCATCTCTTCTCGTGCCGCCGTCCGATGGTGAGGGGCCGAAATAATCGACCCCGCAGTTGGTGAAGGGCCGGCAGTGCGGCTCGATCCGAGCCCGCGGCAGGTCGCTCATCGCTGGAGGTCGGGCTGTCGCGCGTCGCAAGGCGCACGTGCGGCAGACGCGCGCCACTTCTTAACGGTGGAGCGCAGATGGAGCACCCACAGCCGGTGCCGCAGGTCATTGACCACCCGCTCGTTGGATGAGTGGGCGGCGTCGCGGTGCGCCCTCTCGATCAGAAGGCGTGTCGCCCATCAAGAATGCCGGGCCTCTTCTCTAGGCCCGGCACCGGCGCGGCGTTGATTCGCCCGCGCATCCGCAGCAGGCCGTCCTCCAGGACGGGGTCGAGCGCGTAAGGGCGGCTCCTCTTCGGTAGCCTCTCCCCGCTTTGGAGGAGGCGAAGTCGTTCGTCTGGCACCTCCGTTGGTAGAGGTGCTCCTCTCGTCGCACTAAGTCGATAGTTCGCTTTTTACAGCGCGGTTCGGTGGCTCGAATGAGTTTTTCGAAACTCGAAAATCGCAAAATCTCTGGTAGCTGTCCACTCGCGGTGACTTGCCACTCGCACTGTTATCGCTTGCACTCACCAATAAGCTGGCTTCTCGCATTGTCGGAGGTTCCTGCGGCCACTGGTTCTCTGGCAGGCGCAGAAAATCGTGCCTGGTGAACTACCGGTCGGTGGCGGCGATCTCGGGAGTACTGTCCGCTCGCGTAGCGTCGTCAGCCGGGATCGCTTGGGTCGGTACCCAGCGCCACTGCTCGGGCTGGGTCAGTTCGGCTATCTCGCTGAGCAAATGGCGTGTAGCGTTTGGCGTCGTCCCGTATCCACGACAACACCGTTCGTGAATCGCTCCACCGGACGACGCGCTCCAACTGAAGTCGCTGTTTAGCGACGATCGTAGCCGCCAGGCGGGCCCCGATGAGGGCCGCCTGCAGCTCCATCCGCGGGATGCTGTTGCCGCAGGGGGGCGACCTTGGCTCTTCCAGCCACCAAAGTCGTCGTAACCGCCCATGCGGCGTCGGTCGTTTGCAGGTAGTTCGCTACGGCGTAGGCGCTCTCGCTCGCGTCTACGAACGCGTGGAGCTCGTAGTGGCCGAGCGCGTAGCTCCGGTTCAGGCGTAGCGCTGCTATGGCCGGCAAGCCGCGCGCCCACCGGATGAACGCGCCGCCGTCCTCGGCGTCCAGACGAAACAGACGAAAAGATTTTCGATATTGAAGAGAAGTACAATAAACAGAATGATAGAGTGTACGCTAGGAGTTCTGAAGAGTATTCTCTGATCTTATTACGGACCAACTGAGGTTCATTTTTGCGAAAAAGGGGTCAAAATCAGTGCGAAAGTGTACCAAGAGACGGTTTTGGATAAGCATGTCAAAGATCTGCCCAACACGCTATTTTCAGGACATAATTTTGTGTTCCAGCCGGATTCTGCGCCAGCACACAAAGCCAAGACCACTCAAGCCTGGTTTGACCGTCAAAAAATCGACTTTATAAAACACGAAGATTGGCCTTCCTCCAGTCCGGACCTTAATCCTCTGGACTTTAAAATTTGGCAGGTCTTAGAGGGGAAGGTCTGTGCTAAACCCCATAAAAATTTGGAGAGCCTGAAGTAATATTTAAGAAAAGCAGTCGCTGAAATAGACATGAAAATGGTGCGTGCTGCGATAGACGACTGGCTGCGCCGATTAAGGGCCTGTATTAAAAACAAAGGAAGTCATTTTGAATAATTTTAAATAATTTTAATTTTTTATTAAATGTACTTTAAAATGGTATATAATTTATTCAAAACTGATTGGTACTTTTGTTTTGATCCTTATTTTCATTTGTGACAGAACTTTGGGACTGACTACGTAGTTATTTGGGCAAATAAGATTTAGGAGAAATATCTACTGGTGAAATACCGATACGTAGATTAGCCGAATAATTAAGGCTGGGAATATACGTCAGATTTTTCGATAAGTACGTCTTTGATTGCAGTAGGTGGGGCCCTCCAGCAGGAAGTCACTGAGACAGCGGCCCTGGCTTCGGCTCCGCCGCGTCAAACACCAGGCGCAGCTTGCCGGGCTTATTGACGTTCCTCACCGCGAAGTGCGGCAGGACCCAGGCGCGTGGGTCGAATACCTCTTCGCCGCTCGCGGGCTCGGCGTAGTTCTTCGCGAACAGATTCAGAACGGCTCACTCGCCCACGGCACATTTTTAGAAGCACTTTGGACCCGTCGTTGTCCTCGCGCACTGTTGCCACAGATTGTTCGTCCGCGGTCGGCGCCTGCCCACCCGGAGGCGGCGCCGATTTCGATGTTGATGGCCGTTCCGGGGGCGGCACGCGGTCGCGATCGTCGACGGTTTGGAGTTGCAGCAGCGGATGGCGCACGTGGCGGCACCAGTCGACGCGGCAGGTGACGCGGCGGTGCTGCCGGTCGAGGCACCGGAAGCAGACCCGGTTGTCGCGTGCCCACCGCCAGCGCTCGTTCACCGCCATCTGCGCGACCCATTTGCAGCGCGGAGTTGGATGGCCGCCTCCGCAGGCGAGGCAATTGCGCGCGTCCTGCGCCTCAGTGGTTTAGATCGGTCGCTGGATCGGCTTCGCTGGTTTGGCAGGCGTCGGTCGGGCCACCTCTCGTCGGGACGGCTGCGGCGGCGGCGGACTTCGTACCCCCTGAAGTGTAAGCGTATCGGAGGGCACGGTCCACCTCGCGCATGAGAAAGCGCGAAAGTACCATGATCTGCGGCTCCATCGTGGTTATCTGCTCGGCCGCGTAGTCGCCGAAGCGTGCCCGGAGATGCTGGCTCAGCTTCTCCATGACATTCCGCGCGAGCAGGGGGCTGGCGAGGTAGCCCTGCTGCTCAATGGACCCCAGCACTGTCACTATGGTCTGCAACTTCACCGCGAATGTGTTGATCTCGGTGGTGGTCGATCCCAAGCGCGGCAGCTTCTTTAAGTCGTCCAAGGCTTTTGATGCCAGGACCTCTGGACGTCCGTAACACTGCCGCTGGGTCTGCATCACCGCCTCGGGGTTGGCGGCAGTGTGCAGCAGCGACTCCACTACTTCGCGTGCGGGGCCGCGCAAACATGAGCGCAGCCGCGCCATGTTATCGTTTGGCGTGAAGCTGTACGCCTTCGACGATTCGTTGTAAGCCGCCTGGAACGGCAGCCACTCCCTCGCCGCATCGGAGAAGGAAGGCAGCTCGTACACTTGGCGCGGTGGTGGACGCACCCGCGCCATCTTTTCCAGTGCCTCGGCGAGCTTCTCGATGCCTCGCTGGTGGCGAACGGCGCCGCTTGTGTTCGGGTGGTGGCGGAGATAGGCACCGCTTCGGCTCCGGTTTAGGCGCCTGTTGAGGCGTCGGTTGCTACGCCATGCTGCGCCGGAACCAATCAGCCCGCCGAGGTGCGCATCAACGGAGAAGTAGCCCATTCATATCGCAGTCGTCGCATTTATTATTCGGTATGGGCTAGTGTCGCAAAAATCAACTTCAAAAATCATTATTTCGGGAAACTTAACCTAATTAAAGCTAAATTACAGTACTAATATACAATAATCTTAAAATCTAATTAGAATCTATATAATTGAAGCTTAAGGGGCTGTTTCACCATCCATTGATTAGCGTTAACCGACGGTTAAATGTGATGCCGTCTCCGTTTATTCTAACACAACAAATAGAGACATCACATCTAACCGTCAGTTAACACTAATCAACGGGTGGTGAAACAGCCTCTAAATCTAATTAGAAACTAATTAAAACTACAGCGTCGCGTGGTTGTCCGCAACAAAAGCAGAGGGTCGTGGGTTCCAGCCCAGCTCCGAGTTCTTCGGAATTTATATGCGGAATTACATTTGTAATTTACCATGAGCTCTTTGGTGAAGGCAAACATCGTGAGGAACACTGCACACTCCTGCGAAGAAATTCAATGGCGTGTGTGAAGTTCTCAATCCGCACTAGGCCTGCGTGAGAACTATAGCCCAAGCTCACTCATTGTGAGAGGAGGCCTGTGCCCAGCAGTACGGCGTAAATAGGCTGATGATAACGATAAATAAATAAATAAATATGTGGGTGACCAGTTGCTTACCTGAAGTTCTAGGCTTTGGAATATCAATGGTGATACCAGCTGTCTTGTTCAAGGAAGCAATTCCAGCAGCTATTTCTCCAGTTGGAACCTGTACACCTGCAATCCCCAAATATATAATTATAATATTATATGAAAACAGCTATTTGTATAGAATGCTATAAATTGGGGATCAAGCAGTTGCAAAATTTCGTTTCAAGATCTTATACAATTCTTTACACCTCAATGACTGATTGAGTGAGTAGAAATGTTGGACAACGTAAAGAGAACTTAATTCAAATCTACAATACATACTTTCACTCATATAGTAATGTATGTATGTATGTAAAGCTCTTTATTGTACAGAAAATTTAATTTTAATTCAATTTCATTTTTTTTTATTCAATTCAAACTACACATACAATTTTTTTTTTTCAAAAATGGTGGTACTTTACAATAAATTACACTGACTCCTACACTAGCCAAGGCCTGTTCTGTAGGTAACCAATTTGTATGTTGGTTAACAAAACTGAGGCGGAAAGTTAATACATTTTACCATATTAATTGTTAAACCATCTAGACTATTATTATTATAAAATTATATTAGTGAACAAAGGTATTCAAAAATTAAATTTAGCACTAGTTGTAAATGAGGTACTTTCTAAAATTTAATCGAAATTATGGTGATGTGTGTGTGTGTGTGTGTGTGTGTGTGTGTGTGTGTGTGTGTGTGTGTGTGTGTGTGTGTGCGTGCGTGCGTGCGTGCGTGCGTGCGTGCGTGCGTGCGTGCGTGCGTGCGTGCGTGCGTGTGTGTGTGTGTGTGTGTGTGGCAAAATCATCCCTAACAGGGATCTCTTCCAGTTGACATTGAGTTTCAGTTAAATTCTTGTGTTTAGATGACCAGATGGACTAGTGGTTAGAGAACCTGACTACGAAGCTTGAGGTCCCGGGTTCGATTCCCGTGTCGGGGCAGATATTTGTATGAAAAATACGAATGTTTGTTCTCGGGTCTTGGGTGTTTAATATGTATTTAAGTATGTATCTATATCTACATAATTATATTTATCCGTTGCTTAGTTACCCATACCACAAGCTTTGCTAAGCTTACTTTGGGACTAGGTCAATTGGTGTGAATTGTCCCGTGATATTTATTATTATTATTATTATTGTGTATCAATTTTTTTGTTTATCTTATGCTGGTTTCCGAATAAACACTATAGTTGGCAAAAGAGCTTTTACTAAAAATTGCATTTTTACAAGCTTTTATTTAGTTTCACCTACTCCCGTTGTCTGTCTCTGTCTGTAGTCAAATCTTGCAAGTATAATTTGACCAACTTCCAGTAGTCAGATTGACTTGAAATTTGGAATACTTATATAAATCGCGTGACAACACAATAATCTGGTAGTAACATCCTAGTAGTCCAGCCAGGATTGTCTCTGCAGGGCGGAACTCTTCAACGGTTAATAGCATCGACTTGAAATTTGGTATACAAATGTAATTTGGGTGACAATGCAAGTACAGTCAACAAAAAGAACAGTCAGCGTAAAAAGCTTGTATTCAAAATGAAATTTTTATGGTTAGGTTATTAATAGAAAACTTATTTGTTTTCGAGGTATGGTACATACCCTAAAAAGTAATATACATATATTTTTTTTAATATAGTAGTTAAATATAAATGTATTGTGTCCTGTATTGGCTGTCACATATCTTGCTTGTCACAAACATAAACCTAATTATTTATACTAATTACTTATTTAGATTAATTGGAAAAAAATTAGTTTGCCAAAACTAGTCAGTCTCCCATGTTGTCATGAGGCAATTAAAATTTTACTAACAGAAGTGAAAATGGTAAATTATGCAAATCCGTGTAATTCAAATACAGGCACCCAACAGAATGCACACATTTTCATCAATAATAGTGTATTCCAAAATTGATTTGCTTGGTTCGCATACACATAACTGTATCTACTTACATCACCCACTTCAATATAAGTCTGTTTAAATAAACAACAGTCGCATGAAATTACCTGCAGTGCTTGTTGTAGGCAAATCTGTATTAAAGGTGTCTATTGTCCTTGCAGCAGATACTTCAATTTGAGTTGAACCTGTAATTACAAACAATAAAGTTGTTAGAATCTGGCCAGCAAAAGCTGTCCACGCATTTTTTACCAAACTTTAATCTGGTGTCATTTTAGAAGACTGTCAAAATTGACATATTGACATTCCACATCAAATTTGTTAAATAATAAATAAATAAATTCTAACCCGGCTTAGATAGTTTCGATATTTCTGCTCTAAGAAATAAATAAATTATTTTTTGTTCAATTCAACCTACCATTCTCAAAATGCAAAATTTTATAAGATTATATTATAATTAAAATGTTAGAAGACTATATTCAATGCCAATCTGGTCAAAATGGTCCAAAATTGATGCGTCTGGACTGTACATAAATGGACACTGACAAAAGTCATAAAATTGACCAAGGGACTCCTAAAGTACATCATCAACTTTCACACATTACTATAATTAATGTTGGTGTAGCTTGAAGTCTCGAAGTATAATTTAAGATCTGGAAAATTTTAATAATATCTAAGTATCAACATTGTTTAAACAGTGTACAGCAAGAGTTGTCAGCCACATTTCTTTTTAATTTGCCGCAGTTTGTCTGGTACAGCTTTCGTTGGCCAATATAAGTCCATCATCATCGTCAGCTCCAGCATATATACAATATGTATATCACACCACTGGCCACAGGCTTCCTCACTGATAGAGGGAGGGCCCAGTGCCCAGTGCAAGTTGGGAACTTCACACATACCACTGATCACAAGTGCGTGCAGGTTTCCTCACCATGTATTCTTTCACCAAAAAGCTTATGGTTAATGTTATTTCACACATAAATCCGAAAAACTAAGAGGTTTGAATCAACAACAGGTGGTAGGACCTTGTGCAAGGTCCACCCAGAGTTCTATACCACCTTCTTGCTCGCTAATCCTGCCATGAAGCAGCAGTGCTTGCACTGTTGTGTTTCGGCGTGGAGAGTAAAACAGCCGGTGAAATAACTGGCACTTGAGGTATCCCATCTTAGGCCTCTCGGTTGGCAACGCATCTGCAATACCCCTGGCGTTGCAGATGTTTATGGGCGGTGGTGATCTCTTACCATCAGGAGACCCACTTGCTTGTTTGCTATCCAGTCAAAAAAAAAAACAACAACAACATTCTGCTTGTGAGGTCATAGGTCAACTACCAGACTACCCACCTACCACCTGCGTATCATTATAAATGCAAAGTATTTCTTTATATATACATACCTGGTAAGTTAAGCACGGGTATTGCAGCTTTGCTCAATCTCTGTTTATCATAACAATATTTTTTTTGTTGTTGACTCACTGTCCTATTCTTGAAAATGTATGTCATCGAACATTCTGACCCCACATTCGAAATCTGTCTATTTCCTTGGCTGGATCCGGAAACACATGAAAACTTACACCTATAAATAAAAATAAATATGTTACTCTTTTTTCAGATTCGTGTAAAGCACAATTGCGCACTTGTTCTTATATGTGCACTTGTGTTTTATCCTCATGAAACAAATTTGCACTTGTGCTTCAAAAGGGATAAAACCGGCCAAGAGCGTGTCGGACACGCCCAAAATAGGGTTCCGTAGCCATTACGAAAATATTTAGTAATATTTTTCTAAGGATTTCGTATTTTATACGGAATCTTCCAAGTTTAGGTATATTTTATACCTTAGGCTGCTATTTACTCTTAAACTACTAATAATTCTCAAGCAAACTTGCCGTTATAGTTTTCCTTTTAAGTTTGATATACTTACTACGGTTGTGAATTTTAATGAAAACGCCCTATTTTAATGACAATTTGCACTTTAAAGTTGAATATTTCGCAAACAAATCACTGAATTGAAAAATTGTCTTAGCAAACCAGTAGGGTTTTAAAAGACCTATCCAACGATACCCCCACACTAAAGGGTTAGGATGAGAAAAAAAATCACCCCCACTTTACGTCTATGGGAGGTACCCTAAAAAAACGGACGGACGGACGGACGGACGGACGGACGGACGGACGGACGGACGGACGGACGGACGGACGGACGACAGACAGACAGACAGAGACAGACAGAGACAGACAGACAGAGACAGACAGACAGAGACAGACAGACAGACAGACAGACAGACAGACAGACAGACAGACAGACAGACAGACAGACAGACAGACAGACAGACAGACAGACAGACAGACAGACAGACAGACAGACAGACAGACAGACAGACAGACAGACAGACAGACAGACAGACAAAGACAGAGACATGGCGAAACTATAAGGGTTCCTCCAGCCATGAACTCTAAAAACCGAACCCTTAAATGATCGCTATACAATGATCTGTCTGTCTTTTAAGATCCTTTTTCATCAGGGACATAGGGCTCTAAGCATAATTTTCCACACGGGACAATCTTCAATGTGGAGGTAGCATGCCGAAATTAATATCAATACTCAAACCTGGTGTGCAGTACCTTGAAGCTCTGTAAAAAATTAACCTTCGAAATCAACCCATGTTACATCTTAATTTTTACACTTAGAATTTTTTACCAAAATTAAGGCATGATGGCACATATTTTAAATGATGTTATCAAATAGAGTAAGTTAAAAGAAGCGTATTTTACTTGAAGAACTTTTCTCTGTAATCAAAAATGGCCGAAATAAAGGTACCCAGTGTTAAATTTTTTGCAAGGAGCCGGGACTTGGAAATTTTTTGGCAAAAAGAAGTCATGATGACACATATTTTCAATGATGTTATCAAATAGAGTACGTTAAAATAAGCGCATTTTACTTGAACAACTTTTCTCTGTAATCAAAAATGGCTGAGATAAAGGTACCCAAAGTTTTAAATTTTTTGCAAGGAGCCGGGGACTTGGAATTTTTTTGGCAAAAAGAAGTCATGATGACATATATTTTAAATGATGTTTCTGTATAGAATACGTTAAAATAAGTGTATTTTGTTAGACAAATTTTTCTCTGTAATTAAAAATAGCCAAGATATAGGGACCCAAAGTTTGAAATTTAGGTACAAGCAAAGCGAGCAGTGGTTAGTATGAATTGAGTCCACAACGCACGAGCCGAGCCGAGCGAGCGAAGCAAGCGTACCGCGGCAGCGGCCGGCGAATTGCCAGAACTGAATTAAGCCGTTAATCTTAGCTATTGTTGAAATGAAATGAAATAATTTATTTTGCTTTAGACAAGGTAATAAATGGTTTTATAAAAATGTGTTAAGGTGCAGTGACACATGTAACCAAAAACACTGGCATGAAAACATTAACTTATTAAATAAGTTCACTAAAAAGACAATTAATTTTGTAATATAAATAAATAATCTAAATTGAATAATAGTTATTAATTTATAGATCAATGTAACCCTGTGATAATGTCAATTATTATTTTAAATATTCTTTAATTAAATAAAATGCTTTGTCTTTAAGCCACTGATATAATTTAAATCTGAATTTACTCCTGGGCAACTCAGCTATGCTCTTAGGCAACTTATTAAATATTCGTATTGCCATTGGAAAACAGTTTCTGCAATACAAGTGTGTGTTAGTTTTAGGATAAATTAGTTTATTTGGGTATCTGGTATTAAAAAGGCACACTTGCTGTTTTGTTTTAGTGCTTTCGATGTAATTTGACAGTTACATATTTCAAAAATATATAAACAAGGGACTATCAGTAAATTCAACCGTTCAAACAGCGGTTTACAAGTAGTTAGAGGGGGGACATTACATATGCTACTTATACATTATTTTGGACCAATAAATACCCTATTAATGTCTACTGAATTTCCCCACAATAGTATACATATGTTAATATTGATCCAACGTAGCCATGGTATGCATTTAGTGCTGTTTGTTCATTTGCAATTTTTGTAAGCCGCCAGTGTATAAGCAAAACAATTTATTTTATTTACTATACTCTGAACATGCGGTTTCCATGAACACTTATTATCTATATTAAATTATACCTAGAAATCGTGCTTCGTTTGATTCTCTCATTATTTGATTATCATAATGATACAGTGATATTTTCAAAATAAGCCTTTCCATTTCGAAATTGTACATATGTAGTTTTATTTAAATTAACATTCAAATTGCTGTCCTTTTACCAGTTTATTATGATATAAACAGTTTTTATTTATTTCAGTATTGTAAGTTTATTTATTTTTACCTGTTATGATGATTGAAATGTCATCAGCAATGTTTGATTAAAATATAAGTTGAATGCTAATTTTCTTTCTTCTACTTCTATCTCATCTGTAGTTGGTCACAGTGAAAAGTACCCCTTTTAAAAGATGCTCATTTTAACATACTCTAATTATAACAATTATTTAAAATAGGGTTTATACTCACATAGAAAATAACATTGTTTTGAATTTTAAGTCCTGGCTCCATAGTAATTTTACTTGAAAATTTTCTGTCCAAAATATGGCTATGTCTTTTTTGATTCCTGTTTTTACGCGTTTCAAGCAATAAAAAAAAATGTGTGGTTCCCCGCTTTGGTATAGTCTGACCAACTTTTCGTACATAATCTTCGGTGCGCGAGTCCGACTCGCACTCGGGTTAGTTTTTTTATATTTTATTGAGGCTTTGGTACACATGATCAGCCTTATTGGGAGAGAGACTCCAGGCCAAAGAGTATTGTAATGTATAGGAATCTCCAGGCATAATAATGATGTGATACGATGGCTGTGACGCCAAAAACATTGATCAAAATAAAAAATCCTCTCAACAACGGTTAATGATTAATTATTAACCTTTTAAATACACTTAGAATGTATAACTAGCGATATAATTCGCCTTTGCCAAGCTTATAGTTCAATATTTCACGAGACTGAAAACTCAATCTTACAATTGGAAAACTATTTATTAGAATGGTTTATTTACCTTTTCCACTTCTTGTCATGCATCCCGGCACGCAGCAAACGAGAATACATATTTTAACAAATACGTTAGTAGTGAAATAATTAAATCAAATTCTATCTCGTCTCGACAAAAAATCGAAGGAGCCGAAGGCTCAAGTCGGCTCACCTCAACGAATTAATGGAGGAAGCACTAAACACTTTAATTAATTAACAATTCACTCAAATAAAGGCAACGAAAGGTTGGAAAAACTGTAACAACAAGTTTTCTTTAAAACTGCCGACCGACATTTTGTATTTTTTACCGAAGGGAAAAGCAATGGCGGAATCGACAGATACGGTAAAGTAGGTACGATTAGGTAAGCAATGTTACTAGTAAAATGTTCTCTGTTCTTTACAAATTGCTTGAGAAAGTTTAATGAATCTTTGAATAAAATGTTTAATTATTAAGAATGAATGTTTAATATGATATAAAAACATATTGATGTACTTTCACTTATATTTTGGTTATGGCAAGAAAGCAGAATTTATAGGTAAGTTATTTTAACAAGGAGCGCTAGATTTCGCTAGCTTCTATGCAAATTGAGGAACCTGCATACTATTGAGAAGAGACCATAGC
>NC_133486.1:6720693-6770043 GCF_025370935.1 Choristoneura fumiferana
TATAACTATTGAAGAGTGATTGACTGACTGACAGACACAACCCACAGCCTAAACCACTGAAGCTCAATCAAAGAGGTGCGCAGGGATGAGATTTTTCGATAACATGCAATATTTACGTCGAAATATATACAATAGAGTACAAATCAAAAAGGAAGCGGGTGCGCAGTTCGGTAATGCGTTCATGCATCCCGAGTACTTCCGCGTTTCCTGCTGTGTGCACTATTACTTCGTCTCCAATTCGAATTTCACACACTTGTAAATTAAGCAGATAAAAACTAACATAAAATAAATTGAGAACATTAAAATAAATAATTGTTAACAATATTTCAGGTGATTTCAAAAGACGCCAAACGTGATGCTAGTAGCGCTGGCGGCCGTCTGCTAGCGGCCGTGGCGTCCGGGCTCCGTAACAAGTTCCAGCCGTACGCGACCGCCTGCGTGCAAGCTATATTAGAGAAGTTCAAAGAGAAGAAAACTAACGTGGTCACTGCACTAAGAGAGGCTATTGACGCTATTTATCCATCGGTAAGGGTATAAGTTATCGGGAGTCGCTTGACAGTCGAGGGCATAAATACCCCGGCCCGTGGCCCGGCGGAAGACCAGTGCTGGTTTTAACCAGGGATGTTATGGATGACATTTCGGATCTGGATATGGATACGGATATATGTCAAACATAATACTGGTTTCGGATACGGTTACAGATGTTAAATTATTACGGATTATCCGATAGTTTCGGTTAAGGATATTGGATTTTTAAGGAAGTGTAAAAGTAAAATACAAATCGGAATAAAATAAAATACAATAAAAATTACAAAAAAAAAACAACAGACCTACAAACTAAGGCTTAAACACCTTACTCATATAATTGTGTAATTTTTTTATTGTATTTTTTTTTTATTTTTATTGTATTGTATATCCATATCCATATAAGACAAATCTAAAAGGGTTAAAGTTTCTTGTACCAGTGGAAACAGATGTACATTGTGGAACGTTTTCGTAGAGAAAAATCATAAGTGGCATTGCTTGACAAGGGAATTTATTATGACACTTACTGTGAGAACGTTCTACGGTGGGTCAGGAATCAATTGGTGCGACTGTACTCAAGTATTGTGTTATTTTAATTGTATTAACGTAATGAAATGGTCCACAGACGAACCTGGAAGCAATAATGGAGGATATGCTAGCGGCGTTTGACAACAAGAACCCTTCCATAAAGGCGGAGAGCGCCGTGTTCCTAGCGCGTGCCCTGTGCGTCACGCAGCCTGCCGCGTTCAACAAGAAAACTCATCAAGGCGTATGTAGGGGGGCTGCTTAAGCTGATGGAGAGTGCCGGTATGTACTTTACAAGCTTTTATTTCACTTGCTACGTACATTTTTTATGTATGTTCGGGTCGAATCTTACAACTGAATTTTGACCTATGACCCACTTCGAGTGAGTTTAAATTTGGCATTCTGATGTATATCTAGTGATAATACAATAATCGCGCAGTGACATCCTGGTAGTCCGGCCAGGATCATCTCCGCAGGTCGGAAGTGTAGTTAACAAAAATACAGCCAGCAAACAATCTTTAACTTGTTGTCTTTAAACCTTGCTAGTAACATTTCACCTCACCTACTTCTTGTGACCAGGTTACGGGCGAATGACCGGTACAGAACTGTGTTGCCCCTGTTCTGCTGTTCTTAAAAGTTTGTTGGTCCTTCCAGACCCGTCAGTCAGAGACGCGGCGGCGGAAGCGCTAGGAACTGCCACGAAACTGGTCGGTGAAAAGAACATCGCACCGCACATCGGCAAGCTAGAGCCTCTCAAGGAGCAAAAAATCAAGGAGTTCGCTGAGAAGGTAAAGTGTAAAAGATAGCATTTTATGGCATGATGATATTATTAGAAATGTTTAGGGCCTCCTCTAATTCGAGCGGTTGCATGGCTTGGCTTGGCGCGGCGTGCTTGTTTCATGTCATATAATAGAGCAGTACTGGGTGAGGGCGCCAAGCAGTGCACCCACGGGAGTTAGCGGAGGCTCTTAGTCCCGGCGAAATGTAATTTTTTTCAAAGACTTATATATCTGATCATTATAGACGAAGCGGCGAGGAAAGCATATTTATAAATAAAAATAGGATGCACAATACGAGGAAAGGTCCAAACTTCCGATGGATTTTATATTAGCGATGTCTTACAGTCACCTGCAATAGTTAGTATACCCGCCTTTGCTTACCTTGTAATTTTCTCTGTGTTCCTGTTTCTGTATCGCTTACTATTTCTGGTGTACAATAAAGTCATTGTATTGTATTGTATCTGCCACAGCGGAACGTGCAAAATATCTGACACGTCTTACGGGCCCTAGAAATAGGGTCGTATCAGATATTTATGCTCGCTTTGTTGTGTCAGATATTGATGTTGGTGACTGTACAGTCGGGCGTGAGTCCTATAGGTCGTGGGAGGGCGTCCCATCGAGATATCGTCACTACTTTAAAAAAACTCTTATCTCAAAGTAGATAATTTTTCTGAGTGGACCTTATGAACATTACGTCAAGGTTCAATTTTGTTGACATATTGATTTTAGATAAGAGATTTTTTCAAAGTAGTGACGATATGCCCATCTCTAACAATCATCACAGTCATCAGTCAGTTAACTAAAGCTAGTATAGACCTGCAAGAAAAAGTTTAAGTTGGATTCCACTGCGGGCTCGATGTCAATTCAAACTCATTCGCTTAACGGCCTCGCAGTGTAATGCAAGTTGCACAATTTTTCTTGCCGGCCTAAAAACTTTTGACTTTGTAAAGGTGAACCATACCATTTTTCGTTGCGCGCAGATTCAAATCGTCGTTCCCGAATATATTTTAAACTAAATAAAATAAAATTCTACCTATATTAAGGTAAATATTAATTGCATTCTCTCAGTTTCTCTTGTAATCTTAATAAAGTCAAAAGTTTAACAGATAGAATGTGATTTGTCAATGTCTCTTGTAATGGTCTATGATCTAATTTTCAAACTTATTTATTACTAAATAAGGAATTTCTCCGTTTATAGTTAACGCGTATCATTGATTTCATTAATACAAAATCTGAAATCCACTGAATGTGTTTTAAATTAAATGTATAACACACCACATATTTAAACTCGGATATGTCCACTCTACCTTCTTAGGGAATATCTACCTTATTTGCCTTTCCTTTTGATACCAAAATCTTGAAACTCTTACAGTTGGACATATTTGAGTTTGAAGTTTAGCAACACTATTGTTATTTATGCAACTGTATCGTAATAAGGGTCCTTAAAATACGAGTGTGGTACTACGCCTCGTTTCATAATAGGGTCACATGAGTGTTTTAAGGCCTAATTCCGTACAGTTGCATACAATTTTTTATCTACATCCATATATTAAATCCTCTATCATGTGTTCAATAACCATTGAGAATGACCTGCATTAACGAGAACGAGGTATGTCCGCCCCACGAGCTGCGCGCCTGACGATCTGCCCTCCTCGTGCGCGCGGCGCGGCGCACCCCGGTGCTGTAATGATTTAATGACCATTACGATACAGCCGTGTTCATGTTCGTGTTCGTTTCATAATAGAATCCAATGTCATAATGCTGGGCATTATCTATGGTTTATATGGTTACTATATGGGTGTAGATAAATGGTTTTTCTTCACTTATCCAGACTTAGTAATATGTGGTAATATTTAATTGTGTAATGATGACATATCACATGTATTCAGGAGTCTTTGAAGAGCTGTGATAATGATAATTAATTAAGAAATATCGGCTAAAAGGTTTGTTTGCAATGTCCACTAATTCTGAGTAGACTTTATGACAACGTTAATAGTAGCTGATTAACGCGGTGTCACGATCTGCGGTACAACTGGAAAGCATTGATAGTCGAATAAATTGGCCAGTAGTGTATTGGTTAGTTGGTAGCATTGCTCGCTAGTAACCTAAATTTTGTGGCTTGACCTAACATTTGTATAATATACATATTAAAGTAGGATCCCACTGCAAAATTCTGCACTTAATCAAAATGTGACTTGTACTTGTGTGTTACTCATTATGGTAAGTAAATGAAGTGCCATAGAAAAGAGATGTCTCTTTTTTTTTAATGGCTGAATTTTTTGTTGCCTCTCCTTTCTTGGTCCACTCTCGCGTATCAAAAGCTCGTGTCCACCGTAGTAATTGTATAGGTCATCCCTCCATCTCAGCTTTGGTCATCCTCCATTATGATACCATCGCTAGGGACCCATTCTGCAGAGCGTTGGCCCTAAGTGTCTACATAACTAGAAAGACATGTAGGATGCCTTTTCTCAGTCTGCCGCACATCTTAGCATCGAGCGGTGGCATCCTATTTTGTTCCACTTATTTGGATTCCCATCTATTTTCATGGAGCTTCCTTTACTTTAAACAAATGAGCGCATTTAAAAAAAGTCACAAAAAGGAAAGTTTATTGCTGCGGCGTTGTGTGTAACCCTACCATTTATTCAAGTCACAATTCGATCAAATATCAGATGGATACAGGCGAGAAAACTGAATCGCGACCAGGATAAAACCTTATTCAATGTTGCAATGATTTCTTTGAAACGGGATCCTTTCGATTGCCATACTTTTATAAGTCATAATGTAATGTTTGTCATAATTATTGCTAGTTCGCTGAAACCATACATTTTTCATATTTTTTTAAATGGTCATCCATCAACTCTATAGGTTAGGTTAGGTTTGTTTTATAACAATTCTGAAAATTAAATGGTTTCAGAGAAAAAAAAGAGCTATCTCAAACATAACATTATGACTTCTCTTCTCTTAGACCCCTTTGGAACATATCGACGGGTTAGATATTATCTAAAAAGGGTATTCAAATTTCAAAATTTTATATATGAGGTTGAGTCAGAGACCCGTCGATATATGGAATGTCAACATGGCAAGACTACAGAATCTTACAGCGGGATCTTAGGCTATATCGGTTTCTGCATCTCTGTTTTTAGGCTGAGATCAAAGTGAAAGTGGCGGCTCCCAAGAAGGAAACCAAACTGAAGGTAGCGCCAAATGCCGGTAAAGGCGACAGTAAACCCGCCGCCGGATCCGCTCAGCCGAAGCCTGTCAAGCGACCTGCCGCAGGTAAAATAAAACGTTTATTTATAGGTTAAAATATTTATTTTGCATAGATCAAGTAGTTACATCAAATGTCATTAGATGGTAATGAGACGAAAGGTGGCTTATTCTGCTATCATAAATATACGTAAAAAAAAAACAAGTGCTTATTGTATGAAAGCGCATTACTCCAAAAATGGCTGCACAAGGGTAATATCATACTTCAACCGCCGTCTAACGCTTCTGACGCTCGCGATCGCAATCAAGTGACAGTTTTTGTATGCGAAATCTGTCCTCTCCCAAAGGCACAAATTTGAGCCCAAAACACATTTACGAAGCTCCCACGACCTTCAGCGCCTTTTGTTCCGTTATCTCCCACGAGCACAAATTTGAGCCCGCGACTACGTGCACCGTAGTTTCCCAAAGGCACACATTTGCGACCGAAATTTTACCCAACTTAAAACTTTTTTACTGAGGCTACACGGTTTATATTCAATTGGAATCGCTTTTATTCGATTGCCAATGAAATAACCTAAAGGCTGGTACCAAACTTTAACTCATCGTCATCAGTCTCATCACTGGAAAAAAAATCGTTACGACCAGTCGAGTGCGGATGCCGTTCACGAGTACGCGTTGTGTGTGGAACGTCTGAGAATTATATTCAAAACTTCGGTTTTTGTGAAAAAAACAGTAAGTATTGTTGTTTTTTTGTAGTTTTCATTCTTTATAGATTAGTACTAAATGATGCAATCAATGGTTCAAAGTTAGGTCTAAAGCACGCGTTTTCCGTAATAAATTTTCAACAAGTAATATTTTGAATTTTCTGGTAGAAATTTTAGTTTTTCTTATTACGAACTTCATGTAGAACTTATATTTGTTTTTGTTTCCGTACAATACACCAAAAATATTTACTTTTTCAACTATAAATATAAAGTGGCTGTTTTATCACCCACACTATTACAAATTCAAGTTTCTATGTATTTGTGAGTTTCAAAATGGCGGTTGGACGTTTGTCGAGTACAGGCTGTTTCTATTTTTCTCGAACTTATAGTGTCACACAGACGCAAATTTGTGCTGCAAAGTAATTTTTAGAACTTTCATGTGATATTATTCTTGTGGAACTGATGATAACCAGGAAAGGAGTAAGGGATCTCGCGAACGGACAATGCTATGACAGTCGAATTTGAACTTAGTAAAGTAGTTTTGATGCAACACTAAGCCCTAGGCAGTATTATCTATTACTATATAGTAGCAATCGCTCGATCCTTGTCATAGAAAACCATTTGTTGTAACAGATGTCATCTCAGGAAAAGACATTAATTATGGCGCTGCCGGTCGCCCGGACTCCTGGCGGAACTGTAATTCTGAGCTCTGGGGACCAAGTGTTGTTGGAAGTATCACCTTGGACGAAACAACTGAAGGTTAGTTATTTTAATTTATGAATCTACTAGGGTATCATATCCTGAGCTATCTGATGAAACTGATTGTTTTTTTAGGAGTTGATTACTGCAATCGAGAGAAGATCAGGACACGTATGGTATGTTACATCCACCAGCATGTGCACGAGTGTTTCGTTGTATGTCCACGAGGGATTTATAAAATCCGACACTTACGTTACGTGCCTAACCTAACCACTAACGATATTTTAAAGTAATACCTGCACAGTTTGCTGCTAGCTACAATGCATAATGTATATTTTGTAAAAAAGTTGGAATGACTAATTGTTTCTACTATATTATATATTTTATATTTGGTATATTTGCTTCTTTTTTCTTCTATGGATGTGTATGTGTGTGTGATGAGGCCATAAAAATTTTGGTGACGGTGTGGTATTCAGGCAACCCATTTTCACAGACATTTACTCCGGAGGTGGCCACCCCCAGACCGGCTGGATCTCCAGTACCGGGGCCATCCAAAAAGCCTCGGCGTCTAATAGCAGACTCTCGCCTCAGCAATTCTGGGAGCGAGCTGGAAGACTCGAGCTCTTCGGATCAGGAGGAAATGAATCAGTCTTATGCAGTGGATATGCGGGATGTTATCTGCGAATTACGAGAAGTGGCGGTTTTAGAGGAGGAAGGAGAGGTGGAGGCCATTTCTTGCGTCTCAACCATCGCTACGATTGTCGGCGAAATGGAGACTATAGAGAATGTCGAGGGTAGAGTGGATGGAGCCACAGGAGAGGATAATGCAGCCGGTGATTTCGACGCTTCCTTTTCTTGGTCCGATGACTTCTCTACGTTTTCGGGCCAAGAAGAGCAGTACACGCGGGACCCGGGCCCGCGTATACCGACGGAAAACATTTTAGATATATTTAACGCCATATGGGATTTAACAATAATTTCATTGATTGTGGAACAAACGAACTTGTATGCCTGGCAGACAATTGCTAAAATGTCGGAACTGGGCGCTTTGCCTAAATATTTAGATTTGTGGGTAGATACGACTGTAGAAGAGATTAGGAGGCTCTTCAGTATTATGATTTATATGTCTTTGAACCATAGGGCCCGGTTAAGTGAGTATTGGTCGACTGGAACGCTGGGGATGCCAGATTTCCGCAAATTGATGTCAAAGAACCGGTTCCAGCTATTGATGCGATTTTTGCACTTTTCGGACAACGACGATGTTTTGACCGGGTTGAGCGGGTATCAAAAGAAAATTACAAAAATCGCACCAATCCTGAACCATATGAACAAAAAATTTGCGGAAATCTGCATCCCCCAGCGCGAACTTTCACTTGACGAAAGTCTTTTACTGTGGAAAGGTAGGTTGAGTTGGGAACAGTTCATACGCAGCAAAGCAGCACGATACGGACTAAAATTGTTCGACTTATGCGAAGCTGCAACAGGATATCTAATACGGACGATAATATATGCCGGAAAAGACTCCAGCTTTGTCGAAGGAGCCCTTCATGGGTTCGATAACAAAAGTGCGAAGGTTGTTCTTGAGCTCATGGATGGCTTTCTCGACGTAGGACATTTGGTGGTTATGGACAATTGGTATAATCAATTAGCCCTAACCAGATATCTGAAGAAACGGCAAACGGACGTATTAGGTACGATTAATAAGAATCGGCAGCAGATACCACTTGCAATTAAGAATTTGGATGAGAAGAGGATGCAGAGAGGCCAGCAAGTTGCTTGCCACTGCGGAGATATCGCCGTCATTGCTTGGAAGGATGTCAAGTTAGTAACGGTGATATCCACCTATCATAGTAACGAGCAAGTTGTTGGCCGGCGGTCAGGGCAAGAGCTAATCAAACCAGTTGCGATTGATACATACAACAAAACCATGGGAGGAGTAGATTTAAAGGACATGAAACTGAGCAATTTTCCCATTGAACGAAAAAGGGGCCGCAAGTGGTACATGAAAGTGTTCGTTCATTTTTTAAATACCAGCATCTTAAATAGTTACATTATTTATTGTAAAAATCCTTCGCTGACCGTGAAGAGTCACCGTGACTTTAGATACTCGTTGGCCGACTTATTGATTAGGATTAGCCAGCCCGTCTTTGTGTTCCGACCCAACAAGGATACGACCGATGTACGCCTCGACCGCCAACCAGACCATTTTCCGACTCACACCGCCAATGTCGTAGGCAAAGCCATAAAACACCAAAGGCTGCGCTGTAGACGTTGCGTAGCTACTGGCAAGCGCACATTAGTGATGTCTATGTGCCAGAAGTGCAAAGTGGCGCTGTGTTTAGGGAAATGCTGGATAGACTATCATACAAAAGATAAACTTGTATAGTACTAGTAATACTATACTGTATAGTATTAATAATGCTAGACAAATGTATTTTTTGTATTGATATAAATTTATCAACGAGAATTTTAATACATTTGGTTTTCTTAGGATTTACTAACAAATTATTGGCAGCAAACCATGCGGATATCATGGACAGGATTTGATGTTTTGCGAATATCTAACCCGGCCGTATTGGCTGATTACCTGATCTGTTTTACAGGTATTTTCCCAAAGTAATGTAATGATATTATGATTATGGCTAAACAAATTAGGTTTTAGTGCATTAGGTAATATTATAATATGGCTAACCAAATTAGGTATTTAAGCGCTCGGTTGTTTTATGCGTTAATGCAATGCGTTTCACGCACATCAATTTGCATCAGATAATTTAACTGTCAAACATTGTCTTACGCGGTGAGCGCAGCGGCAAACGCATGTTTGGTAATTAGATTGCGTGGATTGTGATTCGTTAGATTAGATGTGCATCAAACGCATTGCGCTTAACGCAGCGTTTATCGCATAAAGCGCTTTAGTTTCGTGTTGGTACGAGTTTGTAGGAACGTCACAAACTGACATGGGTGTATGGATGTACTGAGTTAAGTAGTGTAGAGTATTTCTCTCTCTGTGTGTTTGCGTGTGTGTGTATAGTATTAGTAAAGCTTTTAATTCTTTAAAAGCCCTTAGTTCAATAAGGCCCAAATAAATTTTAGTTACATTTGAAATTTACCACGAGCTTTGCGGTGAAGGAAAACATCGTGAGGAAACCTGCGAAGCAATTCAATGGTGCGTGTGAAGTTCCCAATCCGCACTGGGCCCGCGTGGGAACTACGGCCCAAGCCCTCTTGTTCTGAGAGGAGGCCTGTGCCCAGCAGTGGGACGTATATAGGCTGGGATGATGATGAAATTTTAGTTAAGTGGAAAATGGCATTGTTCATATTTTACCAATGTACTCTGATCCGAAAACCATTTCGAGGGATAAGGTTCTTAAACAATTTTGTCCTATTCTGATCCAAAAATACTTAAGGGTTACGAATATATAGGCAAAAATATGTTTGACCTTAGTTTGACCTTCGTATTTTCATTAAGGGAAGAATCCCTTTACCTGAAAGTAAATCCATAAGTATCTAGGTTTATCTATGGTATCTCTGTCACGCAAGACCCGTATTACGAAGTGCAAAATTCGA
Organism: Choristoneura fumiferana; assembly: GCF_025370935.1. Taxonomy (NCBI): domain Eukaryota; kingdom Metazoa; phylum Arthropoda; class Insecta; order Lepidoptera; family Tortricidae; genus Choristoneura; species Choristoneura fumiferana. Next base: position 6,730,700 of record NC_133486.1, read on the forward strand.
ACTCCGTATCTTGTCGTCCCGCTGACGCTTATATTACGAGACTGAGAGGGACGGAACGACACGAACTTCGATTTTCGAATTTCGTATTATACCCCGCAGGTCAAAGGCAGACATTGATGTCAGTCAGTTGTTCACATTAGCCAAAGAGTAGGTATTGACATGAAAAACAGAATGTACTCTAGCATTTTTCTGCCTAATTAATTAATTGAAAAAAAGACATTAAAGCTTAATATTATATAAATGAAAGAGATGTCATTATGATATGAACCTAAAGAGATTAAGACCGTACTCGCGCCTATTACAACTACCGACGTAGAAAGATCGTTCAGTTCGTTGAAATGGATGTTTAAGACGCCGTAGCTTAACTGTTCCAAATATACATGAGTTAAAATAAAATTGTATCATAGTTTGTATACAATACGGTATTTGACTATTTTGTATATGTTTTATAAATTAAAACTACACAATGCCTGTTATCGAATAGAGAAACAATTTTTAAGCTATCTTTACAAATAACAAAGTTATAAAGGTTTGAAATTCAAGATAAGACAGAGAAAGACATACTGGCATGTGACGTCACACGCCAGTACCGCCATACTTGCTGCATAGAGAAAAGCGTTTGAGAAAGAGACAGGTATATAGATTTTTCAAAAAATCACTATAAATCCAATTTTCAACAGATTTAAATTTTGTCTTCGCTAAACACTATCTGTATATCTATATTTTCATATTAATATTAAGATATGGCAAAATCAGGAGTTGTCAAATACCGTACTCGCAGAGAGGTAGTTATTCAATCGGCATAATATGATTCTTTTCAGACTAACCTATCTGTTTCTCTCTGCTCTTTCTTAAAACAATATCCGATTGAATGTGACGCGGACAGTTAGTATCTATTGACATTGGCAACTAGCTCGTTTTTTTTTAAATGTTATTTTACTTAGCCTTTCACTTGGATTCAGCCGCCATGTACGATTTACGAGATATCGTATCTGATATTTTCAGAAAAAATAATAAATTTAACTATGTCATTTTATGCCAAGATATTCGAATTAGTATCTTGAAATTATCTATATTTTAAGAGAATATGATAAACAAGAGTAGTAAAAAAAGTGATCAATGCCAATTGTCGGTTGTTTTTTTGTTTAAAGTTTATTTTAAAAACTTTTTAGCTTACTATTTTTGTGAAAAATGGGCGATTTTTATACTTTTAACATAATAAGGCCCATAGGCCTAAAACCTGTTATTGCTGTCAAAATGATTATTTTTTTGGCGGGCCTTAATATCCTGCCCTGCTAGTGTTTAACCCTAAACTTGTCAAGTTGAGACAAGTTAAAAATATTACGGCAATTACATTATGACAAGTTATTATGGAAAATACAAATAGTGCAAAAAGATGTTTATAAAGGTTTAAATTATTAAACGCTCACGATTATAGGTAAGCTATATCATTAGAAAGTGGACTAAATAAATAAAATTGCAATTATGTAACAAAAACTCTTTTATTTTAGCCTATTGTCTCATCAAGCCACCATTTTATTTCTTTCTCTGGAATACTTATGGTTTTCAGAATGAAATAGGTGCTGGTGTAGTATTTTATACACATAAACTTAAAGCTTTATTCATCCTCTTCATAAAAATAACTAAGTATAAACACTTTAGTGCCACAATGGAACTAAGGGTATCGCCATCTTGGGCTCAAATTTGCGCCCGTTGGAGACAAAAGGGGGTAAGGAGTGCGCGTGTCGTGGGAGAGGACAGGCTAAAACTTGAAACCAGGACCCAATTGCATAATCAAGTACAAGTAAATAATATCAGTGAATTTCAATACAAAATCGCTATTTTACTAACTACTATTATAATATAGATTATATTATTACACTATAGAGAATAGGGAGGTTTGATTGTGTGTTGTGGATTTTTTTATTATTTTTTATTAAACAGATCCTGCGATGTCGTCATTATACAAGACGCGCGACCATAAAAATTCCATACCAAATTTATTTCTTTCTATAAAGATCTGGAATACAAGCTTAATCCTTATTTTTCAACAAATGATGATTTTAGGTCGTTCATTTTAATTTTACAATTTTGTCGCTGAATTATTTCAGAGAAATTTTGTGTTCCATGCATGCATCTTTAATGGGCCCAGAGTTGGTCCAAATTAGTTAAGCTCTTGCTCTTTGTAGGTGCGAAGAAACCTTTAGCTAAGAAGGGAGCGGCGCGCGCGCAGCCCAGTCCGCCGCGCGAGCAGGAACTGTCCCAGGAAGAGGTTGACGCGCGAGCAGAACAGCTGTTAGCTGCTGATGTAGTCACAGGTATACTGTAAATAAGTTTTTGGTAAAAAATATATTTTGAATACAAGTTTTTTTTTTGCTAACTGTACTTTTTGTTGACTGTACTTGTATTGTCACCCAAACTACATTTACTACTAGTACTAGTTATCAGTAACACTAACTTAAAAATACAGGCCTTATCTGAACATATTATAGAAAACTTATGATATGCATGTAGATAAAGTTATGTATGCGGCTATACATAATTAGGCATTAAAACACTCGTGTGATCTTATTATGAAACTCGCCTTCGGCTCGTTTCATAAAACCACACTCTTACTTTAATGCCTCTCATTATGCACCAGCCACATAAATAACTATTAGAAAACGGGTACTTATCAAACAGCCCTCGTATACATCACAAGTATTTAACACAACTTTATTTTTAACACAGTAGGTTCGCTATTTGAAAGGATCGCTAATGCGGATCGGAATTATTTCCAAATATCACTGTCCATGATATAATCATACTTTATAATACGCCTTTGATATTAATGTCTTCTTGACAATAGATCTGAATTTTGTATCCGTTTCATTTATAATATTTTTTGGAATTTTATTATAAAAACGTATGAAATTTCCCAGAAACGACTTTTGTTTTAGCTAGTCTGTAAGATGCTTTAAGCTTCCCTGTGTTTCTAGTAGCCTTTGGCTTATCGACGTTAGTGGAAAAATCACATATGTCCTTCCTTTTCTTTTACAAATATACAATTTTACTCGCAAATGTGATAAAAAACATTGTATGTCGCACGGGCGGTACTAGAATTACGAACATCGACTCATTAAAGCCCTCAGTCTTCGACTTCGGGGTTCTAATAGACTCTCGTTCGTAATTCCTTATTTACCGCCCTTAAGACACAATGTACTATTGCAGGCTTAGGAGACGGTAATTGGAAGACCCGTCTATCGGCTGTCCAGAGCTTTCATTCGGCCGTCCAAGGGTTCACCACGGACGACGCCTCAGCGCAGGTGCTGTATCGCATCCTGAACAAGAAGCCCGGCTTGAAAGACACGAACGTGCAAGTGATGAAGGCTAGGCTAGAGGCCTGCAAGTATATCACGGAGAACTTCCCCATTTCTACGTAAGTGTATAATTAACTGACGCGTGTTGTGATTATGAAGATGTACAGTCAGCTGCAGAAGTGGAGCGGTTACGGTGCTCAAAATGATCTACACACGACTCTACTGCCGGCTACTAAGAGATTGTTTAGATAATTTTGAGCACCATAACCGCTCATCTACTTCTGCTGCTTACTGTAAGTGGAAGAGCTCTGTCGAAGACTGTTAGCTGCTCAATTGGAGGACAGGATATTTTTTAGGATTCCGTATACAAAGGGATGGAACCCTTTTACTGTCGCTAATATAACCTATATGCATGTATTGCGCAACAGGCACCAATTATTTAAAGTATAAGAATCTTTGCTAATGTTATTGCTAAGAAAGAAGTATTTCTAGTATTCATCATCGTCATCATATCAGCCATAGGACGTCCACTGTTCGACATAGGCCTCCCCCATAGACCTCCAGTTGCCTCGGTTGGAAGCTGCTTGCATCTACCGCCGTGAACCCGCGACTTTAACCAGGTTTCTTTTTATTTATTTTTTATTCGACTGGATGGCAAACGAGCAAGTGGATCTCCTGATGGTAAGAGATCACCACCGCCCATAAACATCTACAACACCAGGGGTATTGCAGATGCGTTGCCAACCTAGAGGCCTAAGATGGAATACCTCAGGTGCCAGTAATTTCACCGGCTGTCTTACTCTCCACGCCGAAACACAACAGTGCAAGCACTGCTGCTTCACGGTAGGATTAGCGAGCAAGATGGTGGTAGCAATCCGGGCTGGTTAGTGGACGTCCTACGCTGCGCTTGCCGATTGCACGTTGTGATTTCTAATATTATACCGAATAAAATATATAAAACATGTGTTTTATACTATAACGAATTTGAGATGCAGTTTTATAAACTTTTACTACATTTTTCTTTCTTTATGTTACAAGATGTGTTAGAAACGTCTAAATATTGTTTAAAATGTTCTACTCTTAATAGGAAGACTTGTGCTTTGTTTAGCCCAACAGATTAACTACGTTCCGTTTTAACTGGTAACCATTTCCTACAGCACCGCAGCAGACTTCATCCTCCAGGACGTTGTAGCTAAACTCGGAGAAGCCTCCTGTGCCTCCGTCGCCGCGGACACACTGACCTCCCTCGCGGACGCCTGCGGGCTTGAACACGTGCTCAACGAGGGTCTGACCTTCGCTATGGACTCACAGAAGAACCCCAAAGTGCAGTCGGAAATGTTCAACTGGATGTGTGTGGCGATCAAAGAGTTTGGATTCACGTGAGTTTTTATTTGAAACAAAGAAAGCAAAATTTATTCGTGACATTTACAAAGCAGAGAAAAAGAAACACCGAAATCGAGACAAATTTTGTCACCAAATGGTCCCAACTCGGCATAATTTAACCACTTATTATTACAGATGTAGTAACTAACCAACCATCTTCTGGCTACGTGCTATCAACTGCACCAACCAATCGGAAACTATGATCGTTTGCATACCCCAATAGTGGCGTTGGGTGTCATCCATCGCAACTATCATAAGCCATAATATCCTCCACGTCATCTCGTATTTTTCGGTTACAATAATCTTTTATTAGCTTAGATTAGCTCATATCCCATATACATCTCCGATACTGAGTAGCAGTTTCACCAGCCATCGCCATTTTATGTGACAGAAATGGTGTACTGCCGCTTCGGCAAAATATTTTTCGCCAAATTTCACTTCCCAAAAAACTTATCGCAGTAGTTTCATGTCCCAAACGAATCTTTAGCATATTTACATTTCGCATTTTATTCATTTGGTCAAATTAGGCCTATCATTAGACATAATTTTACTTTGTCAAATTTTATTACGACAAACGTTTATTAAGCAAACGTTTTATTTTGGCTAATATTGTATTCCAAAAAAATGCTTGTTCAAAATGACATTTCGCACTAACCAACCACAGAAACCAACTGCTACCAGAAAAGTAGGTTAGGTTAGAACTGCGTCTTTCACAGAAACGAACTGCTATCAGAAAAGTAAATGAGGTTAGACTGCGTCCCCCACAAAAACGAACTGCTCCCAGAAAAGTAGGTTATTATGTCATGCGATATTTTGGGAAGTGTATATTATGCCAAACGATACATTTTACTAAATAATATTTGGTAATATGAAACATGACTAAGTAATTATTTGTGAAACAATAATTTGCCAAAAAAAAAATTAACTGTAAAATTGCGATAAGTTTTTTCGGCAAATGATTTTTTGTCAAATGATAATTTGAGTAAAATATTTTGGGATGTGATATTTTGCCAAAAGTTTTTTGCCCATACATTTAGTAATCCGACGGAAATATGTGATGTCGTCTCTGTTTATTCGGACAAAACAAAGACTGCATCACAGATATGTGACATAAAATTTTTCATTTGAGTGTTGAAACGGCCACTAAACCTTGTTCACAGAATGAAGATTAACTGCATAGTCGCACACGCAAAGAAAGCCCTCTCGGCGACGAACCCCACCGTACGCACATCCACGGTGACCTTTCTAGGGATACTGTCGCTGTATGTCGGTCCGTCGCTCATCAATCACTTTGACAGCGAGAAACCGGCGACCAAACAGCTGATCAGTCTCGAGATGGACAAATACGCGAACAGTTCTCCGCCAACGCCGACGCGGCAAGCGGGAAAAGTCAGCAAGGTAGGTTCCACAGTTCGTATCAGTAGATTGACGTTAACACAGCTGTGCGGTGTATTAGCGGTGTGCTAAGCAAAAAGAAAGGTAAAATTTAGACTCTAATTGGGTTTTTTAGGTTTCAAATTACATTTTGGGGGCATAATAAATCCGAAGAAATTTGGACTCTAATAACGTAAGCATAAGGTACAGATTACTTTAGGGGCGTGGCCTGGACGGATCCGTCACACGGTAAACGAAAGGTTAATCAAAGACTAGTTAACCTATACTTGATTTGGATAGGTATTTAACTAAATGTAAACAAAACAACGTCAATTCGTGCCTTAAATATTGAAATTCCCCCATTTAACTATCTAATCATTTATATTTCTGAATTGAAATACACTAGTCTAGTTTGTATTACAATGATAGTAAGTAGATAAGTATAACGCTGAAGTTTGTTTACATTTATTTAAATTCAAATTCAAAATCTTTATTGCTTTCTTTAAATACCTATCCAAACCAAGTATAATACCTAATTATTCTTGTACCCACATTACAGTATCCTGAAATTAAAATTAATTTTCAATCAACTGCAAAAAGTCGATCGAGTCGATAAGTGACGTCATAACTAGCTGTTGTCATACGAAATCTATAGGAGAATCGTTTTTTGACAGTTCAAACATTAGTTGATTGGTGGTGTCATCATCATTATTGCCATGTGTTGCAACCCAGAAATTGAAAGAAAGAAAAAAATAGTTTTTTTTTTTGCAATTGTTCCATATGGGTATGGTGGGTTCGTTACAAATTGGTACGGTACACTGCACAGCACACAGCTGTCTTGCGAGTGATGCCTCAGAATTTTAGATATTAGATAGAAAATCTTATCAATTATCTGAGTCGTTTTTTATCTTTAGGAATAGAGGATTGCCGATTGGATTTGATAATGCTTATGTAATGGAATGTGTCAAAGATGATTATCCAATGTTGTTTATTAGATAAAAACGTTTGTGTATCAGATGAGTACACATCTAGCCACGAAGTCGACGTTTTCCTGATAACTTTTTCCACTCTCGACACGTACATTTCAGATTTCCTGTAATTATAACCTTGTAATTTTTTCTCTGTGTATCTGTTTTCTGTATCGCTTACTATTTCTGGTGTATAAAGAGTCTTTGTATTGTATTGTATATATTTATATACTTACCTAAAAAGTGCTCTTTTTACAAGTTTTTATTTAACTTGCAATGTATGTATGTATGGGTCAAATCTTGCAAGGTTTTGATGCAGTTCCAGTAGTCGGATGGACTTGAAATTTGGCACACTTATGTAACTGGTAGTGGCACTAGTGACATCCAGGTAGTCCGGATTTGTACCCCATAAAATGATACTTTGAAGTGACCCAGGAGACGTTACCATGTCAACCAGCTGGATTTATAAGTTGATTGACCCTTGTAACAAAAACTTTTTAGACCAAATCATCATTTAACATAACTTTTCGTAGTCCGCAAGCAAGGCGTCGATGGGCGACGACCTGGACGAGCCGTTCGAGGATGCGGACGAGGAAGCCCCGGTCGCAGACGACAACCGTCCGCGCACCGACATCGCGCCGCTCATCACCGACGCGCTTGTCGCTGAGATAAACGACAAGAACTGGAAGGTGTGTGTTAATATTGGCCAGTGCGATCGCAATCGCATGCCACTATTTCGTTTAAGGCAGTTGTTATACAGCCGATATACAGCCGATAATACAAAAAGGCAATTGGCAGGGTCCATATTGACTCGCATAAAATCGATCCTCCGATTTTTTTTCCTGCTACCGATTTGTAGCCAGAATCATCACTCTTCCGAATTTTTTACTTCATAATTTTATTTGTCATAAATTTGTACTACTACCAACTGAGGTCATAATGGTCACTTATCAGAATATCGTAATTCATAACGTTGTCACTAAGATATGATTGTACTCATAATGCTGGTTTTCATATTTCTTTCATTCATAATCATCAATTTCAATAAACTTATTAATCATAACATTTAAACATCGATACAGTTTTTTACGTTAATTTAACGTTTAATGCGATGTTGGAACTGAAGTGAAAGTTTTTATATATTATTATCAATATGGAGGAGAAATAAACGAATATAAATAGGCCCAGATGATGATATTGATGAGATTATTTACTTAAATTGTGATTATCCTACTTTACTGGTGGCAGTTTGGTTCTGTAGTGGTCGCAGTTCTAACCTAACCTAACCTACTTTACTGGTAGCAGTATGGTTTTGAGGGAGTCGCAGTTTTAACTTAACCTAATCTACATTTCTGATATCTAATATAACTTATAAGACGATTGAGGGTAAAATTCATATAAAATTGATTTGCTGACGAATTGTTTTTTCTTTGTTACTTACATCTATTGTGGTAAAATAATGTCTGTAGCAATAAAATCCAACAGATGGTGATTGCTTCGCCCATTGATGGCGTAGTCATCGAAATACTTATCACATTTTTTTTTCACTAAACGAAAGCAACGCAGGCCATAAACTATGACAATGAAGTTTATAGCTACAAATAAGTCTTCTTTAAAAATATATGATAATGGAGTTTTATGAGTACAAAACAATATGCTTAAAAAAAGTATGACAAAAAAAAGGAGTACAAGATATATTTATGACAACTGCCATTATGATTTTAAATGTTTCGGAGTTATGATCGGTAGTAATAGTGACTAAGTATTAATAGTGAGTATTATGACAGAAAATTGTATGACAAACATTTTCGGAGTTCCAATAATCGGGGTTGAAAAATTATGCCAACTTTGGCGCACCCCAATTGGCAGTATCTCATTTTTAGACATTCGAGTAAACAGAGAAAATGTGTTAATTGATTTCGCGTCGCCGTAAGGAGGTTTTATTGTTCTTAGGGGTTTTTGATCATGTTGTAGACAAGATACGGCCAATTTGCTTAGTTCATCTGATACTGTCAATTGCCTTATGAGGGCAGCTTAGAGATCCCTTAAAAGGATAAGTTGGTATCTCAACGGTCTTTTTTTCTTTTTTTTGTAAACAAGACAAGTAGATTAGCAGGGTGGACAAAATTATCTAAAATCTTGTCAGTCACAATTCCATGGGATTATTTACAGATACTATTTTCCCTAGTCGTTAAATCATGCATTAAATTTACAATTAAGACGTCAATTTCCTAACCAATTATTTTACATGTCCGTAGGTCCGAAACGAAGCCCTAGACAAGCTGAAAGCGATCATAACGAACTCTTCCCCGATCAAGCCGACGCTCGGCGAGTTGCCGCCAGCTTTGGTCGCGCGGCTTCTCGACTCTAACTCCAAGCTTGCTCAAAGCGCGCTGCAGATTTGCGAGACGCTCGCCGTCGCTATGGGACCGAAGAGCAAACAACATGTTAGGACTTTCTTCCCAGCGTTTTTCCAAGGTATATGTTGTGATAAAACGACTTTTTATGCTCTAGTGCATAATGTAAAATCTTCGTCTAAGACCAAGGCGAAGGAGGTGCCAACAGCCACAAACAAAAAGAATATATTAAGTTAATTAAAAACTTGTAAAACCAATGTTTTCAGCTTTTGGCGACAACAAGCAATGGATTCGAACCGCGGCGGTGTCTTGTGTGGCGACTTGGTGCCGCGAGGCGGGGCCGCACGTGCCCTTCGACGGGGAAATGGTGTTGGACGCGCTCAAGGCCGGTTCGCCTGTGTTGCGGGCGTCGCTGCTGCAGTGGCTGGCTGATCATCTGCCTAATGGTAAACTTGTCATATAAAAAAAGAAAGAAAATACATTTGTTTCTGCGGGATAGAATCAGAAATGATATCCGCAGTAGGACTAAGGTTACCGATATGTGTCAGGCTATGGCCTCAAGAATTGCGAAACTGAAGTGGCAGTGAGAGGGCACATTGCTCGCAGGACTGATGGCCGATGGGGTCAGAAGGTTCTCGAATGGCGTCCGCGGACCGGGAGACGAATTGTCCGTAGGCCTCCAACAAGATGGAGCGACGACCTGGTCAAAATAGCGGGATCGTGGTGGATGCGGAAAGCACAAGACCGGCCTGAGTGGAGAGCCTTGGGGGAGGCCTATGTCCAGCAGTAGATGTCTTTCGGCTGACATGATGATGATGACATTTGTTTAACATAAGAAAACATCACAATTAACATAATGGAAAAAAGACAAGACACACATGACGCTAAATAGGTCGCCACTCACGCGCTAACGCTGAACACTGGAGCGGAGCGAAAGCGGAGTTGCGGAATGTGTCTGTCCATAGGTGCGGAGTCGAGCGAGAAAGTAATGCGGAACGGATTTGCGGACTATTTTTCCATTTGACTATTCGATTTCAGAGGACTATTTCGCTTATTACTAGAAGATTCGGTCTTGAATCGGTCAACATGTAACGAGGTGTGATTCAACTCGTTTCTTCCTAACTCTTTGGACTGTCTGGTCTAGCACACATTCTAAAAAAATTACATTTAAATTCAAATAACCTTTTCTAAATTCCACACCTGTTCGATTTACACCTGTCTTTTTATCCTAGATCCTAAAAAAATCCTGAAACTCCTTAACTAGCTCACAATTTACTACACCTATATGAAGGAAGGTTTATTTCCTTCTACAGTTTTCAATAGTTGTGCAGTGCGTTAGGTTCCTTCAGTTCATTAGCTTGTAATACTGCTGGACTTCAGTGTTATTGATTTGTATAAAATAAAGAACTGGGCACAGAAACGTAAGTTGATTAACTATGTATTTTTATAATTGTCGATACAATGTCAAAGCATACCTATTTAGATACTTAAGACCGCGTCTGTTTGTCCGCAGGTGCCCTTTAATAATGATCTTAAATAAATATTACTGGTCTGCCTTCTCCTGCCTTCTTCATCCCACCACCAACTCCCCGGTCACTACTTCGTGACAAACATTGCGTGGTTAATAATATAAATTGTTTTAATCTTAGTCTTTTGTCTCCTCCAGTACCTCCAAAGTCGTTCCCGCGCGAGGAGCTCTCATCATGCGTGCCGACTTTATACGCGTGCCTGGAAGACCGCGCAGCCGACGTGCGCAAAGCCACCGCCGATTGCGTGCTGCCGTTCATGCTGCACCTTGGATATGAATCTATGCACAAGCAACTCGAGAAGCTAAAGGTAAGATGATACTTTTAACACCCAGCTCTATAAAGCCACCTGTAGTTGGAGCTGTGGAAGGAAAATATTTTTGTCAGATCAAAGTTATGTTTGTGTCAAAGTTATGATAATGCTCTTTGGATATGACATTTTACTCCCATAGTCCACCTTAAGTTGATCTAGTTAGAGAAGAAGTTTCTGTTTTATGATATTAAATTTCGTTTTTGTATCGATATATTTATACAAATAGTTTTCTTATAAAATGATGCATGTTTAGATAACGATCCGTGCACTGACGACAAAAAAATTACATCTTTATAAACAATCCACTCAAGGCTGGCCTCGTAGAATAACGCTTGCAGTATTTTCCTTCCCTATTTTGTAGTTGTTAGTTTTTACATCAAGTGTTACAGATTTTTTAAGCAGCGATTTAATGCACTTGTATCTTTGACAGCCCGGCTCCAAAACGGTGGTTCAAGCGGCGTTGGACAAGGCGCGACCGAATCTGCCCGTGCAGCCCTTACCCAGCAAGGGAAAGAAGGAGGAACCCCGCGGCGTCAAGTCTGCCGGTGCGCTTAAGAAGGAGGCCGAGAAGAAGGGCGCGGCTCCTGCTAAGGGCAAGGTAAATACCAACCATTAACGACGGGAGATGCTTAAATGTATCTTTACACTAAACTATAGAAAATATTTTGCTCACCCGTGACCCTGCGATGGTTAGGTCTATCCAACAAATGTGTATAAATGCAGCTCCTCCACCTCCACACTGTAAGAACACGCACAAATCACGCAAACCCAGCGCCTCATATGACATTATTATTTATCATGTCTTTGGTCCTTAAGGCGACTCGACCCAAAAAAAAAACCATCTATCACCATCACCGCACTACACTCAACCAGAGTTTATCTTCAGAGCAACGCAACTGTTCACCACGCTACTAGGTTTGTGTGATTTGTGTGTGTTCTTACAGTGTGGAGGTGAAGGAGCTGCATGGACACATATTTGTTGCATTGACGTAGATGGTAAGGTCGGGGGTAAGCAAAGTATGTACTAGTTGTTTTTAGTCATTGATATGGACGTCCGCAAAGTAACGCCTGATTCAATAAATTATCTTTACACTACATTGTTTCTATCGCTTTTACTAGGAGCCGTGGTACAGTGGTATACATGTCCATCACGTGGCACTACAAATACATTTAAAAAAAAGTACAGAACAACAACACACCACATGCTTTTTTACTTTTTTAGGGCCCAGCGAAGCCGGCATCTGCTACCGCCCGCGGCAAGAAAGACGACGAGGACCTTACGCCCTTGCTGCCTCAGAACAACGCCAAGAATCAGCGCATCATTGACGATCAGAAACTAAAAGGTAGGGAGGTTATCCACAATATGCGAAATATACCTTGCCTCCAAATCAATTCGTAATGATACCTACTGAGTAAGAAGAACCTAAAACTACATATTTCTGAAAGGAAGGTTAGTACCGGAAACTATTTCTGTGGTCTTAATAACTTAATTTGTTTCAGTACTAAAATGGAATTTCACTGTGCCACGCGAAGAATTCTTCGAGCTGCTGAAAGATCAGATGGCCACCGCCGGTTTGAACAAACAACTTGTTGCCAACATGTTCCATAGTGACTTCAGGTCAGTTCAGTCTACTGCATTTTTTGCTGACCAAATTTTCGGTTTGCAGATGTCATTTTTTTGAATGACATTTTTGATTTAATATCGTGTCAGATATTTATGCGGTCCGCCTACATCCGATGATTAAGCTTTCACAAGTAATAGATATATAAGCCGGTGGGAGTTGTCACATATTTTTGATTTCAATAGGTATCAGGTATATATCCGGCTACAGTGAAACGATGTTTATGCCAGTGATGGCACATATTTATGATATCATGGAGAATCTGATGGTTTTGCACGGCTGATCATAGTCATATATTTATGTTGGTGATTGTACCTAACCTGTTCGCACGCAATTTGTCAACAATTTTAATATTTCTCTTTTTTTTTTTTTCAGGTACCATTTGAAAGCAATAGAGTCCCTTTCTGACGATCTGCACGAAAACGGCCCAGCTCTCATGTGCAACCTGGATTTAGTGCTCAAGTGGTTGACACTACGTTTTTTCGACACCAACCCTTCAGTCATTCTCAAAGGTCTAGAGTACTTGGCCACGGTGTTTCAGTTCCTGAGCGATAATGACTATACGATGGCGGAGTATGAGGCTAACTGCTTCATACCGTACCTTATTTTGAAGGTAGGTTGATGGAATGATTATTTTTCGCATTTTAAATGTTTCAGTAAATTCCTTAATGGTTTCAATAATGGCTTACTGCGACAAACTATAGCTTACTCATTTATTAAAGTTTTTTGTTAATAAATTAACAGGTTCATGGTCCTATGAGGCACGTTGTGTCTCATAGGGTGGTTTCACTGGTACGTCCATGCGGCACATGTGCCTCATGGGAATGACATATCTTAATATGAAATTTTATATCGTTTAATGTCATTCATTATTACTATGATTACGTGTTGAAGGAAGGGGTGGCACATTGCTTCGGCACTGTGAACCTGTTAAATAATGATCCTAGAAAAAATTACCTATTTAAAAAAAATGTAGCGAAATATCTGAAGGCCACTAAATATGGGTGGAATGGTGATGGTCGCCGCGGCAGTGGCGCCGCGTAAATGTTATCGCGTGAACTTATTTTATGTCAATAGCGCACGCCGGCAGCTTTGCTTGTAATTGCACCTTAAACCAGTATAATTTCATTTAATATTGAACCTTATTACCAGGTCGGAGATCCCAAAGATACCATCCGCGCGAGCGTAAAGGCTCTCTTCAAGCAAATATGTGTGGTCTACTCTGTCACAAAACTGTTCGGGTATTTGATGGAAGGAACCAAGTCTAAGAACGCGAGGCAGAGGGCTGGTAAGCATTATTGATGACTAGCTTTTGCCCGCGTCTTCGTCTGCGTGGAATTCGGTTATCGCGAGCTGTTCCCTCGGGAACTGTGCATTTTTTCGGGATAAAAAGTAGCTATGTCACTCTGGCCCATTAACTATCTCTATGCCAAAAATCATGTCGATCCGTTGCTCCGTTGCGGTGTGAAAGAAGGACAAACATACAAACACAGTTTCACATTTATAATATTAGTATAGATTAACCAATCTTCTACTCTGTGAGCATCCGTGTAAGACAACGACGTCTATGCGACACATATTTTGTAAAATAACCTTATCACTCCTTTCAGTGGCGTCGAGTGAACATTTTCGTTAGGCAATCCGAAGCCGGCCTAATTCTGCAAGTTCGAATAATATGCAACTTGTAGTGGCAATGGGCGGGCCACATCGCTCGAAGAACAGTGGGAGAATGAAATCCAAGGATTAGAGGGGGGAGGCCTTTTTCCAGCAGTGGACGTATTGCAGCTGATGATGATGATAATTCTGCAACGGGAGCGAAACCACGGATGTAAACTGCTCTCCATCTTTTCCAGAATGCCTTGAATGCATCGGTCACCTCCTAGAGAGCTATGGATGGACTGCCATGAGTCCGTCGGGCAGCGCCGCGCTGAAGGAACTGGCTCGCCACATCGGCGATCGTGACAACGCCGTGCGGTCGGCCGCACTTAACTGCGTCACTTGCGCTTACTTCTTGGAGGGGGAGAAGGTGTATAAGATGATTGGACAGGTAAGGCCCATTGTACTAATAATAAAAGTGTGTGTTGCAGCTTTGATAACAGTTGTTACCAAAGTGTTGGTATATCAAAGGCTGAAGGCTAAAGCATTTTATCTTATCAAAGAATACATAAACATAAGTTTTTGTATAAAAAAAAACATTTTTAATACAAGCTTTTTTTGCTGACTGTACTTGTGTTGTCACCCAAACTACATTTGAATACCATATTTCAAGTCGATGCCATTAACCGTTGAAGAGTTTCATCCTGTGGAGACTATCATGGCCGGACTACCAGGATGTCACTATCAGATTATTGTATTGTCACCAGATTTACATAAGTTTACCAAATTTCAAGACAATCAGACTATTGGCAGTGGGTCAAATTTAACTTGCAAGATTTGACCCAAGTAAATAAATAAACAAACAATCAGGGCAAGTTAAATAAAATCTTGTAATTAATAATAACATAGAAATTATCACATTGTTACCCAGAAATTTAAATTAAAAAAATATATAAAAAAAAGATATTGTTTGCATGAAAATGTATCTGCTTAGACAGTCACAGCGTATTAGCACTATTTATAAAACCGATTTTATGACGATTACGAAGAAAGTAAACTATTTAATTTCATAAGTTATTTCATTAGTAAATTCTAGGAATAGCGACTAACGAGCGTTCTACCGGCCCCAGAAAGAAATTCGTATCAGATATTTATGGATGAAACACTGTTACAGGAAACACGGTGTGATGGTGTAATTTTTACATCCACAGATATCAGACAAGGATCTGTCTCTCTTGGAGGAGCGAATAAAGCGTGCGAGCAAGAATCGCAGCGCGGAAGCTCGCCGGTCCATGGTCGTGCCCCTGTCCGCCACGGGGCGACCCATACTGCAACAGCCTGAGGTAATTAACATTGGTCTTGAGATTTATACCTTGACTTGACGACTTGATGGCAAGGAGTCTTTTTCACCTTTGTCAAGTTTTTTTTTTGATAAGTGCGGCAAATGCTGACTGCGACAGGGTTCTGCCGAATGTCACATACGAACTTGTCAAGGTATAATTAATTTAATTTATTTACGATATTAATTTACTTACGACGTGATAGGATAGTATTTTTAGCCTGTAGTTACTGGATGGAAAACGAGCAAGTGGGTCTCCTGATGGTAAGAGATTACCACCGCCCATAGATTCCTGCAATACCAGGAGGATTGCAGATGCGTTGCCAACATAGAGGCCTGAGATGGGATACCTCAAGTGCCAGTAATTTCACCGGCTGTTTTACTCTCCACGCCGAAACACAACAGTACAAGCACTGCTATTTCACGGCAGGATTAGCGAGCAAGATGGTGGTAGCAATCCGGGCGGACCTTGCACAAGGTCCTACCACCTGCTATATTATGATGGCTCTCTTATTCGCAGGAGATGGAAGCTCCTGTAGAGCCGCCTCCACAAGAGGAATACGAAGAGGAGGAGGAAGAAGAAGAACCCCTCCCGCAGCCCACTCGACCGTGAGTATTTACCACGTAAACATAAAATGTTCATGACTTTGATGAGGTGTTTTTGTTCTTAAAACGTATATTGCACAAAATGTTTTATTTTTTTTAAGTATGAAAAACGCCACAGCATCGCAGCAGACATGACGAGGATGACGTTTTGATTTTTTAAATATGTGATTGGGTACTGGCCACTAAGAACTGACTCGTTTATAAAAAATATATATGTCTCAAAAGAGAAACTAAATTCGAGTGAGAGCAACGCAGTCATTGGATTGTTATTGTTTGTTTTGTGATAAATATTTTTTATTTCCTCGCAGCGCTCGTGGTCTCATTCACCATCTCTTTCTACCCTCATACTATACCGTTTGACAGAAAAAGTGGTGAAAACATCGTGCTTCCAAGTGTTTTACACAATAAGGCCTCTGGATTCAAACATAGAAACTTAAAAAGTCATGCAAATATTATTACATTCAGACATGCCTATTGTAACAACATTTTATTTTCGATTCATATATTAAATGTAGCATAAGGGCGCTTCCACACGACGTTTTTGCGCTCGTTTGTATCGATACAAATGCAAGTCGAAGGCTCAGGAAAGGCTAGGAAGCCGGCACGTTTTAACCAGGGATGTTACGGATGTGGTTTTATCGGAACCGAAGGCGGAACCAGATGTTTTCAATTTAGTTTATCGGAACCAGAAACGGAATCGGAACCGAAAACGGAACCAAAACCAGAATGATAGGTGGAGCCTGAGTTATAGGTGGACGAGATGTTAAGGGTAGATCTACTAAACCTGAGAGGGTTTGTTCCGTAACGTTTCTGACACCCAAATGACAGTTTTTGTATGCGAAAACTATCATTTGATTCTGATCTGTATCTCTTTCTGTATGTTTTTGACATACGCCGCTCATGTCCAGTCTCCTCGCCAAGCATTGACATCTGATATAACTTCCGTTTCAAAAGTAACGGACCCGGAACCGAAACGGATGTTTAATATCAAACGGAAGTTCCGACTTAACGGAAACGGCATCGGAGCTCCGTAACATCCCTGGTTTTAACCTTACACACGATCCTTGCGTTTATATTGATTGCGTTCCATTTGCGACAAAAAACGTGTAACATCTGCCAAAACGCGTTGAAAACGTGCAGAGGACGCGCGCATCAAAAACGCGCGTCGTTAGGGCATATAAAAGGCGTGTGACAGGGCCCTATCAGTTTTAACTTGTATATTTCAGCGCGGTCCCCGAGCCTCGCGTGATCACGGGCCCGTTCGGCCTCGACCCGGAGCTGATAGCGCAGCTGGACGCGGCAGTGCCGGTGCTAAGGCGGCCCGACCTGCCCGAACACGACCTCAAGTTCCTCGACGAGCCTATACCCATCCGGCCCGCGCCCGCGCCCGCACCGCTTCCGCACGCCCCCGCCAGGTAGACATAGACTTGAATGAAATATACTACAGATCTGTTCACTCACGAAGACGCGCCCCTCCACGAGTAAACCTCGTCACGTTATCTTGGTCTCAGTGTGCGTGACTGACGGTACGCTTGCGAATAAGGACACGTCCGAGCTACGCACACATAGACTTTAGGCTTGTCGTACCTTTAAAACTACAATTATAAAATGTAGAGGGGCGCGCCTTCGTGAGTGAACAGATCTGTACTACAGATGGCTAATATACTCGCGTTTGCTAGCTCCTACCACCTACCAGCCGGCTCACCACCAATGGTGATAGTAGCAGTCACAGAGTACATTTTCGATATGCGAAAGTTTGTATGCATGTGTGTATATGTGCGTGCGTCCATCTCTGTGCGTGTGTGTGTTTGTTTGTTTGTTTGTTACTCCTTCAAGCTAAAATGCCTAGACAGATTATGCCTAGATAGATTCTATCCCGATATTCCCGGATCTTTAGCGCTGCTGGATTGAGAGGCATGAAACTTGACATGGCTGTTTTAATGTTTTAGTTTGCGGCGCCATCATGGGCTTAGTATTTCGTCACAGCGCTCTGGGAGCTGGGTAGCCTAACTAGTTCCAATAAGCAAAGATGATTTTCACCAGATTGTCCAAGTTTCCGGGTTAACAGGATCCCCACGCGGCGCCCTTGGATACACACTAGCTAGGGCGCCGCCATGGCTCTCTGCCATATGATAGAGAGTGCTTTTACGCCCAAATGTCGTTCACGGCTTTGAGCCTCAAGGTATCGATTTATCGAAAGAACAACTACATTATCTACATCACTGGCCATGAGGCACATGTGCCTCAGAGACAGGGAACCTGTTAACATCTAGATATAGATTTACGCTTAAAGTCTAGTTTATAATATCAGTCGCATTAATATGTGTAACGTTCGGTAGTATGGTGCTGACGTCCCCCGCCACGTGGCGCCGCACCCGCTGGTCGCGCCGCCCTCGGCCGTCGACGACTCGCAGCTCGCCGACACCATACACTCCATAGCGAGCCCGGATTTGAACGTGAGTCCAGGCGTTAATACATTAATGGGCTAGTTTTTAAATTATATTGTACTATACCAACGAGCAACGCTAACGCAACGTTTTTTTTTTTTTCATTCGACTGGATGGCAAACGAGCAAGTGGGTCTCCTGATGGTTAGAGATCATCACTGCCCATAGACACTCGCAACACCAGGGGGATTGCAGATGCGTTGCCAACCTAAAGGCCTAAGATGGGATACCTCAAGTGCCAGTAATTTCACCGGCTGTCTTACTCTCCACGCCGAAACACAACACACATGTGACACACGTGTCACATGTAGGGCCCTACATTTGACAGTTACAACAGAAACGGCGGTGAAGACGCGGGTAGTTGTGCTCCGATGTTAGTTTCACTGGGTAGTCGCGCGAGTACAAAATCATTTTAATGAGTGAGTCTCGCGGTAGTTTTGTTCAAAATTGACTAATTTTTATCTATTTTTAAATGTAATCTTGATAATGCATGTTATCGAACAGAAAACAATTTGCTACCTTTAAATGTGTGTTCATGCAGTTCCTCCACCTCCACACTGTAAAACACACACGAATCGCAAACACCCATCTATCACCACCACCACATTACACTGACCCGTGTCGATTTCAACCAGAGCTCATCCTTAGAGCAACCGTTCACCATGTTACGAAATGTTAGACACAGGCATAGAGTTTAATATCAAAATATAGATATACAGCCAATGTTCAATCAAGAAAAAATGTTTCGGCTGAAAATTGATTTTATTGATATTTTTTGAAAAATCTAGCTTCATTTAATTCACAAGACACTTGACACCAATTGACCTAGTCCCAAAGTAAGCAAAGCTTGTGTTACGCGTACTAGGCAACAGACAAACATACTTAAATAGATAGATACATACTTAAACACATATTAAACACCCAAGACTCGAGAGCAAAGCAAACATTCATTATACTCTTAAAAATCTTAGGCGATTTTTTTCTGCCAGTGTGGATACTCGTATAATATTCAATGTGTTACAAAATTGCGAGAAAATAAACCGCCCGAAAAGAAGTCACAGTGCGCACAGGGCCTTATCTTTCGACATATATGTTTGTTCGCAGGCGGCGATCCGGGCGATGTCGTTGATATCGAACGCGATAGTGTCGGGGCGGGCGGCGGCTCTTTCGGCGCACGAGCAGCGTCTCGTAAGCGCGGTGGCCACGCAGATCCGCCGCTTGCGCACCTCGCAGCGCCCGCCGCACCAGACCCTGCCCGCGTACAAGTGCATCGCGCAGGCGCTCATCGCGGTAAGCAAACATCCAGCCATCGGTCGTTTTTTGCAGTGTTGTCGGGTCGGCACCGAGTGGGAAGCTTGCTACCCCGGCGACGTCGCCGGCGGGACTCAACGCCGGGCCGGCGCCGGCACCGGTTAGTGAAAAAGCGATCCATACATTTTCATACACTATTGCTTCCCCGGCACCGGAGAGGGGGCTTGTGACGTCACTATTAGGTAAAAATCGTACCATATAGTGACTTCACCCGAAACTTCTAAGCAATATATCCTCGTCATACGTGTACAATATTTTTTTCATCACACTTGCTCGTAAACAGCGTCGAAACATGCAGGCTAGCTTGGTTGCAACGCCCCAAATAAAACCCTCGACCTTCATTTGCTTGTCATGAAACCCGTGGTCGGTAAATGAGTCATTGCGCGTACAATTTTTCTTGTCATGAAGCCCAAGGTCGGTAAATGAGTCCGTGCCCGTACTGATGGTGCTGCGCGCGCTGCTGCGCATGGTGCAGCAGCAGGACCACATGCACACGCGGCTCAGGCACATGCTGAGGGAGGGGGAGGGCGGCGCTTCCAAGAGCGCAGCCTAAGCTAACGCCAATATTTGGAAGAATTATATTTTTTCTTTTAGAAATATAAAATTTTACTCGCAAATGTGATGAAAAACATTGTATGTCGCACGGGCGGTACTAGAATTACGAACATCGACTCATTAAAGCCCTCAGTCTTCGACTTCGGGCTTCTAATAGACTCTCGTTCGTAATTCCTTATTTACCGCCCTTAAGACACAATGTACTATTTCATCACACTTGCTCGTAAACAGTGTCTTAACATGCAGGCTACCTTGGTTGCAACCCCCCAAATAAAACCCTCGACCTTAATGTGCTTGTCATGAAACCCGTGGTCGGTAAATGAGTCATTGCCCGTACTAATTTTCTTGTCATGAAGTCCAAGGTCGGTAAATGAGTTTGTTACTGCATGGTGTGCTGCAGTAGCGCCTGCAGCGCGCGGCGCGAGCACGCCATACACATGCTGCGAAGGGGGAGGGCGGCGGGGAGCTGGCTGCCAAGAGCGCAGCCAGCGGTATCGGCAATTTTTGAGAAAATATTAGTTTTTCTTTTACAAATATACAATTTCACTCGCAAATGTGATGAAAAACATTGTATGTCGCACGGGCGGTACTAGAATTACGAACATCGACTCATTAAAGCCCTTAGTCTTCGACTTTGGGCTTCTAATAGACTCTCGTTCGTAATTCCTTATTTACAGCCCTTAAGACACAATGTACTATTAATTATCTAACTGACGGACTAAACAGTTTTTTTTGGCGTCGTTAAAGAATTAACAGATAAATTTGTTCCATTTTCCGTCCCCAAATTATCTATAGCGTTGTTGGACATACGATATCCAAGCTCTTCAATCGTAGAAACTTACCGAGAGCAAAACTATGAATTTCATTATGTGACAAATCGATGTTTTTGACGTTAAATAAATCGTATAACAACGTATTAATGCTCGTTATTGCTGAATTTGTTACTGATATTGAGGTAATGTAGGTTTTGAAGTCGTATAGGTAACTGAAGAACTCTTGTATTTCAAGTGCGGAAAACCTCTTATCAAGTTCTACATGTATATAGGAATTCTCTTCTTCTATGTAGTCACCCTCCTCATAATCCAATCTCATACAAGGCCAGTTCTCAGTTTCTGGCGTAAAGCTTTGTATTTGATCTGAACATGTAAGCAGACCTATGCAAGGATTTCCGTCGCTTAACTTATAAATTGAACATTGGCTAGTTACCATTGCTAAATTGGCAGCATAAAGCAGTATAAGCGACAAGTTGACTACTGTCGACCCTGAAATAAAATGGAAACAATGTAAATAAAATAGTGATGATTAAAAAAAATAGAGATCATTTTAGTTTTTAAGCTTATTCACTATTCTTTCTTTGTATTCTTACGTATTTACAAATAAAATTCAAAATCGCTTACCCATTTTCAGCTTCTTTTAAATAATTATTAAATTGAGGTGACGTATCAACACACGTCCTACTTAATAAAAACTGACATATCGCACTGTTGCTGAAAGCGCATACTTATTTGTTGTAAGAATTAAAATAGTCCAGCGTTAGTCACGGCAAATAATGATAACTGCCTAATTACTTTGTAACCATATTATATTGTTGATAACCGCTCCTACACAGTAATTATTGATGATAAATCAATACATAAAACATATATTATAAAAAGACAAATAAACCATTTGTTTTTAAATTTTCTACGACCAATATAATCCCAGGCCTTTTTAATGACTTAATTGCTTTTTATTTACCTTCACTTAGGACTCTTAATTGGGCAGTTTTATGGGTAAAAAAAAAATATTCTATTTAGTCCGCTAGTTAGGTTATCAGAAAATATTGGACACATATTTCTTCTTTTGTCAATCAAATAGAAACACCATTTTTTGCATTTACGCAATGTGATGAAAATCATTGGGCGTATCACGGACAGTAAGGGGATTACAAACCCGAGTCATAAAATTAATAGACTCTCGTTAGTAATCCTCTTCTTACGGCCCTTTATGCACAATGTACAATTCATAAAATAAAATAAATATCATGGGACAATTGACACCAATTGACCTAGTCAGAAACTAAGCAAAGCTTGTACTATGGATGGATACTTAGGCAACGGATAAACATACTTATATAAATACATCCTTAAATACATATTAAACATCCAAGACCCGAGAGCAAACATTCGTATTATTCATACAAATATCTGCTCCAGCCAGGAATTGAACCCGGGACCTCAAGCTTCATAGTCAGGTTCTCTCACCACTTGGCCATCCGGTCGTCAATATTGTAAGGATGTTGGTTAACTTTTGTCACCAGTTTTACGAGACCGGCGGCTGCGGTATGAACGTGGACGCGCCGGCGCTGTGCTCGCTGCTGTGCGAGCTGCTGCGGCTGCTGGGCGGAGGCGCGGTCGCGGCCGGCGCGGGCGCGGATGCGGAGCGGCTCGTGCGGATACTGAACAATGTGTGTGTGCGCGTGTTAGAACACTCGCCGCGCACACAGCTGCTGTGGTCAGTACATCGACCATTCTTATTCATATTTACCAACAGAATCGGGAATGATCGGCCGACCAAAAAAAAACGTTTATTCTGCAAGTAGGCCGCAAAAGGCTTTTTTAAATGTCAAACTACCCGTGCTTTCGGAAAGACCATCATTGCCAAGAAGAATGCGCCGCAAGAAACTTGGCAAAAAGTCCTTTTATTTTTCAAAAGAAAATAAAATAAATAATTATAAACAAAGAAAACATATAAATTACAATATAAAATTAAAGAAAAATTACATAAAAAAATACCCACCGATTGTGTGTCGGTGTCATGTCATCACATCGGATGACCATAAAAAATCGTGACTGCGTCTAGTTCGAGGTACGAGTGCCGGTACTAATTGTAATCTAGTGCGGGTAGTTCGAAGGACAGGACTTCCTTCGATACCAGTCATGATAGCCTACACTAAATGACTTCGTGTCAATTGCTCAGAGACCCAACACGAACTGGTGATTTTATAATCACCGTTATTGTGTTTTTGAAACCTGCCTTCTTCAATCTGTGCATGTGTCCATCAGGTTATGACATGACATACAATCCTACTTGTGCTACATAATATAAATGCGAAAGTTTCTATGTGTGTATGTTCGTTACTCCTTCACGCTAAAACGGCTGGACGGATTTTGTTGAACTTTGGTATGTTGATAGCTGGACATCTGGAATAGCACATAGGCTACTTTTTATCCCGATATTCCCGCGGCGTTGGGCTTAGAGTTATGAAATTTGGGATGATTGTTTTTAATGCAACTTCAATGAAAACTAACAATGAAAATTTCGGGAATTCCCACGGGATCTTGTAATATCCCGGAATTTCAATTCAACAGCTGTATCTGATTATTTACGCGTGCGAAGCCGCGGATAAAAAACTATTCTTGATATATAACAATCGTTTTCTCACAGCGCAATAGTGTCTCTCCTCCACGAGTCCATCGGTGTGTCGGACCCGGCTTACCCTCGCTACCAGGACCTGCTCCTCAAGTGTTTCTGGAAGACCCTGAAGATGATATCGACGTGGGACGTCAACTCCGTAGACTTTGACGCGGTGTTGTACAAAATACACCTGTTCTATAAAGCTTATCCGAACAGCTACTGGAAGAAGAATCCGGATATCAGCGATACACCTTACAGGTGAGTTTATCCCACTAATTATTAGGGCCCGGAATTTTGCGTGTGGCTATTGACAGATTGTAGGGAGAGAGCACCGTTTTCTATCGATATTATCAGACTATTATCAATGCGGTTAATTTATCTAAATAAAATAATACCTAAAGTACTATTCAATGGAAAAAATCAATTGTGTAAACAAAGCAATTTTTCACCATTACTCCGTAGTTACTTGCATTTGAACGCCAATCCCGATCATATTCACATCTCAATGACTTCACCACTGTTTTTAACAACCATTTTATCATTAAATAATCGTGTAAATATGTTTATTTTATAGAATTAATTGGAAGACGAAAATCCGTTATATTTGTCAAATTGACATGATAATTTTTTCTTCACCGAAGTTGGTCTATGGTCGGTCTAGTCTCTGGAAATTTAGTGCTGTACCAACAAAATTAATTATTTGACTGAACCAACCTTACCTACCGATAATTATGGCTGGCTCTGCAAATTAATTTATTCGTAGATATTAATTATTTGTGTTAAGTTACACTATTTAATGAAGGTTTATAAAGGTTTCTAATCCTATCCTACTATCCTACTTCCTACTATATCCTACTAATCCTACTAATATTATAAATGTGAAAGTTTGTGAGTGAGTGAGTGAATATGTTTGTTACTTCTTCACGCTGAAACGGCTGGACGGATTTGGATGAAATTTGGCGAAAACTTAAATAACCTGGATTACAACATAGGATACTTTTTATACCGATATTCCCATGGGATAGGGATAAAATCTTGAAATAACAACCGCTCAGCTTAGAGTCATGAAAATTGGTATTTAGATAGTTTGACATCTGGAATAAAACATAGCCTACTTTTTATTTCGATATTCCCACGAGATAGGGATAACTTTCGAACTAATAACCGCTGGGCTTAGAGTCATGAAATTTGACCATGATTGTTTTTAATGTAATGTCAATGAAAACAACGATTTAATTTTCGGGAATTCCCACGGCAATTTTTAAAAATCCCGGTATTTCAGCTGCTGGACCTAATGATTTACGTGTGCGAAGCCGCGGGTAAACACTAGTTGGACGATAAAATAGTATTTTAGTAGAAATTGTGTACATTTCTATTTACTAGTATCATATTTACTGTGGAGTCCATTGTTGGACCAAAAAATCATTTTGAATCACTTCCCTGTGTCTACTCTCATTTCCCTGTCTTATGTAAATTTAAAAATGCCTCTTCTAAATTATATCGAAAATACAAACTGAGACATGGATGCACAGAAAAACCAGAAAAAGAGACCAGGGCTGGGAATCGAACCTAGGTCCTCAGCAATCCGTACTGCGTACTATAACCCCTACACCACCGTTGGACAGGAGTCAAGATACAAATTTCTTCTATGCACACATATCTCAGGTTGGCTTTTTCTACTACGCTACTTAAGCAGCAAAAAAATCTAAATTAATCCATATTTTAACTGGCCCTTTAAATTCTAAAATACTCCATCATAAACCTTGGGGAAAATATACGACAAAAAATATAAGTGGATGTACATGTTTCACCATTTTAAAAATTCTACCCTTAAAGGGGTATAAAGGGGAGTGTAAGTTTTGAACATGAAGTGTAAGTTGTATGGAAGAAACGTTAGGTATATATTTGAAGATATAATTCTAAAACTTCTTGAAAATGCTATTAAACATTTTAAGTTAAAAGGGACATGGAAACATTGTGAATGACTCTTAAACAGGACTAAGAGAATACGTGATTCGCCATTTTTAAAAATTAAACTTAGGGATTACATTAAATAATGAAATATGAGTAAATTCAAAATAATTATTTACTGCTGATTGAAGTATCTTAAAGAGCTTTCACATCACTAGAGCCAACGTCAGTCAGTCAGTCAGCCAGTCGTCAGTCAAGTGTCAATGTCAGTCACCACATTTGTTTACACAATTGATTTTTTCCATTGAATAGTACCGTACTTACCCGTTTTGTCAAGTTATAAAATATAAAGGTATTCGTAATTATAGTGATTTCAAATAAGGCAACTTAAACGGATTAAACATGCCGACATTTCGAACTTTTTTCATCATTGACCGGTGAAAAAAGTACGTATCATAAAAAAAATTGAGTTAATATGTAATAAAATCATAAATAAAAAAATACTATCGATTTGTCGTTAACATCGATAAATAGCGGTGCTCTCTCCCTACAATCTGTCAATAGCCGCACGCAAAATTCCGGGCCCTGCTAATAATATTATGCGAAAGTTTGTAAGTCTGTTTGTTTGTTGCCTCATCACGTTTAGACGTGACCGCTGAACCGATTTAAAACGCTATTCTGAAACCGGCCTTAGAGATAAGCGCCGATTGTTTTATCGGCGCATTTTTAACCAATCGCGTGCGGCTGTGTTCTCCCAGTCCAAGCTGCTCACATTGATTAGGGTAGAGTAGTGTTAAGTTTACTATAACTTATAACTCGATGTTATTGTTTCAGAACTGTAAAAACCCTAGTGCACACTCTAGTCAAGATGAAGGGAGCGTCCATAACCAACCATCTCACGCAGATACCGGATGTCAACGACTCTGATCTCTACCCATATTTGCTGAAAGTACTCAAGGTAATACTAATAAAGTAAATTGATTTTTCTACTGTAATTCTTTGGGACATATTTACAAAGGCTTGAAAGCTTCTATTTAGTTTTACCTGTCCCGTTGTATCTGTCTGTCTGTAGTCAAATCTTGCAAGTTAAATTCGACCAACTTCCAGTAGTCGGATTGACTTGAAATTTGGCATGCTTTAGGCCGATAGGACTACGTTATTTTGAGGTATTAAGTTTCAAGAATTCTAAAGTTTCTTATTTTTTGCCTGTGGGTACAGTCGTACCTATGAAGCTTATTGTAGCGTTTTGTGTCATTTTTGTTGCCTGCATTTTCAGCAATTTGAAGATTTGTGGCTGTTTTTTTTTATTTGAATAAATCTCGCAAAATAAATTTAAAGTTAAAAATAATTATGGCATCATATCTAGGATAGCCTGTGGAGTATGTAAACCAAATTTGTGTCATTTTCGTCCAGTGCAAACTGTTATATGGACAGTGTGTAAAAATGGTGTGAAAAAAAAATTACAGTTTATGAAATATTTATTTCCTATTTCAGATTACTTACATACGCCTATAAAAAAAAGTTGTGCCAAATTAGACCACGCAATTTTAAGATTTTAAATTATTTTGTTTTCTTAACCTACAAACGCTTCAAAAAAATATTATAGTCATTAGAGTTCACATATTTTATATCATAAATGCATGATAAATCGACATTGTAAATTTGTGTCATTTTCGCCCACGATATTTAAATGAATAAAACATAAAAACAAATGGTTGCGGTCGAAACGGGTCACGCGGTCAAGCGGCGGGGCGACGGGGCCATAAGCACGCAAACACGTTCGTTCGGTACGATTTCATCTATGGGAAGCATTCATATTAGATAATACAAGTACTGTCGTCGCATGTAAGTAGGCAATTGCTGGCTGAGTATGAGTATTAAACGCGAGTATGAGTATTCCAGCCGAGACTAATATAAACATTTTCTCAAAATGTATTACGATATTTAATTTTATATCAAAATTGCAGGTGTATTTTTCCTCTGAAAACACCACGAGCTGTTTCACACACATTAAAAAAAGTCCGAGGTTCTAACAAAATAACTGATACCTAATGGGTAGGTATCAGTTGTTTTGTTTTGTTTTGTTATTTTGATTTGCTAGATGTTTTTTTTTTTTCTGGAACCAGATTGAATTGGCTGTAGGTACAGCAGGGCTACTGCGAAACTCAAAACTCGAAGTTCGTATCGTACTGTCCCTCTCGCTCTCGTATTAAATACTGTAAGTGTCAGAGGGACCGCACGACACGAACTTCAAGTTTCGAGTTTCTTAATAGCCCTGACTCGTGCCAACTTAGATATTACCGTGACCAAGTTTGAGACTTGATAATAATAAAATTTAAATGCGACATTGTTGTCGAGTATAGCGATCCTGCAATGTTTAAATTTTTTTTTTTTTTTTCGCTGGCCTTAAACTATGTACTTCGCCTATTATATAACTTAATGAGTATTGAATTGACTGACTTTTATCTCCGCTACGTAATAAACAAATTGCATAACTTTATTTTTTTGCATACTCTGAATGTAGTACCTATTCAAATAATTAAGTATGTAAATAATAGGTACATTAATTTAAGAATCAAAAAGGCTGATAGTTATATATAAAAAAGGTTGCCTGGAAGCTTAGAGCAACCCGGGCGGAAGGGAGTAGCCATTCGACGCGTTCCTCTCTGTCAAAGTACAAGCCCAATTGGGCATACGAATTTTATAAAACAAGGCGCGCTCGGATTTCAAACTATTAGACCGAATCGAGAAGCGCGAGTGAACGCGGCGGTGCTAAAAATATCGAATTGTTCAGTTTCCTGCTGTAAAAAGAGATCTGGGACATCAAGCTTGCAAAATTATAGTGTTACATTTCACATGGAAGTAAATTGTTATCGTATTATTGCTATTTAATTACATTTAAACAACAAAGACGTACATTATTGTCGGATTCGTTTACCAACATCGAGTCCTAGCGGTACAAATTTCGGATCGGTCAAGCGATAAATCGCATAAGCGATAAAGCGATGACTTAATCATGTTACTGTCAATGTGTTAGTTTGGAGTCATCTGTAAACGAATTATTAGTGTATTGTTGGGTTATTTATGTGTTAACGTCGTCATTACAGTCAGTTGGCAGTTTTGTTTTTGCATCTAAATAAGCCGAACTGCACTTTATGCACATTTCCCCCCGCAACAAACGCCAGACTATTTTAAAGGTAATCTACCGCTAAGGTTGCTCCCTTCCGGTAGGAAGCCCGCGTTGCTCTAAGCCTGGAAGAGATCGTTCTTAAGCGATAAGGCCGCCTGTTGTTTACCCTTGTCATTTTCTTCTGTGTACCTTTCTGTATCGCTTACTATTTTGGTGTACAATAAAGAGTCATTGTATTGTATTGTATTTTTATATAAAATTAGAAATGGTATGTTAGTCGACAAAACTAATGTTAACTTTAACATTGGCATTAGTTCGAAAATTCTAATGATCGAAATTTGACGTGGATCCTGCTTATGACGCTAAAGTCGGATTTGTATTTATCTGTCGTGTCGTCTCGTGTCGTCACGCATATATATAGTTAATTTAAATCGATATCTATATCTATAAGTATCCCCAAATTTCAGCTAAGCTACCAGCCGTTAAGCATGATTGAGTAACAAACATCAAGATATACAAACTTTCGCATATATTTAAGGATGTGATCTAGCCCCTAAGCCCTTCTCTCTCACTCGAACTTAAAGGAAGATGGATATCTTGTATCTTGGTGTCTTGTATGGTCTTGTATGCCAGCTCTAAAACCTGGCTATCGCGTCACTGCATATCTAAAATAGCAGCGCTTAGCGTCAACAATCCTACCGGTGTGAAGTTAGCGGCCGATTATAACCCAACCAAATTAAGAAGTTTAAGTTATTATTTGCATTTGTGTGTTCATAAGAGTGACAAAAACACAATAACTAGCTTATATTCAGGGAGAAGTATTCAACCTGAACGTCTGGTGAAGCAAGAAAATTATTGCCAGCTACACCATATGAAAAAAAAACACCAACATGGAAATGAGAACCTCTTCAATCTTTCCATAAAATAACACTGGACACTAAAAGCTTTCTATAAAAGCTGCAACTGTTAACTAACCTCATCTAGTCTAGGAGCCACATCCATTTGGAAACGGGAACTCTCCGGTTTTTTGTGGCATTGTTATTACGCACGCTGAGAGCTTTCGATCAACGCTTCAAATGTCCAGTACCTCGTTTCGTTTTGATGAAAAGGTAGAATTAAAGCTAGCGGCCGATAAAAAAACAACTAAAATAAAAATAAACATTGATTGGAAACGCCTTCCTCCTAGATATTATATAATATCTAGAAAGATATTATATATTAATATGATATAGCATTTCAAAAGCTTCGATCAAATGCGAAACTACCCATAACCAACATCTAGTACGGGAAGCTACGCCCAAATAAAAGTAGGAGCCGAAAATGTATGCAGTAATATAAAAAAACGACCAACTTGGAATGCGAACTTCTTTAAATCTTTCCATATTATAATACTGAATACTAAAAGCTTTCGATACAAGCTGCAAGAGTTTAGTAACCTTATCTAGTTTAGGAGCCACCACGATTTAAAAAAAAAGCGGCGTATTTCTTTTTGTAATAAAATTGAATAACAATATATGTTGGCAATGCGAACCTCTCCAGTTTTTTCTGGCATATTATTACGAATGCTGAGAGCTTTCGATGAACGCTTCAAATGTCCACTAATCTCCTTTCGTTTGAAGAAAAGGTAGAGTTAAAGTTAGCGACCGAAAAAAAAAACTAAAATAAAAAAAAAAACAATTTGAAAATGCATTTCATCCAGAAATTTTAATAAGATGATTATGCATTTAAAAAGCTTTCAATCAAATCCGAAACTGCCCATAACCAACGTCTAGTACGGGAGCTACGCCCGAATAAAAGTAGGCGTAGTGCGTAATAATATGCCAGAAAAAAACTGGAGAGGTTCGCATTTCTAACAAGTTGTTATTCTCATTTTATTACAAAAAAAAATACGCCAGTTTCTTTAAATCGGGTGTGGCTCCTAAACTAGATGAGGTTAGTAAATTCTTGCAGCTTTGTATCCCGTATTGGAAAGACTTAAAGACTTAAAGACTTAAGAGGTTCGCATTTCCAAGTTGGTCGTTTTGTCATATTACTGCAAAATTTTTCGGCCGCCTACTTTTATTCGGGCGTAACTCCCGTACTAGGCTTTGGTTATGGGCAGTTTCAGATTTGATGGAAATCTTTTCAAATGCATAATCGTATTAATAAAATATCTGGAAGGAACACGTTTTCTAATCAATGTTTTTTTATTTTTTTGTTGTGATTATTTTCGGCCGCTAACTTTAAATCTACCTTTTCTTCAAAACTAAAATGAGGTTACTGGACACTTGAAGCGTTGATCGAAAGCTCTCAACGTGCGTAATAACATGCCACAAAATACTGGAGAGGTTCGTATTTGCTATTTGCAACATGTCGTTTTTTCTCATTTTATTACAAAAAAAATACACCGCTTTCATTAAATCGGGCGTGGCTCCTAGACTAGTTGAGGTTAGTTAGCAGTTGCAGCTTTAGTAGAAAGCATTTAGTATCCAGTGTTATTTTATGGAAAGACCTGAAGAGGTTCGCATTTCCATGTTGGTGTTTTTTTTTTTCATTTTAGTTTCGAAGTTTTATATGCTGTTTGTTTTAATCTGGTGTAGCTGGCAATAATTCTCTTGCTTCACCAGACGTTCAGGTTGAATACTTGTCCATAAATATAAACTTGTTTGTGTCATACTAACTACTAAATATAAACTAGTTTGTATCATATATCAACTAGTGTGTGTGTGTGTTTTTGTCAGACCTCACAAATGCAAATAAAACCTCAAACTTCTTAATTGGGTTGGGTTATAATCGGCTGCTAACTTTTGGCCGCTTACTTCACACCGGTATCTGGTAGTAACATCTTGGTAAAGCAGCCAGGAGCGTCTCCTCAGAAGGAACGCCTCAGTGATTAATGACATCGATTTGAAATTTGGTACGGAAGTGTTGTTTAGATACAATGAAATTACAGTCAACCAAAAGTAATCAGCAAAAAAAACTAAAACTTATTAGGTAGGTATCTCGTAAAAAATTGCCATGGGATAGGCATAAATCTCGAAATGACAAGCGCTAGACTTAAATTCATAAAATTTTGCACAGCTGTTTTTAATACAAAGTCAATGATAACTATGATGTAATTTTTGGGATTAGGTACCCATGAGAATTCAGTAAAATCTCGAAATCAATTAAACTGTCAGATTACGCGTGCGAAGCCGCGGGTAATATAAACAAACGAACGCTGCCAGCCGGCGCTCAAGCACCCGATGTACTCTTCCCCGCGCTCGCCATTCGCGCGAAGTACGTTTCGTGGTAGTTTTTTTTTTTCAAATAATGAGAATCCGTGGATGAAAATGACACAAATTATGAATAGTGTTTTTTTACACCGTAAATAATCAAAACACATAAACTCTAACAACTTGAATTTTCTTTTGTGGGTTTTACAGGGTATTGTATTAAAAAAATTAATATCTATAAATATCGTGGATGAATTTGACACAAAATATTTTGGATAACAGATATCAGTATTTTAAAACGTCTGACATCTTTTTAACAAACTGTAATATTCTTTTAGAGTTAGTTGGGCGAAATGTTAGGTACTGGTTAAAAATCAGGATTCCCGTGGATGGATATGACACAAAATGCCTATGTACATCAGTTACTGCTCAGATATTAATAAGAAAGTAAAATTTTCGTCTTTAATTTTTTTTTCGTCCAATACTAATGGAAAACACTAATACCTAAATTTCTACTTATGCAGGCACCCAAAATGACACAATTTTTTGTATTAGGTTGGGCAAATGCTCCGGAAGCTATATGCGAAAAATAAACAACTTTAATATTTTTGAAGCCTCAAAACGTAGTCCTACGGGTCTATTATGTAAATGCGTGACAATACAATAATCTGGTAGTGACATCCTGGTAGTCCGGCCAGGATCGTCTCCGCAGGACGGGACTCTTCAACGGTTAATGGCATCGACTTGAAATTTGGTATGCAAATGTGGTTTCGGTGACAATACAAGCAAAGTCGACATAAAGTACAGTCAGCAAAAAAAGCTTGTGGTAAAAAGTTATTTCTTTCCAAAAACGTATTAATCAGTCTGCGGTGTCTTGAAAGTTTCATGTCACATTTATGATTTGACATCCCGTAACTTGATAGCATGTCGGTAATGAGACATCCATGGAGTATCTTGAAGTTAAAGCTTCGTCAGATCATCAAAACTATTTCCAACACATCTTTGTTGTCCTTTTTATAAAATGATGTGCCAAGATTATAATTACAATCAAAACTGTTTATAGCGACACCAGTTATAACGACAATAATTCAATAATTCTAGGGAGAAAATTTTAAAATAAATTGTACGAGATCCTATGTTGAGTGGTTTTGTGTCAGGTACAGTGTAGTAGTCCAGTTATAAATACCACTTACATGTTTTAGTGGGAGCTGGGTAGGAAGAAAGTGCATGTTAGTCTCTAAAACTATTTTATAACAAAATAATGTTTACACTTACTTCTGTTTGCTCTCCTTAAATAAATAAATAATACCGTCGATGATGCTGCAATACTCGTAACTAGCATTTTCCATAAAAAATAATTTTCACTGTCAGAACAGTACGATATCAGTATTGTTAGGGCATGAAAAATATACCTTATGGAAAATGCTAGTTACGCGGTATTGCAGTATCACCGACGATATCGGATGTAACGACCAAGAATAAAGTCACAACACGATATAACAAAATCGAACAACCGTGTTTAACCCATTCAGTGCCGTTGACGCCCATCGGCGTCTTGGTGGACCTTCATCTAATGCCACTGTCGCCGATGGGCCTCTGTCCTGCAGAAGCGTCGGCATCGCGGCAAAGTACGTAATCTGGCGCTCGGCAATGAATGGGTTAACCTGTCTTTTACCGCTGACGCCTTATGTATGACGACGGCAATGGTTCCTTTACTTCTGAATTTTAGATCCCATAACAATCCTTAGTTTTAGTTAAAGCTTCCAATAGCCTCCGTCTTATCACACTGATACAAACTAATAAATGTTGAAAATAGCCTGAATGGCTTCGAGAAAAGTATGGTACGGCCGTGCCTTTGTTTTTGTTTTGCTCGACTTGGCGGGGGCACTGCCGTGCCCCCAGATATTACGGCAAACGTGAAACATGGATTTTTGTAAATCATTGTATTTTTAACCCCCGACGCAAAAAGAGGGGTGTTATAAGTTTGTACCGCTATGTGTCTGTTGTGTGTGTCTGTCTGTCTGTGGCACCGTAGTTCTTAAACGGGTGGACCGATTTGAATGCGGTTTTTTTCCAATTGAAAGCAGGTTTTCTATCGATGGTTCTTAAACATGTTTTATCAAAATCAGTTTAGCCGTTTTTGAGATATTGAACTTTGAAAAAAAAGTCGGGGGTTTTCCAACTTTATGTTGGTTATTTAGTGTTATCTTGTGCTGCTAATTATTCAATAAATCATTATTAAGCTGCGCGTCCACTTCATCGGAATCTAGCCGTACGGAGCGGACGGATTTGTTGCTTTGTATAGATTTCTATAGTACTGCGTGCACTGGATCGGCATTTCTGCGCCATACAAATATATACAAAGCAACAAATCCGGCCGCTCCGTACGGTGCAGTGGACGCGCAGCTTTATTATTATTACTAGCTTTTGCCCGCGTGGGATTCGGTTATCGCGCGCTATTGCCTCGGGAATTGTGCAATTTTCCGGGATAAAAAGTACCCTATGTCACTTTCTGACCCTATCTAACTATCTCTATGCCAAAAATCACGTCGATCCGTCGCTCCGTTTCGACGTAAAAGATGGACAAACATACAAACACGCAAACACACACTTTCGCATTTATAATATTAGTATGGATTACTAATATGCTGTATAGTGTACAGCAGCTCGTCCTTCAGGACGGGCCTTGGTTACGAATTTAAGTGACCTGATTTGTATATTATTGAGAGATGGGGGGTTAACGACCACATATTGCTGTCTCTACTTCATTGTCACCTATTCTAACTGAGGCACCAATCTTTTACAGCAATTGAAATTAGATGAGAAAAAGGAGAACACACCGGACACATTAAACGGGGCCTCGCTCCTGCAGTCCATAACCGGCAACTCTGCGTCCATCACAGCCACTTCTCGGCTCCCGAGGGCTGTTCACGAGGAACTGGCGCTCATACTGAAGCGGATAGGCAGCAAGGAGCACAACAGAGAGGCTCTGGCGAGCCTGTACGAGCTCAGGGTCAGTGCAATTATAGGACAATATCGACCGCTTACTTTCTCAATCGTATCTACCCGAATTGCATACTTTTTACTTTAAATGGTGCAAATTTTTTTTTTTTCAGAATTAGGTAATCTTGGGTTCTCCTTACCAGAATCACGAGCACTATTGATTTTGAAGAAAAAAAAAAAGTCCCCAAATTCCCATAAAAATTTAATGAGTCTAATTCGTAACAACCCATAAAAACTAAAAAAAAAATGTACTTAACAAAAGTGTCAAAAAATTAGGATCACTTTTTTTTTGTTCAAATCAAAATAGTGTTCGTGATTCTGAGTAAGGGGAACCCACAATTAACTAATTCTGGAAAAAAATAGCGCCATTTCAATTTTAAAGCAATTTAATAAGTAAAGTCTAACGCCACCAGTCAGCGACATCCGGGCGCTCGACGGGGTAATATGGCCAGATACGAGGTTGAGAAAGTAAGCGGTCGATATGCATGCTTTGTAATTAGGTAAGAATGTTAAATGATTATTAGCCTCTTCTCACCAGTTTCATCACGTACTAGCTGTTGCCCGCGGTTTCACCTCCGTTCCAGTTTTTTTATTTTGTTTAACACAAACCTTATCCTGATACAAACAACAAAAAAAAAACAATTTGGTACCGTCATCCCAGCCGTCAGCCAGCCATTTAACTGTTTTGTAGGTAGAGTTCATTCAGGATAAAATTGGACTCTAGAAGGTCACAGAAGAAGGGGTTCTAACATTTTTTTGTGAAATCGTAATATTTAATGGTGATGATGATGAATAAAAGAAGTAATAAGATCCCTATTGACCGTCAGTGTTTGTACACAGGAACGGCACCCCGAGGTGGACATTTGGACGTTCATGCAGGGCTCTTCGTTCTACTTCCGTAATTACGTGGAGCGCGGCCTGCGAGAGGTGGCTGAGCAACGCAAACTCAGCTCTATGCCGTACAGGCACGACTTCAAATCGGAAAACATTGGTGAGTCCATATTCACAGCCATAAACTTGGGGGAAGCCTATGTCAAACAGTGGACGATTTCGGACTCCGGCATTGCGATGTGGAAGTCAAGGGGAATTCACCACACTTTCCCCCAAAAAAGACGTGATAAAGGTTCAGTATTGATCCTCAACAAACGATCACGACCACTTTGTCAAGAGTGTAGCACTTATGAATACCGAAAAAACTAGCACCGATTCGGAAAAAACTCTCTAGAAACAGTGATGTGCACTGGCGCGTCGCAGGTTATTAATTACATAATATGTATTTGTTGTTTATTTTCAGACATAAGCAATGAGACCGAGGAAAAATCTCACTTAGTATTCATGGAGCGACTAAGGATTCTCCAGGTATGTAAATGATTGTTAATCATAATTCGATCGTTATTATACGGAACATGACGGCCAAAAGGGCGTTAATATCAGTTTCACAGAATAAATAAGAAAAAAAGCCCGTATTAAGACATGTCAGTCCGAAGTCGACGTAGTAACTAACTAAATAATTAAACAAATTTGATGATGAGATTGCGCTGAGTCTATCGCGTTGATCGGCGTCCTTACTCGGTATGGGTACGGCAGAA
This sequence comes from Choristoneura fumiferana, assembly GCF_025370935.1. Lineage (NCBI taxonomy): Eukaryota > Metazoa > Arthropoda > Insecta > Lepidoptera > Tortricidae > Choristoneura > Choristoneura fumiferana. The sequence goes on from NC_133486.1 coordinate 6,767,618, forward strand.
TACCAGCGCTGCGGCTTACCGCAGCATAATGCTGAGCCAGCGCCTGTTCTTCAGTGCATCACATGTCTTCTCATTTATTTGTCTGATCTGTTTAATTGTTACTTAATTTATGTTTTCCTCTACATCCCGGACATGACCAACAATTTTCCTTATGAAACGGTTTGTGTTTGACATTTTATATTGAGTGATACTCACAAAACCGGTCTTCAAAATTATATTAATTTTGATCTGAAAACGATATTTAATTTATTACTAGCGATATAAGAACAATTATATAATTTTACTAATATTTAAAGAAACCATTAAGATCAACTAAACATGAAGTAAACAATTATTTGAATAAATTTTACTTACCTCATTTAATTTTAATGACCAAAAATGAATTCACAACCTTTTCTCCACCCAAATCACGGTATCACAGTAATTTTGTATTATAAATGAATACGTGATAGGTTTGATTTTTGTCACGTCGCGATAAAATTTCAAAACGTCAGAGCATCAGAGCCAAAAAAGTTGCGGACGCTAGGTGGCGCTGATGTCGTGCACAGAGCCAATAGGTGCTAGATGCTGGTGACTACTATTTATTGAACGAAAGTTTGTGCGCTAGAGTTAATATCTATCGCTGGCCTGAATTTCATTTGTCATGTTTTCTATAATTTTCTTTAGTCATGAAGTAAAGATTTATAAACGAAATTAGCTTTTTCCCGCGTGGAATTCGGTTATCGCGCGCTGTTCCCTCGGGAACTGTGCATTTATCCGGGATAAAAAGTAGCCTATGTCACTCTCTGGCCTATAAACTATCTCTATGCCCAAAATCAAGTCAATTCGTCGCTCCGTTTTGACGTGAAAGATCGACAAACATACAACACACTTTCTCATTTATAATATTAGTATGGATAGTATTGCTGAGTTGTTATGAAATTAAACCTAAGCCTGCGTACGCATGACGCGGCTAACCGTGCGGTTTGAGCGCGCCGTCTCTTTCTCAAGCGATATTTTGAAGAGGAACGGTACGCTAAAACGGTTAGCCGTACATTGCCTAAGCCTGGCCTACTGCGTTATATAAGGTGTTATATGTACAGCAAAAGGCGGGTATGAAGACCGAGTCAGCGCCGACGTCGCAGCCGCGCACGCCCGTCAGCGACAACCGTGCGCTTGCCGACTCGATCATTGAGCACACGCTGCCGCGCGCACATAGCATCGACCCACAGTTAGAGGTAAATTGACAGTCGGTATATCGTGGGGTAAATCGGGGTTTTATTAATGTATGTATATGACACCAATTAAAAAAAAAGTGAAAAAAATAACTAAATAAAGAAACTTCCTTTGAATAAAATTCTAGTTTTCGTGGCTGTTGGCGCCTGATTGCCTAGGCCTTAGATGAAGATTTAGACTTAGAATAGATGCACTACAGCATAATGAGTAATTTATACAAACGCCATGCACAAAAAAAATGTATAAACGCCATTCAATACTAACAACAAAGTTCTTTGTAACAATGTGTTTTTCCACCCACAGCTGCACTCAACCCAACCAATGTCACACAAAAACGAGGCAGCCGTTGACGCACTACGACTCAAGCTACAACAGATCAAAAGCTCCTCCAAGAGATAAGGCCGTCCCTCACACTCTTTGGTAGCTCTCTCTCTCTTCACCCGTCGTAACGCCTGCTAAGGTTTTACAGTCTTTTTGTTATCTTAAGGCCATTGAACCTCTGATGGGGTCTTTATTTTATCATCTATGTGACTTGGAATTAAATGAAACTACTTTGTGTCTCACTCCTTATTTGTAGTCATGAAAGAGACAAATATTATAGGATCAAAGTCGTCGAGGTTGCATATCGAAGTCACTTAGTTCATAAAATAGTTTGAAACATTGCCCCATTTCTTATGAGATGCTGTAGGATTCTATGAAGTTATCAGTACCATTTTGTTCCCGTATATTATCTCAGTGTATTAGTTCCTATTTCCTATCGATTGTAGTGTTAACGTTTGATAACGGCCTATGTTTGGAATTTTGAAATGTTAGCGTCCATGTGTCATTAGTAATGATCCCTCTCGCTGTGTCATTAATACTGCCTATACAGGGTAAATTATGCTTCATCCATGTGAGAAAAGGGATCATTTTTGGTTAAATATTTGGCTATTTGTCATTAAAATTCTGCTAAAAGTGCAAACAAACTTTACTGATTCCTTGAAATTCAAATTCAGTTCAAATTGGAAAGTTAGTAATATGAAGAAGCAAAGATCCGTAAATGAGCCGATATGACCAACTTTTAGCGGAAGTCTGGATGGTTTTTGATCACTTCAGCGCACTTTGAAAATCGCCTAGAAAGAGTAGAATAGACGCGTGGAAAATTAGTAAAGTTCTGCTGATCAAATTGTTGCCATATTTCATACATTTTATGTCAAAATTTGACAGTTACG